>NC_092571.1:20564916-20877416 GCF_037975245.1 Apostichopus japonicus
TTGGCTATAAATGGTTGAATGGTTGCCCTACAGAGTCCAGTTCATAGGTGTTGAGCAGTAGCCTACTTCTATTAACAGTTCATAACCGTATATGGGGGAAGGTCGAGAAAGTGAGGGTTGGTGGGGCCTTGGGGGTTAACAAGTACTTAAATTAAAAGAACAAAGTATTGTGTCTCCTTGTTACTCATTTGAATAATGGCGTGGACTTTCACCTATGTGAATAGAATAACTGTTACACCCTTTAAAAAGTACCTAGTCTCTCCCCCCCCTCTCCCCCACCCAACTTCGTTGCTGGGCTGGACCCTGGTGCAATAAGAATTAATTCAACAGGATGTGCTTAATTTAATATTTGGTGTTAGCATGTCTGTTATTCTTCATTGAGCCTTTTTTGGGGTAATACTCACTAATAAGATTTTTCATCGAGCTGTAGAAAGCATTCACAATCGCTGGACCTGTTGACCACCTACAAAAAATGAAAGCAGATTAAAGTTAGCAAACCAATGCACTCTCCAATTACAGACGTGCAATAAGTAAGGGAGAGAAGTGGTACGTGATAAAACACTACACAGTTTCCAGATTTTTATGATGTAATAAGTTACTCCAATACTTATCTGGTTTGAATATTAATCAACGAAGATAACTTCCTTGTCTCCAATCAACCATATACAATCCAATGTACCCTTCACCGAACTAACTTTAACAGTTTAGCACTGCCCCCCCCCCTCCCGGGGTCCCCCATCCACTTCTGGAAAGATGCCCACATTCTGGTTACTCCAAGGGTCAACATTCGGTCCCTGAATCGCGTAAGTGAATTAAGTCTTTCAAAGTCTTGACATGTTTTGAGGAAAGTTGAACCTAGTCATGACATCCCCCCGCCCCCCACCAGAAAAAACTTACAATAGTTTGGATTATTTGTGGGCGCAGTGCAAGAATATTACCACTTCTTAGGCTATAGGGTAGATTGGAGTGCGTATTTTTATGAGACAGTAAGTGAGAAGTGATGTTAATATTACAACACTTCCTCCTTTACTCTTTCCCGTATTGTAACGTAAAAATTAAAATCACCGTTCCATAATTAAGTGCGTATGGTCAATTTGGTTTTATTTTATAAACTACTTACTCTGTCTTATCCACCGGTAGCCTCAGCTTAGAGAACCCAATCTTTGAATTTAATCTCATGTTTTGGAGAACGTTTGTAAAGTAATCTCCAGCCGTGATGGTAATCTATAAGGTACACGCAAAGAACTGACGTTTTGATAAAGGAACATTAGGAGAAAACAATGCTCTGATTGTCAAAATATGAGTAGTCAAAGTGAACATGCAAAATTAAACACAACAGAAGCAAACAAACAAACAAAGATTAGGGAATCAGAAAGGGTATGATTCAGTCAAATGTTTGTGTTTTCTGAAACAATGAAATCGTTCAATCCTCTTTGCAAGCAGGTTTTGCTCAGCAAAAGAAAGAAGTAATTCGATATAATGGAGCGACGAACAAATTTATTTACTTAGGCCTTTATCTACCAAGTATCATGAAAACTATGACCACAAATTATTAATGAAAGACACCGTGATAGATTTTCCAATCATATGATTCAACTTAACGTTACGTTATGGATTGGATGAACCCGTCGACACCTATGTTTATAGTCTGTGTAGTTTAAAGGTTGCAACTTCATCATGTGCCAACGTCATTATGTATGAACCGCGTAATGTGTTAACCTCACTTTACGTGTCAACCGCATCATGTGTGCCAACCGCATTATATGTCAACCGCATTATATGTGTCAACCTCATTATATGTGTCAACCTCATTACATGTGTCAACCGCATAATGTGTTAACCTCACCATATTAATGAACCTCATCATGTCTCAAGCGCATTATGTGTCAAAGGCAGTATATGTCAACCGCATTATATGTATCAACCGCATTATATGTATCAACCGCATTATTTGTATCAACCGCATTATATGTGGCAACCGCATTATATGTGGTAACCGCATTATGTGTCAACCGCATTATATGTGTATTCCTCATTTTATGCCAACCTCATTATATGTGTCAACCCATGTTATATGTTTCAATCACATGACGTACATGTAGTCAACCTCAAACTTCTTAATTGTTGATTGATCTAAATTCACAGTTATTCTTAAGGAACATCTTCTAGACTTACATCTGCGTATTTCTCGTTCAGTTTGACGTCATCCATTATCCAATCAGGATAGCCAATATGCTCTTGCATACCGTCGATCTGTTTAACAGAAAGACGAAGAAAAAACAATAGAAAAAGAACAGAAAAGCTAAGAAGTATTAATAATAGGGATATGATGATACTTTAATTTTACCCGATATACAATATCGGGTAAAATTAAAGTATCATCATATCCCTATTATTAATACTTCTTAGCTTTTCTGTTTATCAGCTTCTGTAACTATTACGTCATCAGCCAGTTACATATACGTGGATTTCATCTATCAAGCGATGCATAAAACATATAGCATATGTAAATAATTCAGAATGGTGGATTCACAAGGAAGAAAAGGTTGATGTCCACCCAAGGTGGGAGTGTGCGGGAGGGGGGAGGGTTGGTGCTAGACTGGTACCACTTTTGGTAGATAAGGTATAGAGGTGAAAGCGCATTACTCGAAAGGAGAGGAATGAGCGTAGTGAATAAACCACAGTCAACTTATGCAACGGGGAGTGTTCGAATTTGCAAATTTGTTAGTTTTACCTTCTCTGCAGCGACTTTCTTAGTTGCAGCGTCCATCCAGTCGTTACTCTCAAGAAGAGTTTTAAAACTCTGTTTCAGCTTGGTAATCATCAGTTTGGTCTGATTTGAATATTTCAAAAATATAAGAAATAAATATATATATAGAAGAGTAATCACCCATCACTGCTTTATAGGTCTCATTAAAGCTAAATCATAACAGACTTTATGTTAATGAAATGGAGGTAAACGACAAAGGCAAATGAATATATAAATTTGAAATCGTAATGGGTTGGAAATCAAGAACAGTGAAAAAAGTTCCAGCCTCCACCGGGATTCGAACCCGGGCCTCCCGCTCTGTACGCGGACACCCTACCACTAGGCTATGGATACTGATTGTATGTCCAGAGGTTCGAAACCGGTAAGGAAGGTCGTAATTCCACTGTAGGCGTTTGTCACCTATATCGAACAATACTAGTTCTGCTTTTGGTGACATATTTTGCCTTACTCTAGAGATCAAACATAATGCTAACCAACTCGAAAGCATTTGTGTTTCATAAAGCCGGATCTCGAAAGGGATGCTTTGAACAGACTTTATGTTAATGAAATGGAGGTAAACGACAAAGGCAAATGAATATATATATATATATATATATATATATATATATATATATATATCAAGATGTTACTGGTTTGCAGCTCATATTTCAATAAACACCTGCATAATTTAACCATTTCCTATTGCATGAGAAGAGAATTGAGTAATTCGAACGGTGCAACATATTTGACTGATTACTGCATAAGACAGATCTTGGATTCTTCTCAAGCTACTATGTTCGACTCTGAGAAGGAGTTATGGCGGTAACATCTTTCTAGGGGAGATAATGCCTAGTTGGCATGAGGATTTTTGTTGCTTACCCCACTGTAGAGCCCCATGAAAATGGTGGCCATATTACCTTCCTACACCAAAGAAGGTGAACTTACGTTTTCTTTGCTAGCCCCAGAGAACGTTTCTGCAACGTACATTCGACCAGTAGCAAACTTCATAGCATCATTAATAGCGTCAACACATTCACGCCATCTAGCGGTGGAAGATGACGTTCCCTTGAGAACGTTATAGTACTGCTGTTGTACGTCACGGAAGCGTTGGCTTATTTCAGGGATGAGAATTTTTACGAACAGCCACAGCATGTAGTTAGCAATCGTCCTGTGGGATTAATTCACATTGAAATAATTATCACATGTTAACGCATCATGATTAACGCAGATGATTATGGCATTATCTAAACGATTATTATGTATAACAAATAATCGTTTTTCCCTCCAGGGTCTCCCCTCTGCCGCCTCCTCCCACCCTACCTAAACACTAGAAAGCTGTGTTTCTTAATTCCGTCGGTTAATTTAATCCTTTTCTTCAGTTTTGGTTGTTGCACTTAAAATAGTCAATATTTAATTAAGAAATATTTGCATACTGCACAATTTGTGATTGGATAACGTTACATTATGTGATGAATATGCATCCCATACCTCGGCGGTGTCTCTGCTATCAGTTTAGCAGCCTGTCGCATATATTCAGGGCTGTAATTAACAACTGGCTCCGAATCGACGATGGTATCTGTTGACGGTAGGAGTGCTTCAAAATACTTCCTAAAATTAATCTGTTAATAGCAAGGAGAAAAAATACCGCGACGTATTAGAAGCTTCCAAACTTACTGGTTTGAGAATTTACAAAGTAACGACGAAACTTACCTTTATCACCTCCAAATAATGGTACCGAAAAAGTTAAGTAGGAATTGCATTACAAAATCGACAGGATGTCTAGAATGTGTTCCTCTTTCAGCAGTTAAAACTGTTTTAAACGCCCCCATCCCCCACCCCCTCCCCCTTGACCATAAACTGAGATAAGGCAGCCTTTCTAAAAAATAAATAAGGAAATAAACTAGTTTATAAATGTCTCACAAATGATTTAATTTCATATTTCTTTGTTGGTATAGTTCAGCCGTAAACAGATATATATCCACTTAACGTTGTAAAGGGATGTGTCTGAGAGCCACCATGTCAAACTGTCTCCATGTAAGACAAACCAAGTCTGTGTTATCGGGTTGCAAGGGCGTAGGAACCGGGGGGCTGGGGGGCGCCAGCCCCCCCCCCCCAGTGAAAAATGTGGAGGGGCGGAAGTATCATTCCGCCCCCCCGCTTCGCAAGTCAGAAAACCCCTTTTTCATTTCCAAATGAGAAAAAAAATCTCATTTGGAGCACCAAATTGCATCTAAGGCCTGGTGAAAATACAAAATTAAGTTTACAAAATGGAGTGGGTGTTGAAGTGTGCTATATTGCACCAAATTGCATCTGAGGCTACCTGGAAATGCAAAAAATTCCAAAGGGGAGGGGGACACCCCCTCCCCTTAGACCCCTCCCCCAGGCCGGCCATCAGTCTTCAGCCCCCCCACTCAAAAGTACCTTCCTACGCCACTGTCGGGTTGTACCTGCACAATGTAATGAGGGAGGGTATAGGAAGGAGGGAACGAGGGAGGTCTCACCTCAGTGGGTAATACTCTAGCTCTGGTAGAGGAAGTTTGAATGGTGCTTATAGAAAAGCACAATGCTTCTGTGTGTCTGTTACATCTCCCAAACGGACAACTAGTGAGCAATCCTACACTATAGGCGTTTAAAATGTACAGCAACGTTTTGAATCGCTTTCGTATAAGCTCCACAGCTTTCAACCTAAGGTGCGAATTCAATTGGAACTATAACAAAGGCTTTGTTCGGTATGAATTACGTCCTTAAAAATGGACCAATTGGACATACATTATCAAGTCTCGTGGCATCCAATAGACCAATGAAAAGTCTCTATTTTTTTACAGTCATACCTGTGGGACATCCTCATCCAGTTCTTTTAGCGTAAACAGATTATAGTTGGCCTCGCCGTCTCTTCTTTCCGTTGAAGGAACTGTCATCTTTGAGGGAGTGAAAAAACGAGAGTAAAACTTTAAGGATGACCTTTGACAGATATTAAGTCTTGACGAGAGAGAAACAATGGGTGTTAGTAATGTTTCTAAAAATAAGCCAGTTGTCAAGACTTCGTATTAAAAATATACTTCATCTCTGGAATGCTAAATTCCGGATGACATTGGAACCTAGTGTTAATATTTATTGACTGTTTTATAAATTCTTATCAAACTCAATCAAAACATTTTCCTTTAACTTCACATAAACAACAGATCATTCTTGAATGACATCCAATACAATTTGTCCTTGTTAACATGTTGTTAGAAGCCAAAAATGGTGCTTTCCTCTCGTTTTGTGTTGCATCTGCAGTATGAGAACTGACCTAATGGTCTGCATGTATTAGACTACATAGTCCAGTCACTCTAATTGATAAACCTCAGTTGTTTACAAAATAGTTTGGAATATGACCACTAAAGTATTATGAAAGCAACCAAGCGTCACTTTCTCTCAACCTGTCAATCCTTAAATTGGAATAGGAGGGGGGAGGAGGGGAGAGGAGGGGAAAGGGAAGGAGAAGGGGGAAGGGAGGGAGAGTGGGAGGAAGAGGGGGAGGGAGAGGGGGAGGGGTGAGGTAGATGTAAGTAAGGTTTAATCCCCGGCCAATTCATACTAAAATGAAAGCAACTTAATCTCTGATTTTATCCCTGTCCTTTGGTAATTTTGTTTGGAGAAGTTTAAAGCAACTTACATTAGCTATTTTCGTCTCAAATGCAAGAACTGCGTCCATGTCGGTATCCACCTGAGTCGGGTCCGCTCCGAGTAATTTGGCTACTCCTTTCATGAAGTTCAGGTAAGCTTGCTTCTCCTTTAATAAACAATAACAAGAGAAACCAAAATCTGAAGATCATTAAAGAACAATAGCTAAGGAACCAGGCAGGCCACGCATGACAACCTCACCTTCCCCCTCCCCGCCCCCACCAGTCAACCCACTCAACCATTCTCTCATACCACTGTAATAAAGCACAATTTTCAATGGACACTGTTAACCCACCCCCACACACCCGTCCTTACCCCCATCCTTCACTTCACTTAATCCTCCTCCTCCCCCAAAATAAATGGTAGAACCAAGTTTGAAAAATAAAGGACCATAATAAGAACAAGTTAAACAAACAACTTGTTTATTTAGGTGTAGAAATATCTACATTATTGATATTTATTAAGTTTAATTTAAAGAGTGCATGTCAATTGCACATGGCTCTGCCATTCAATAAGGAAGAATATAAAATCTACCTTTCCATATTTGGAATCGTCCAGGAAATAATCTCGACTTTCCATCCCAAGCATTGGTTGATCAACCTGTAAATGCAAATTACATGTTAATGAATATGCATTTGTTTATTCATGTAGTTATCCCCAAAACTCACTGGTTAGTGTATTGACTTACCTGTCTCTTACTCACCGTCCGAATGGCCCTCTCTGCTTACTTCAAACGAGGTATGTCAAGGACATATTTAAGATGAAGTAAATGTATATCTTAATATTTTATCTTTATTTTATTTATATGATGGGCACTCGGAAGTTATCACAAAAGATTGTTTCTCTTTTTGCTGCATTAGACCTTGTCTTCATATAGAAAATTGCAACAACAATACCTTGATTAGTATAATTAAAACAAAGCCAATTAACTATTTAAGTTGAAACTGTAGTAAAAACAATCAACTCTCTCTCGGTTGGAAAATTCATGGCAAAAAGTCATCTTCATTCTGATCAAAGACAAGAGAAGAGTATAACACAAGCAAACAAACAAACAGACATTTTAAAAAACTTACCGTAAGAACTCTGACCATTGAATTCTTTTCATTAACTTCTACGAATCCTTCCACTAATAAAAATAACTCGTAACTAGCCATTTTGGACCATAGATCCTCAAAATTGTAATCAACCTCACGCCAATCGCCGCCTGGCTGATTGCCAAGTACGGGCCATCCACCGAGTTCAGTCAGGAGTTCTGTCAGAGGCTGTGCGTCCTTCGCCTCAATCGTTTCTGATAAATTGATTAGCAAATAAATATATATATATATAAATATATAGATATATATATATATATATATAGATATATATATATATATAGATATATATATATATAGATATATATATATATATATATAGATAGATAAAATATATAGATAAAATATATAGATATATATATATAGATTATATATATATATATATATATATGAGTAGGTTGGCGTCTATCTTGGCGCAGAGTGCTCTATGTCCATTGGACAGAGCGGAATATATGTTGTCTGAGTTGTCTGAAGATCGCTATAAAGCGTGAAACTCCGAGTTACAACTACTAGTGTTCCACTAGTCTCATCTAGTATCAACATATATATATATATATATATATATATATATATATATATATATATATATATATATATATATATATATTCATTTCGAAGTAGATTGAATATTTTAAGTGCTTCAGAATAATTTAAAGAGGTCCACAAATGAGCATTGCTAGCATAGCTTTACCTTGAAATCCTTCTGTGGAATTTGGAGCGGTTTCTCCTAAAATTTAATTTTCGGCCTGAACGGTTTATGGGGCCCTCGTTAGGAGTGTATACGGTACGGTGGTAATAAGCATAGCCACACACATTGTGTTTAATCCCCAAAATCTTACCTGATTTCCCCGTTTAATCCCCCCCCCCCCAACCAAAGCTGAGTTTAATAAAAAATAATTTCATGTAAAAACAAAAAGGAAACAAGAAGTGGCAGACCTCCAAATTGAATGTTTCCTGGTACCAAACTGAAAAAAGTCATGTTACTTACCTACATCAATACACGAAGCATAAAAATCTTTAACCATTCCAATAGCATGAATATCTGAGTCAAGTTTGGGTTTGTCAAACAAACCTGAAAAAAAGAAAACGATTTTTTTTTTTTTAAATGTTGCAAAGTATACACGTATAATATTAACCACCTATGTTGTGAGAGTGAAAATTCGTTCGAGGGGAAAGAAATTTATGACTTTGTTCAACGATTATTTACTCTGCCTCTCTTCTTCATCATGATCAACATGATACAGATTACATACTCACTGTTACTCACAAAGCCATTAATCTTAGTGTATGAGAACTATCAACAGTAACATTGCACAGAGTATTTTACATAAAATATACCATATAACTCACTCCATGTGATCTGCGAGATCCTTGAATTAATGTGAATCATCATATTATCGATAAACTCATGCATGCTTTATTTTAGAGGTCTTTTGGACATTTTCAGACTTGGTACTTCCGCAGTGACCTCAAATGACCTTTCATCTCACAGGAAACAAATGGGTTCTTATAAACAGATATGTTGATCTAACTACCGCGTATGAAGTAAAATTCGAGCTTTACATTTGCAGTTATTGGGTTTAAAAAGTTCCAAGTTTAAACTCGTTTGACTACACATGACCTTTGACCTTCGCCGAAAACAATAGTGTTCATGTACTTCATCAAAAGTAGGCTACAGTATGAAATGTTTCCTGAAAAGTAACGAGGGCGGTATTGCAGAACTTAGCATGCATAGACTCCGGATGTGTGACCTGTTTAATTCACGTAGGCTTCGGCTTTGAGTACAACGTTTCTGTATGCTGCCATGTTGGACGAATATAACCATAATAGTAATTACCGACTTTGCGATCCACGTTTATAATCATTTCCGACTTTGCAATCCGCCGTCCCCTTCACAATTTTTGCAAGGTCGGTAAGAATGACTCCATAGTTTTCCCTTTCGAGAGACCAAGTACAAATGACACTCAAGGTTTACTTTTCCAGTTATTGTGTTTACAAGGTTTTCAGACTTTGAACATTGTTAACCTCAAATGACATTTAATCTCCACCGATTTCGATAGGGCTCTTAAATCACCACCTGAGGGGGTTCGTCATACAAATTATAAAGTTACAGCAAGCCGGGCTTTCTTTTTGTTATAACTATTTTGTTTTTGTAAGGTTTTCACAGACTATTTTCAGACCTATACTCACCCTTCAATGTGACTTGGAGATTTTCTCTAAGAACTGAGAACGAAGAGAAACTGGATCGATCCTCCGGTATTGTGTGTGATTTGATCCAACCGCCACATGAATATTCATAAAAATCTTCACACGGATTCGCCTCCATGTTCATACTCTCTATAACATTAGCAGCTGCATGATTTGAGCGGAAAACGATGATACAAATGTTTAATTCATACTATGCAAATGATGATATCATGCTTGGGTAGCGTGATCACTTTGACGATTTTCTGCATAAACGTCAGAATTACACTGATATGTGAAGATTTATGATACCGATATGTCCACATTTACATAGTGACTGACATCACGTGTTTTAGGTCACGTGGTGCTCAAAGGTGAAGCACAATTACAATACAATTCCAAAATGAACTACGAAATGCCAGCTGTTCAGCTGCACATAGAGCTGTGTTGTCGTGCGTATCATGTGGGGTATTTTTTACGATCTACAAATGGTTAAGTGATAAATGTTAGAACAGGCAGACGACATCAACCAAGCCGGAAAACATCTACGCCATTGATACGTCATACATATCAGAAATTAGGCAAATTATTCGAAGGTTGTTGGGAAATAATTATTGTAAAAGTAATATATATATTGTACATATTGATATCTTCCTCAGCTTACCTGTCTTTACACAGTGTGCTGTGTTGCACGTTTGTTCTGTCTGGTGAATACATTCACTTAGCTGTGATTGGTTCTTGGTTTTTGCATTGGAAACTATGACTGTGAGATAAAAGAATGAAAACAAAAAATATGAATACAAGAATCAAAGATAGCTGTCCTTGAAGAAGATACCCTTCAAAATTAATGACGTCACATGATTTACGCCGGATGAATTTCTGAGACTCTTGACATTTCGAGAACATTATCTGATAGGGACATTCTTGTCTATCCACGCAGGTCAAATAGATTTCTGCGGATGACAATACTTAAATTCATAATTAATGTTTCCTCTTTGCGCGGTCGATCAATTTTACGCTATCCACCATTCGTGGCACAATACTCTAAGACAAACCTTCCATCCTTCTATACAATGCAGAGTATACAGTGTGTTGATATCTCATACGAAACGCCGGTCAAATGGAATCCTATTTCTGTTTTTATGTAACCTTATTTTAATCAGGTTGGAATATTTGTATTAAGGCTAAACTCATCATTATTTACATCCAGTAACTTTCTAACTGCACGGTCTTCTCGCTGGTAACGACAACAGAAGTGAAAAAAAAATCTATATTGAAAAGACTGCAGCCCCCCCCCCCTCCAACACCCACCCACCACCCACACCTACACAAAGAGCAGAACCTGCACTCAACGTGTATAAGTAAGTGTAATCAATCAGGAGCGGATCCAGAATTTTATAAGGGGAGGGGAGGGGGAGGGGGAGGGAAGGGGAGGGGGTTGTAATCCTGTGGTCGTTGAAGCATCATCCCCAGAAAAACGACCAAGATGTCAAATTATGCTTTCTGAGCACAGTTAGATCATTTGTGATGACACGTTGTAGAGTGCAGAAATGAATTAGTTTCCAGAGTTTTATCATAGGCCTATTGAACAAGATAAATTTGACGTTCGTGTGTGGTTGAAAAGGGTGGGGGTGGATGTACACTCCATACCCCATGGATCCGCGCCTACAACGCAATGAAATGTTGTTGTCGTTTTTCCCCCTATTATGAATTTGAAAAGATTCGAAATTTGAGTTAAAATGTTGAATTGGAAGCCACCCGACGTGTAAGTTGTAATTCCATAAGCCCTTGTGGGTTTCTCCCACAATTGCGTCGTAAAAAATAAGTGATGATTATGATTATTGTTATTAATAATAAACGATAAGTTGACTTACTCAGTGCTATGAGTAAAGCTAACGTTGCTAGTAGTAGTAATATCGATATGGCCGAGATAGCTCTGTTGTGGCCATGTGTTGATTTTGTCCTTATTTCCAGACCATCCTCTAAAGCAAGTTGGGCTTTACTATCGTTCCTCTCCGTCATGCTGACGTAGTCCCCTAACAGCCCCCTCATAAAGTAGTTGTCACAAAATTGCACAAATATTCTCGAGAAGGGGAACCAACGCCTTGAACCAGTAAACAATCTAATCTTTCTCCAAAAGAACGAAATCCTCACGAAGGCAAGCTTATATTCTGAAAATTAAAATAAACAATTACTAATGGTTGAAAAAAAAGCGCATGCACAAATCACTACAATGAAAATAATTAATAGTCGACCTGGAATCCATTGTTTCTGTTTATGAGATAATTAGGGGAACGGTATTGGAGGGGGGGGGCGTAGGGGAGGGGTAGGGTAGGGGAAGGGCGGGATAAGTGCATTAGGAACGCCAGTTATATGTTTCCACATTCCAGATGACAGGCTGAAATTAGTCAGTACTAACACATTACTGCATAAATAAAATATTATGATATACCGTTTTGCACCTCCTCCAAAACAAAAGCCTAATTGGAATTTATGTGCGTCTATGAAATTGGAATTATCATCCAACAATGTGTCACGGCAACGCTTCGTTTTCAATTTAAATGTGGAGTTGCCTGTTCCCTTTGTTATAACGTATAGGCTTTCGCCGTAGTGGGAATTGGCATACCAATGTTACAGTTGCATAAGGAATCCAAATTTTTGACATCCTTCGAGTCCCCTGTAACATACTGAGCAATCAAATCTTGATCACCACATTATACTGCAGGAAAGATTTTACAGGCAGTGATTATGACATACCTGTTGTGCTAAAACACAGTTTGACTGTCTGAATATAATGTTTAATAAAACTATCATATTTGTTATGATATATGCCCCAGGTGAAACTGTAGAGCTACACGCAGACATGTCGATGCTACAGAGTTACTAGCCATTGCATAATTCTCTTCGACCGACATATCCCATACACACGAAACAGAACTAAAAACAAAACAAAAAACCCAACAACTATACACTCCATTCATTGATCTTTTTGTGCCAAGTTATACGCTCTTATCATAAAAATTCGACCCAAGATAAAATCTGTGAACATGGTTCTATTTACGAACATTTACGAACATAAAATTTCGATTTGATGGCGCCATAAATTCCTTTCTATCAGTTGATCGGGGAATAAATGCCAAATTTAGGGTTATAAAAGACAAGATATCTTGTTGCGATGTGGTATAAGATTGTTACCCATTGACCTACCTTTGCTCGATATAGCTAGGCGAGCTACCTTCATGACCTATACCTAGGCCTTACCTAAATATCACTGCTATATTGCAAAAGGGAGGTAAGCTAAGTGGTGATACGTGTTGTTAAAACCAAAAATGTTAGGTTGTACCACAGGTTTTAAACATAATTATGACACATTAAATTTTTGAGCTCACCAAAAGTTATACTGTTTGAAAGCGAGACAAATTACCATATGGAATAAAAATCTCAGTCATTTGGTTTAAAGTGTTATAAAACTTTTGAAAATCGTTAAAAATTGGACATAAATCTTTTCATCACATCTTTCAAAACTAATTTCATGAAGATATTTAACATAGAAACAAATTAATAATAACAAGTGGCAATAAATGCTATTGAAAGGAGTAAATTCGGAAAAACAGCATGATAAACTCGGGGTTAACATCCCAGCAAAAGGATTTTATATAAAAGAAAGTTTCACATTGATAAAGTCTACTCAATTTTAGGTAATGATATAAAGTTGGGTTAACACGTCGAGTATAGAGCATTGGTCGTGGTTTAACACAACCATCGAGCAATCCGTAAAGATAAGGCGTAAAGGCCGAGGGGGTGGGTGGGGTGGAGTGGGGTGGGGTGGGTTGGGTGGGGAAGGGAGTGAAGAAATGCCGTTTGGGGGCCATTAAGAGTTCATCCTAACCTACCCATCCTGGATTTTACTGCAAAATCGAAATATACACAGCTTTTCTCAAAGTATATACTCTGAAGGAGTTATGGATGTAGGATCACCCCTCCCCTCCCCCTTCCCAACCCCCAAAAAAATCACAGTACATATTTTAACAATTTAGATATGATTTCTTCTTTTTTCTTTAGCACTCTCTCTATAGCGATTACTCAGTTACTGAACCAAATCTTACTATTTAGAAGGAACCGATGCTGTGCTAGTTGGGAGGGGTGGCGGGGGGGGGGGGTGGAACAGCAAGATGAGTGCCGTATGTCAGTGGCGGCGGAACCGGGGGGGCTTGGGGGGGCTCAGCCCCCCCAATAAAAAAGTTGAGGGGGCAAATGCATGATAAGCCCCCCCAATATTTACCAAGGCTCCGAAACGTGCATATGCCCATTTTTCAATGCATACTTGTCGATCTGTCCGATGCACACGTATACTCTATAGGTGTAATAATTTTAGTAATTGCTGGGGGACCCTCGGTCCCCTGGCTATAGACCACATTGTCACCCCACCCAGTCTTCACGCGGTTGGGAAGCAGTGAAAAGTGGAAGCAGTGAGTGTGAGTACCGGTAAGCGTAACACAACTTCGTCTTAGGCCAATGACTTGCCTCATTTCAGCCAGTTCTCCAACATCCCCTTACTTAGTGGCGGAGCGTCCATATATACAGCCAGGGGGCGGATGCCCCCCCCCCCTGACGGACTCAAATGGACTGCTGGCGCCCTTTTCAGCTATTCACTTCTTTTTACTTATTCGCGATTTTTGACTATTTTATTGCGCTCTCATATACCTATTGACATTTGTCATATTCTGTTGGTTTAACTTTCCGACAAAACGGCGACGATACCTATTTATTCTCCGTTTATCTGCAAATTAGCAAGGCCCCGGAAAGGGTCATTTCCTGCAATCTAGGGAGTATCTTTACTCAAAAATTTTCTGTACGCTCCGCGCCAACCTGTGGTGGCGCTCCGCTTAGATAGTGTCGAAAGCGCCCCTACAGACCATTCTTGCCCTCCCTGACCAATACTCTAGCTCCGCCACTGCCCTTACTACACTCAAAAACATCTTTGCGAGTACACTACGAGTAATAGCTACTCTCTTAAAAAACATCGAATATACAAATTACAATGTTTTTACAGACTTTTACGTGCAATCTGAGAAATTGCAGGCTTGAGACCCATATTTTAGGACTGGGTATTCGCAGCATAAAACACTCGGAAAGTGCCGTTTCCGGCCATCTGGGGGTTTGAAAAAACCCAAAATTTTCTTGTACGCTCCGTGCCAACCGATGGTGGCGCTCCGGTTAGATAGTCTCCACACATTAGCCCCCCCAATAATTTTTCCGTTCCGCCGCGCCTGCCGTATGTGTACAAGCCATTCGAGTATGGTTTATGGTCTTCTATGATTGTGCGGCTATGTTTTATTTCTTTACTATGCGTTCGTCCCAGTTTACTTCAATTTCCACTGAAGTACAATGCACTATTATAAAGTTGTAGGTGGTGAAATGACTGAATTCAAATAAATTAGAGGCATAAATATGTCGTCATGGAAACCACTAAATCTGTCTTTTCTATTTAAGCGCAATGTTTTGTGGTCTCTCAACAATCGTGATGTTCTTTATTCCCTAGGTAACTGGTGATGCAAAGAAAAAAACACATATCTCGTTAAATGTCGAGAAAATGGAAGATTTCCCACTCAAAAGACACGTCCTTATTTTCTTATAACTAGCTTTCACATCTTCACATGACGCCGTGTTCTGCAGTTTATACCTCTTATCATTAACTATTTATGCATGTACATATTCGATCTGTGTGATTTCTTTTCCCCTTTCAGCAAGAATATATCTGTGAAATCATTTTAATAAAGTCTGAGGTCCGATTTAAGGAAACGTCTCGTGTTTTGAATTTGTCTAATGCTCTTTGTTTGCTCTGGTATTCAAGGCTTGATTTAACGGTATATCCGTCAGTACATATATATATATATATATACATATATATATATTTATTTCTATATATATATATATATATATATATGTATATATATATATACATATATATATAGATATATATTTCAATATATATTTATTTCTATATATATTTATTTCTATATATATATTTCTATATATATTTATACATATATTTATATATATAAATTTATATATATTTCTATATATATTTCTATATATATATTTCTATATATATTTCTATATTTATTTCTATATATATTTCTATATATATTGCTATATATATATTTCTATATATATTTCTATATATATTGCTATATATATTTCTACATATATGTAGGCCTATATATATATAGGCCTATATATATATATATATATATATATATATACCGTTATATATATACCGTTATATATATATATCCTATATCGCCAAGTATCAACCCCCCCCCCCCCGAGTTGCACCGTGACGCTGCGGTCTATCCCCGTGACCCCCTCCCGTCAGTACACTCAAGTAAAGTACACTTGCTACACAATACAGAATCGGTATTGGTTGACAATGACGTCATCATTCCTTTGGCACATTGCATTTTAGCAGACATCAATGTTGTCCAGGCTTGCAGTTTCGGTATCAATGCATGCAAACAATCAAGACATGCAAACAACCAATCAATACATGTAAACAAGTTACCATACTATCTCAAAAATGAGTGGGGGTGTGTGGTAATACGTACTGACGGCTTGAAACGATCATGGACCTGATATATACACTATATGCAATCAGATCTTTATCGTACGTTAGGACACTTTTGGCAAGCGTTCAAAATTTCTCTCTACCAAAAACTGTATCGTCAAAGCTTCTCTCTCTGCATTTTAAGTAGATAACGAAGCATGGTTCTCGAGACATGTATAAAATGAAGGTACATAGGCCTATCTCCGTAAATAGAAGGGTCCAGTTTACGTCTCCATGACAACTTTCAAAATTATATAATTAAATATTTAAATTGTATTCATTTCGTTTGGACGAGCATAATCATCATTTCTCACACGGAGATTATACATCCAAATCATGCAGGCATCTCACATGTTTATATTTTATACTATATCATTTTTGTCTATTTTTTTTTTGGTATTACGGAATTGACCCCTTATTATAACAATATAATTTTTATGTTTTTTAATTAGGATACTCGTTTCGAAAATACCATACCAAATGAAATCTTGATGACGTCACACCCTTTTGCGCAGTGTATGGTAGGCCTGTGCAGACACCTAAACACTATACATAGGGCGCTATACATTATAGTTGGTTAGGCCTAAATCCAATATACGACGTAACGTCATGATGTCGGTGAGTTGAGGTATAGTGAGTTTCCGCATAGCAGGCGTTATAGAAAATCCTTCAACTTGAGGCTTCAATTTTCCCTTTAAATTCTTGAATAATCCGAGGTACCGTAACGTGTAAAGGAGAGGCCTATATGCAGGTCCATGCATATCCTGCAGATGCTGGACATCTGCTGTCTCATTATACAGAACGATGAGTTAAGTGCCAACAAAAGTCAGATAAAACACGCGAGAAAAAAAGAGAAGAAAAAAAAAACAAGAAAAAAAAACAGGGAAACCAATTGGGAGTTGATTCGTCCGCAGTGAAACGTGACTTGGAGTTTGTCTTTTCTCTCCTTTATTTTTTCGTTCCCAGGTTCCTTAAAATATATCGCTTATCATCGATTTCTTTTCCCTGAAGATCTTAAAGCATGTCACGTGACTACCATCAACAACCGGTTGTTACATGCGAAGATGATGTCTAACAACGTATAATAAAAGTGGAAACTTAGTGGAGTTAATTTTGTCTCCTATTTATTTTCAAAACATTAATGTTTTTCCGAAATATAAATGTTTTCCGAAATGTAATCTTGATAAACATCAGTTAATCGGAATGCTGTTTTTCTACGACCTTTATTCCGGCCAGATGTTGTCAATCCGCGGAAAAAAAAGGTGGCACGGTTAGCAACCATTCTGGATTGGAGATTCAAATCGGTGTATACATATTACACGAATCGAAGTAACAGCAAAGATACCTTACTATGTACTATGTACGCATTCACACACCAGTAAAATCACTATGGTCGAGTGGTACGGACTTCGGTTCGTGACACAAGATCCGGGGTTCGATTCCTACCTTCGCCCGACGAGTCCCAAAAGGACGAAACCGGTCGTAAAGTGGAATTTTTCTGGTGTGTTATTCTTCATATATATATATATATATATATATATATATATATGCTTGCGTTGATTCGAGGGGTCTGTAGATAAGAACATATTTTTTCTGTAAGCACAGATTGCAACGTTTTATGGTGTTGCTGTATGGTTTGGCGTGTTTCAATATTTTCCATTTAATACCAAAGTTGATTTTTCTGTCCTTGAATGACCAGATATGTTTACTAAGTCCCGTTTAGTTTATTTTGTGTTGGGTGTGAGAATGAGCTTTTATGGTTGTTGTACAAAGTCCAACGTACGTTTGTGTATCATCGCTGTCTTGTGTTGTGATACTTGCCTGGTACACAACTCCGTCCTCCCTGCATTGCCAACGAAGGGGGCATCGTTCTTTTATTCTACAATTGAATTGTTTGGTTGGTGGTCTGTTCTGTAGATTTTTAGTCACGTTATGACCTGCAATGTGACTTTGAACAACTTTAAAATGTACGATGAAAAATAATTCCAATTTTTTTAATGGGCTTGGCCCTGTAGATTAAGATAATCAACCCAGGACTGTTATTATATCCTATACATACAAATAGATTTTTACTACACAGGTGCACGCAACCTCGAGCAGGTCATGTTAAAACCTGTCTTTACAAACCGGAAAACAGTTTCAACTAACAGCAATTCGTTGAGTCATTTCTGTCAGGCAAATGTTTCAAACAATTTCCTCTCAAGGAAGTTATTCAGAGTTATACCGACAAAATGGTGGATCATCTCTCTCCCTCTCTTTTACCCTCTCTGCTTCTCCAGGTCAAAAATTATCCATCATTACAGTAGATTTTGCTCTAACCGAGAATATGCAAAGAAAATATGACTTGAGGTACAGTGCTATAGTATAACTTGAAAAAAGTCACAATAGACGTTTTATTCATAGAATATTGGCTACATAATGGATCTATATACATATATATATTTATACTACTGTGGAATTCGCGACCTTCCTTACTGGTTTCGAACCTCTGGACACACAATCAGTGTCCATAGCCTAGTGGGTAGGGTGTCCGCATAGAAAGGGGGGGGGAGGCCCGGGTTCGAATCTCGGTAGAGGCTGGAAGTTATCTCACTGTTCTGGATTTTCTAACCCATTACAATTACACACATATATATATGTACATATGTGTGTCTGTTCGTATGTATGTGTGTGTGAACCCTCAAAGATTGCTATACACTGTCACTATTGATATATATTCTGATGTCTAAGAGCTGGCTGTACATTATACGTAATGTCGCCTGCTGAGAACGTTTCATGCCTGTTATTTCATGTGCGAAGTTCTGTACGAAGAGACACTAATGGACATAGTCGTCTCAAGCCAGTTAACCGCTAAGATACAATGCCTCGCCAACAGGACAAACTATCATTGATTGGCTTTGCAGAAAGTAAAGTTTTATATAGCTTCTTACCGTTTTTTTCTTCCCACAGCGACATTTGTTTCCGGTACTTCAGCAAAGACCAATTTATTTATTCAAGTTCAATGTAATGATGTAAATTGTTAACTTCACTCCGACAATTTGCCCGATAGAATTCATGCTCTGTTTCCAACTATCCCGCGTTTGAATGTCATTACACTCCATATTATTACTATTCGGTCAGTGACTCGATTTGAAGGTATGCATTATTAAAACACATGATGGTCGTGTGGGACATTTAAGTTATCTCGCCATTAAGTATATCTGAACGTGCAATACATTGTAGTAGGCTTATCACGCAAAGATGTTCAACACTTTCTAAATATGTATGTATTCTACTCGAAATACAGAAAGAAAACATAACAACATGTCTAGGCCTAACACTCTATAAGTAGATATGTACGTAGCCTAGCCGGGTATACTTTGCATACAAAAATCGGGACTAAGTCGCAATCACTCATACCTCCAGGAGGCTGGGGGGGGGCGAGGAATTAAACAGCAAGGATAATATCAGGTAGATCAACGCACCCCCACTGTCATATGCGGACACCCTAACCAACTAGGCCATGGGTACAGTATAGTAAAACAGTTATACGGTTATACAGTTATAGTCAGTGGCGTAGGAAGGTACTTTTGAGTGTGGGGGGGGGCTGAAGACTGATGGCCGGCCTGGGGGAGGGGTCTAAGGGGAGGGGGTGTCCCCCTCCCCTTTGGATTTTTTTGCATTTCCAGGTGGCCTCAGATGCAATTTGGTGCAATATAGCACACTTCAACACCCACTCCATTTTGTAAATAATTTTGCATTTTCACCTGGCCTTAGATGCAATTTGGTGCTCCAAATGAGATTTTTTTCTGATTTGGAAATGAAAAAGGGGTTTTCTGACTTGCTGAGCGGGGGGGGGGGGGGCGGAATGATACTTCCGCCCCCCATATTTTTCACTGGGGGGGCTGGCGCCCCCCAGCCCCCCGGTTCCTACGCCCTTGGTTATAGTCAAACAGTAATGAGTTGGAAAATCCAAAACAGTGAGAAAAAAACTTCCAGCCTCCACCGGGATTCGAACCCGGGCCTCCGGAAAGTACTGCAGACATGGATGTGTGAGGTCAACTATCATAGGTCATCGGTGATATATACGGAAGGAAAAACTTAATTTGAAAACAGTGAAAATGAGGAAAAAATGCATTCTATCGGATACTTGTAATCGACACCTTCCCATGACAAGGGAACTAATCGGACCCATTATCGAGCAAAATGGACTTAAATGATACAATCGGAAACAAAAGGCTAAAAACCAATCTAAAGTACACTCCTATTGAGACAACCGGAACAAAACGGAAGCATATTTTGCGTGAAATGTAGCAAAATATGATATTTTGGAATGCCGATACTGTGACACAACTAAAGATACAGTGGAGGGTACTGACCTGTTGTACTAAGAAGGTTAAATTTTGTTATCAACTATGACAGACAATTAATAGGGTGGAATTGGACGGCAAAAAGGACATATTTATATATTCTATTCTTTCGTCGTGTTTATGCTTCGTATAGTTTCATCTCAAAGCTTTGATTCGTTTTCTAAGAGTGCAAAGTGTAAAATATGTGATTTGCAGACAGAAGCGTAGTAGTATGTAGTACTGATCAGTCCCCCCCTCCCCCCCCCATAAGAACGTTCAGGAGTCCCCAAGGGTTGGTTCGCAAAACAATTAAGCCAACGGATTACAACTGCCAGTCAAGAAAGATACAGATTTAGTCAGACAGGATTTTCGTGGTTCTATGTCAAGCGCTGTTTACATGATGTAAGGATGAAGGCCCAGCTCTCACTACCGGGGCCGTTGCAAGTCTAGCTTACGCAAGTCCAACATTGACTTGTAAACTGCGTTACTTGCAAATTCTTTCCAAGATCAGATATACCCGTATTCGAGCTGAAAGTAATTTACCCTCGATCAGGACCCCTATACCCTAACGTCTAGAAACAGGTTTGTATACAAGGGAGTTGAGGGCCAAGCCAACGATCTTGCAAACGCCCTTGAGGGCCAAGTCAACGCCTTAGGAAAAATATGTTATCGGCCCCCACCCTCCCCCACCCTCCCCCACCCCCACTTCTTGAAGTCTTCTTTTCTTCCTTAAGTATATTATTATGAGAATGAGGATAACTTATTACAGTAATGCCATATTTCGTCGGGCCTCATAATTGACCCCTGGCGCCGTGGCTGTATCCCCCTGACCCCCCCCCCCACCCCAACCACTTGTCAAGCCTGCTTGTATAGTGACTACCCGTATTCCTGTAGGAGTGTTTCCTGTACAAGTATATATACGCGTTATCGTGCATAGATTCATGTTCGTACTGGGCGCATTTTGGAACCTAAGATGGAGGGAGGACGTGTACTCGTGCATGTGTTGAGCCGTGTACTCCTCGATTGAGAGTGTACTAATGCTGTTATTCACTCGTATTATTAGAATGTCCAGTAGTGCAGCTCTATATTTTGTAGATATTGCTAAACAATAGGAATGAATTTATATAAAAAATATATATAATTTAACTTACCTTCAAATTGACTGGTCCAAAGACCGTTTTATAATCTTGATGCACTTAATATTATAAACGCGTACAGCGGATAATAATCATAAACCGATCACCATCATGAAAAGTGGGATATCCAAAAACAACAAAACCACGGCAATTATTAGTAAAAAGATCCAGCTCTATATATGCCAATAAACTATAAACTAGAGAATCGACAACTGATTTGACAGTATTTTGGTCCTCTCGAATGGATTATCTTATTCGTAGTTCCCCGAAAAAGGCCCACTCATTGTCATCATGTAAGTCACTTCAAAACGAAATATGAGACCTCTTTATGTACTCCTAAGACGGGTACAGCAAGAAAAAAATATATATCGAGAGGCCTCTAGTGACGGGAATGTAGTAGCATAAGCTACCGTTGACTTGACCGGACTGTTCTCGCTAAGTATATAACCTCTGAATTAATTGCGCACTTCTTCGCTTGCAAAGGTTCGGTTGTATAATGCCTCGATCCATAGAAAAAGAAAAACCGTATACACCCTGGCAGTAAAGCTGACCATTATCACATGCAGAATATAGCTGACTATCTGTTTCTTTTCCTTTCTGGCGGTATTACCGTATACACAAACCTACAGTGGAATATAGGGTTACGTTATATATATTGTTGGGCTTAAAAGCTTATCTCTAGGGTAGACATTAACTTTTGGGTTTTGTGATAAAGTACTATTCTGAATTTTAGTAATCCCCCTTAAATCGTTGCCAGACGCTTTTTAAGTGGGTCAAATAATGCAATGAATCAAAACAGTGATTCAACTAAACACTATGTGGGCGTTTGTGTATGGATGTAAAATAGATGTATCCAAATGTTTGAACATATGTGACCAATTTGTGATCGCTCTAGCATATTTGAAGGCTGGTATGTCTGTACCACTGATCTGTACACTAACAGTGTACAGATCAGTGGTCTGTACATAGAGCACATGACATTTATAGCTTACGATCGCCGCAGAGTTTGGAAAGGAGATCCAACGCGTGTAAGATGGCTTTCCCGAAAGTGGGAAGAGGTGGAGTGAGGGTGAGGGTGTTTAGGGGGTAATGGGATGCGGATATGGAGGTAGGACTAGCAATGTTCCTCGCAATTATGTCCACATTTCTGCTCCGTTTATAAACATTTTCGTGAGCCTTTGCTCTAGCCAGTCCACTTAACCACATTCTGCAGTACTCTTACCTGTACTCGTTTTGCAAGTTTTGGCGCTTTAATCACCAACAAATGACAAATTTGGCGGGTTTTCTTGCTTCAAATTTCATTGGCCGGCGGAAAATGACACGTCCGGCCAAGCAGTATTATGCCGATTTTCTTAGCGCTTTCTTTAATGGCCTTACAAGTTAAAATTTTTAATTGAAAATTGGAACAACCAGCCAAAATTAGAAGATAAAATATTATACACATTTTGCTATGGCAACCAGGGCAATACATGAGCAACGTATATGGATACAAATGTACGGATATTTGCCTTCAGAAATGTACCCATGTCGAAGGATGGGCAACCCTAATCATGGACTGGACGTGTAAACTTATTTGAAGGGTACAGGACTATTTTACTAGACCAAGTCACTTATTCGAATCCCATTAAAAGTGGGAAGTTTTCCATTTGGCAATACCTACTGAAAGACATCCTGGTCAGTTCACTAACAGTAAGCAAATTCTTCGTGTACGGTGCTGTATCATGTACTTAAATATTAAAACTTGGTATGTGATATCATGCAGTTTAACATTAGCCGTAACTTTATTTTAAGTTTTCTTTTTCTTAAAGTTTGTGAAATCAGATTTGATCTCTGGCAGAATACACCATATGCAACAATAATAACAGAAACTGCTTCCATATTTAACTGTCCAATGAAACTACTGTATTAACCAAAGAAAATAAAGTTGAGAAGAAAATACCCAGGACAAAGAAATGAACTGTAAAGTTATGGTCAAATAAGGAAGAAGTTCCCCGAAAATGACCGTTACATCTTTTACCGTCACCATAAAGAGCGATTCTCCTCACTGTGACTTTATGACTTACATTTGAGAACGTGACATTCCTCAATATCAATCAATTATTTTCACGGTTGGAATAATTTACATTATATAGCAGAATGATAAATTAATAGGTGAAGTTTAATTAAAGACAAGGAGTGGAAGAATGTTGGACAGCATCCACACAATGTCGGTCACCTGGAATGTTACAGAATGTAGGCTACCACAAAAAGGAGTCTTTATTGGGTAGAGGACTGAGTGGGCTGTGACAAAGAGACAGGGGTAAGAGGCACAAGTTGGGGTGGGGGTGGGTACATGAGTAAGCTGAATGGGTAAGGTATTGAAGGAATAGGGTGAACAATTGCAGACCAGTTTACTTTGGGTTTGCAAACACCAATTATGATATTCGTCTGCTCGTCCTCGAAAATTCAAAACCTACTTTTTGATTGACAAGAATGGAATGCACACAATTGAAAATTCCTCCAAAGAACATTGATTTCAACGATTTCATGTTTTTCAGTCCGACTCAGAGCTTACGCTTCTGGGGAGGAAGTATCATTATTTTTGTAACCACGACCTATAACGTTCATCTAAGATACCATAATTGCCACAATGTCTATACCCGTATACTAGGTAAACAGCATCGCAGTTATAAGCCTGGGATTAGCCTTATCTGTTCTGCCAGTGACTCCTGTCTTGATTCTTATAAGCAAAGTTTTCATATAGACTATGTACCTCTGCTATAGTAATAACAAGTGCGTTAGGTCTAGACCAAAATGTTGATAGTTTGTTTTGATAATATAGGACATTCAGACGGCAAATTGCCAAAGATTATTTTTATTTAAGTGGATTTAATGGCGAGAGAATCTTGGCTGCAAAACGCCCAAGGGGTAACTTTAAGTTTCGATTCCGTCTTCGACGGACTCACCCAAATAAGCCACAATGTGATATCTTATAAAGAAGCTCTTATAAAGCTGGCAACACTTATAGAAAACCAAATGAGAATATGGAGATCAGCGAAATAATTTAAGCTTCTGATATTTCGCAGAAAGACAAAATCCAGCTCTCATATATTGACAGGTACGTAAACATTCGGGTGGGGGGGGGGGGGGCTAGGCAACCTTTAAGAAAGTTTGCATTCAATAAAGAGCCCATATTGGCACGAAAAACCCAAAAAAGAAATTCGCGGAACTGCTACATGATCAGAACCAGTACAATGACGTCATGACCACTTGAACACGATGGAAGTTTGTCCAGTGCAGTATCTCTGTTCTGTTACAAAGAACAAAGAGTTTTAATGTTTTAGATTTATATTCAAAAGGCATGAGCAGACAGCGACGTAGCCAGGAATTTGAAAGGGGGGGAGCACTTTTGCGATTGATATGGATTTTCAAAGTTGTAGGCACGGCTATCTGAGCGGAGCGCCACCATCGGTTGGCGCGGAGCGTACAAGAAAATTTTTGGTTTTACAAACCCCCCAGATGGCCGGAAACGGCCCTTCCCTAGTGTTCATTCTGGTTCCCTGGCCTCTTGCTAACTTGAGACACCTCATTCAATATCACTTTTAAACCCCAAAAACAAACGAGTTAAAATAGTACGTAATTCAATAATACATAATGTATTAAAATTAGAAAGGTACACAAGGGCGGCGGAAGCACTTTTAATCTGGGGGGGGGGGGGGGCACCGACGTCAAAGGGCACTTTGCAGAAATTCGATTGGACTGATGCAGCCTGATATTTAGTACCCTTTATAAATCTTATTGTATTATCTTATTTGCGTATACACATCACTCCATCAACGCCCCCCCCGTCTTAGTAGTCTTACTTTTCAACTTCTGATACTTGTAGATACAAAGATAGGCCAGAAATGTCTTTGATACAACCATAGCCAGTATTTGTCTTTGATACAACTGTAGCTAGTAAATGTTTATCGAAAAGGCTGTTTTGGAACTTGGAACGCCGATCGTGACAACAACAGGCAACAAAGTGCTGCAGCTCTATACATATAAAGTCTGTTAATCAACGATAGGCTTATTTGACTGTGGAATGTTCTCAACTGAAATTTTATCTGCGTAAACGGGTTCTTAAGTAGATGTTAAAAAACTGACAAGATCGTATCCTAGTCTTTTTCGGCGGGTAGAGTATTGAATGAAACGGCACGCGATATGAATGACAGCCTAGATGACAGAAGAATAGGTCACCTAATTTAGCCATAATCTTGCTTCGTTCATTTCAATAGTTTTTCCTGTCTAGACTCTTACACTCGTCCAGCAAGCTTATGGATTTGAATTATGGGTGTTTTAATAAAAAAGATAACTTGGCCAAAAAAAGTGTAGGCCCGGGCCTACAGTGCTACATACTGGCTACGCCCCTGATAGTTCTAAATTAGGATTAGATCTCTTACTGAAATATCGCTGACCTAATAAGGTGATCAAGAGTACAAGTTTTATGTAGAAAAAGGGCACATTTTTAACCTGAGGAAAAGTGGGGGGCACTTGCCCCCTGTGCCCCCCGGTTCCGCCGCCCTTGGAGGTACATGTACAGAGTGTCTTACTTTTCAACTTCTGATACTTGTAGATACAAAGATAGTCCAGAAATGTCTTTGATACAACTGTAGCTAGTAAATGTTTAAGTTAGCCTAATAAGAGAAGGCGAGAGCTATCCGACGATTGCCATCTGATGCAAATTTCTCAAGTGTTTTCTCAACTGAAATAATATCTGCGTAAACGGGTTCTTATACATGTTAAAAAACTGACAAGATCGGATCCTAGTCTTTTTCGGCGGGTAGATTGTTGAATGAAACTATCGTGCTACATACTGATCATATGATATCAGTATCAGCAGATTTTGTTTCCTGTTTAAATTCTTTTACATGTTCTTTTACATAATATATCAGAAAGACAAACATAGTGCTCTTTTACAAGTTTTCCAGTAGGATGATTCTTGTTTATTGTCCAATGTCTGGACTTTAATACATTTGACGAACTTAACTGATGGACAATATAAATTTTCATATTTTGTAATACAGCCAGATATGCAGTGGCCTAAAAACAAATATCGTTATCGCAGTGTATTAGCAGTGTAATAATTATTACAGGAAGTGCGTATCACGTACGATTGCTAGCTTAGCTTCATAACATGCTGTTCGTGCAACAACTTAGGACGACTCATTGAACGAAAGTTGTCGACGTTGTTGTGCATACAGTTCGTGACATTCCATAGAGTGCGGTTAGGTAGGCAATATGTATTTTATTATGCAGTGGCCAACTGTAGGCTTGTAATTGGCTATAAGCTAAATTTAGCTAATTGCATCTGCCAAACTAAGTAAGTAGTTGAATCAGTAGGCGTGAATGTTACTACGCTTACAATCGAGTTAACGGAGCTGACGAGTATTCAAGATCAAAAGAGCACTGACAAAATACCATGCTAAAAACGGCAGTTTAAAAAAAAGAAATCGACACTGAAAGGGGGGAGCGGTCGCTCCCCCTGCCCCCCCCCCCCCCGGCTACGTCCCTGTGAGCAGAGCGAAGTTAAATTGTTGAAAAAGGTTGTTTACATCTCTCTTCAATCACTTCTTCATTAAATTTAATAGCTGTAAATTGATCTTCGTTCAAATGTAACATAAAAACGTTTTAACAGGTATCAACTGTAAAGCATATCGCTTTAAAATTGTGTAATGTTCTTTTAAGTCAAGTATAAAATATGTGCTGTTTTCCACCAAGTCATTTCGCTTGGAGCCTGCGCGCTTTGGTCAAATGCAACGTAAAACGTAATAAAAACGTTTTCCGTTTCCACAATTTTGGTGTTTTTGTGTGAAATCATTCTGTGTACTGCTGTTTAAGTGTTGTAATTCAAAACATTTTGGAACCTAGTTTAGGTATAGTTTCTTGCTTTATTTATATTTATGTTTTTTAATCTTGTGACGATGATGCTGATGATAATAATGTGTGGAATAGAATTTGATGTTTCAAACATTTATTATATTCCCTTCTGATTCTTCTTAACCCATTACAGAAATGATATTCCAAGATACATGCAAATCAAATATACCTCAGGTGATTATCTACTCAAACAGCGGAAGTCTATTTAATTTTATAAACAGATGAATCTATAACGATTTGTACAGCTGATGAATTGAGGTCATTGCTGGTATTAAGTTTGGGTTAAGTATGACATCACGGCTATTTTTATTTGTAGCTTACTTCGAACTTGCGTTTTCAGAGTGGAGACCAATATTCATTTAAAGGCATTCTACTGGCAGAATATAATAGCACGTTAAAAATGAAGTGTGTTTTCCAAACTAAAAATTAGAATACTTCGCGTATATTTAAAGTTTATTCTCTGGTGAAAATTTCAAAGCATTTCGACCTTAGTTACACTATTTTGTTGTATTCGTACAGGGCTAGGCCCGCAACTGTTTGCTTGTTTTGTTTTTTATAATGATTTTCTTTCTCCTTTTGACAGTGAATTATAGTAAATCTATACGGGTTCAAATACAGAATCGATATACTACATACTTCTCCCTCGATATATCTATAATTATATATTCCTCTCACGTGTTTAATTATTTCTTGGTTCCGTCGAAGACCTTGACAATCTGGATAAGATTTCATAGTTATTTTCGCGGTTAATGTACTGTCTATACTTGTTTTTATGTGGGATCACACGTGAAAGTCAGTTGATAAAAAAAGTAATTTTTCTTAATGTGTTCCGTTACAAGGCATGGATTGGAGAACAGCCCATGTTTTCTTTCACGGATGATTTTGCATTCACTTGATAGAACGGATGAATAAAACCTATCGACTTACTTAGAAAGTTGAAGCTCGTTTTGACGATAAAGGTTACGGGAAGTCATCGCAGAGTAATATGAGATATATCAGAAAGCAATGCCAAAAGAATTGTAACAAAACGTGATTCGATTCGCAAATTTTCACTGATGTAACTGAGGTATAAAGGTTTTGACTTGATTTCTGGAATAAACATGCATAACGTTATCAACTAGTCGTCCACATAGCCCGACCTTGCAATGTAATACAATTCATTTAACACTTTTAATTTTTAATATATGACTCCTTTCAACTTAAACCCCATGTTTTCATGTTTAGTGGAAAGGCACGACCATACCATACGTAGGGTAAAAATAAGTAAACTCCTTAAATGTTTACCTTCTAAATTGACCTCTTTTGGGGCATGTATCCAGTCAGCATCTATATGTGTTGTTACTCTTGGAGGTTGATGAGTACATGAAATAAATAACTGATTGTTTGTAAAAGTCAAAAGGATTGCGAGTGGTTGAAAGAGTTTCAGAAATTCGTCAGTGGTGCATGGGATAGGAAGATTCGCTATCGAGAGCTGGCAGAAGGGTTGGCGAGTATACTATGCTAAAAATATACCTGCAGTCATGGAGGGTAAACACTGTAACTGAGTATAACACGACAGTCCAGCTATCAACTAACATACTTGGGTAGCAGTGACGTCGCCACCGGGGGGGGGGGGTGTTTTGAAATGTGTCATGTCTCAATGGACATAAGTTAACTTCTACTGAATGTACCGAGTTACGTCTGCCAACAAAATCCTGCAGATTTGAAGATGATATAAGTTTTGGAAACGAAGAAAACCACAAAACTTCAGGGACCTTAACCCCTTCACCCACACTAGGGGCCTTATGGCGGGCCCCTGGACTCCACGTCGACACGCTCGCGTCAGCTTGCATCACCCCCCAAATTTGTTGCTCATAAGTTGCTATGCCTCCCCCCCCCCCTCCCCCTCCACTTCCAAATGTCCGGCGACGCCAGTGGAAGGTAGAGCATGTCAGTTGAAAACTTGGGTGATCTAGTGACCTCGGCGGAAAATGACGAATGTTAACGGTGGAAATAATACATGTAGAGGGTGTACATCACAAAGTACTGACCTACTAACGTCATTATGTTCAAATATATAACCAAAGTAGACCAATCCGCCGGAAGCTGTTGTATCAGCAATTACCAAGTTTCAATTCGTATATGAGTCGTTTAGTCCGGCAGGTAAAACAATAAGTAAACCAACACTGCCAACCATGTTTAGAAAAGGAAGCAATCTAGATTATCAGGATAACCAAATATTGGACACAATACGTAACCAATACAGAGAGGATATACGGAGCCCTGAATTAAAGCATGGAGGTAAAAACAGAGCAAGGAATAAGGCACAGAATTCGGTTTGAATATATGTTAAAGCGGAACTGTTCAAAATCACTGTTATCGGTAGAGAAGTTGCAGTTCTACACCCACATTGTATTATTGAGAAAAGTACCCTTTCAATATATGTGGCCTATCAATTATAGCGGCTGGACTTCTAAGCCTAGCATACAAAACATTTAATTTAGCTCAGTTTCATCAGATGTAAACACAAAAACTCATATGGGGAAAATGTAAAATTGTATGGAAACAAAGAACATATTTACAATGCACAGCCTATGACAAGTTTGTCAAGGACAAATGGTATTGGATGTTCTCCAAGGGTGTCCTGTTGTTCACACTATAATTTACAAGAACATGGTTTGGTTAAGTTCTTGAAGTTAATAAAATAATGGATGAATATTAACAACTAGTTAATTAATAAAACAATGAATTAACAACTAGGCACTGAACCGAGGAGCAGAGGCCATCGGCGTTTAGTCCTTAAAGCAGTATACCTAAGATTTAAACATATTATACATATTTAAAACTGAATAACTTGAAAACCTGAATAGTCGTAAGAAATATTACTAAAACTATTTCACTTTTATCTTGGAAGATGACTTATTAACATTTGTTGCCTTAAAGGGTGTGAAGAATCGCGCAAAAAAAAGGTTAATGCCGGTAATCTGACCTATTTTCGAATGAGGTGTAACAGAAGTTTTAGACACCACCATCGATCCCAGAAAATACGCACACAGCCTGCTACCGTCGGTAATAAGACACTAGTGTACAGTCAGTACATACAGCTGCGGTCAACAGCACACAGTGTTCAAACAATACAGGGATGAACACCCCAGGTCCAGCTAAGATAACAAGGTATCATGTTTCATTACTGTCTGCATTTTGTAGCGACAAGCAGAAAACTTCACTTGCAAGCAACGGAAAGTTAACTTTTCCAGGTTTGGGGCGAGTCTTCAATGCCTTTAAGTGATCATGTAAAGAGACTAGTGGCATACTCAGGTATCCCGCAGCAGGGGAGGGGGTGCAGACTACACGAGGCCCTCTTTTACACTACATCGCTCCTCGATAGCAGTGGAAAAAAATGATTGCTATCAGAACCTTAAACAAACTTCCAAGTTTGTTTTGTTGACATTTTATGCATAAATGTTTCGTCCATATCGGTGAACATATATGATGTCTCACAAGTCAGTTTAATGTTATCTTTCTACGCTTCCATTATGAGAACGTTTTAATTCGGTCTTTTTCTGAATCGATTTAAAATACTAAAATCATAAAAGTATGCCGCCTTATAATGGTTTCACCGACTGCTCCGGTTTTGTAAGGATGGTGTTTTTAGCATGATGCTTTCAGATTTGTTAGAATTTTAATAGAAAAAAAGTGCAGCAAGTTTAAGACCATTAACATAATCACCGTCTACCCTCCTTCGCAGTCAGGTACGCTAATAACATTACCAACATGCACAACAACCCATCCTTCAAACTTCCTCGATTATCATTTTATCCAACGAGGCATGAAATTTGAAATTTCAACAATGATACCACAATACAATAACGATACACCACAGTAGGAGAAACCAATTGTACTTTAATCATATAGGCCTATACAGGAACAAATCATACAGTTCGATAAGCACGTTTCCCCTCCTTCATTCTCTCATAAATGTATCATACGATTAAATTCATGAAGTTTCTGGATCCTTTGATATTTTACCCGCCATAATATCAGTATACCGCCCCCACTACCACCCCAACCCCAATTCTTCCTATCCACTTTTCCCAAGCTTATACTTACCAAGCTAATTCCCAATATAAAATTAAACGTTAAATGTTAAACAATCAGGCATCTGGTATATTATACGGCGTGTTAAATACATACCAGCCACTTACTAATAATATTTGTATAATCTCAAATATAGATATGGAATTAGCGTTGATACAGCTTGTCTTGGTCGGCGGATATGACGTCATAAGTTTGTTCGCTACAGGGAATCTTGAATGTATGCACTATAGTTGGAATCTGCGTTGTGACAAGAAAGTGTCCCGCAGTAGTCCTAGAAAGCACTCATACGTTTCAGTGTTTACTATACATATCGTACCAAAGTGTTGCACTTCACAAAGATCTCTCAATGGCCTACCCCCCCCCCTCCCAATTCCATTCTGCCTCCAATCCAACACACCCACCGAACTAACTAACCGCCTCTTCATAAAATGCAACGAACTTGAATATATAGAAAACACAAGCTAATTTCGACACCCATCCATCATCCGCACCCTCTTCTCTCCTCCCTACCTGCCCCATACTATTAGTTTCTAACAATTGCGAGGTCCGTACTTACATTACTTTGTGTGGACTTTCTCCTTTTCCAAGCGTCTACCGTGCCTATCACAGTCTACTCCACATAACAGTATAGAGTTGAATAACACTGTATGCCGAAGGTATACCGTATACACCAGTGTGTATATTTGAAAGAACACAAGAACACACTCAACTGTATCTATATAGGCCTATCCATCGTCTAGTTTCAATGGGAGTCAATAGTTAACACGGTGACCCCTTCATTGCTTCGACCGTCGCTCCCCAGTGATTATTCGCTTTTAAAGCAACAACAAAAAACAAAAACTCTCAAAAGTTAGTGAAGCCAAATAAAGACTGTTTTTTATCTAAAGCAAATAATTATTAAATAATAAAAATAAATTAAAGTAATGAAAATGAACAGCAACAAAAAACATTTTGAACGTCAATACTATATAGTTTATAGGTTTTAATTATTGGTTCACCGAGCAACATGTCACCAGGGCATGATTTGCTTGTTTTAACCCGCTTTGTGTGAAGACGGCTATGGTGCGCCTATAGTGTACAATAAGTCCTGAAATCGACATATGTCGATTTAAATTGAGATATGTCAGTTTCTTGTCACTCATTGGACGACCAGTGTCACATGTTGTGTTCGATCTAGCTCTCTGATTGGAAGAAATCTACATATGTCAAATAGTATTGATACATGTCGATTTCTCGTGCTCCCATTGGACGACCATTGTCACATGTCATATATCTTTGCTATAGGCATATGAACAGGGGGCGGAGTGGGCCGTTTTCTACCTCCTCACTTTCTTTCTTTTTCAACGGAAGTACAGTTCCTGGGTCCAGAATGTGATATCCAAGAATAGGCCAGTCTATTTGCAATTGTCACATGAGTTTGCAATTCAGCGATGTGAATAAGTTTAGTAGTGAAATTTCAAGCACACAGACACATCGCAGTTCGCAAATCTGAAACCGGCTCCCTGGAAATCTTAATGTGGAAGAACGTGTTAAAGACACACGACGTGGTGTGTATAAAGGCCACAAGGAAAGGTGAAAAAAAGCATTGGAAGTTTTCACTATACACGCCGTGAAACATGTCCTTCGGGATCGACAGCCCGAATTTCGTTGAAAGCAACATTCCCCTGCGATTGAACAGTGTAAAATTAAATGGTGTTTGTTGAAGCAATTAGCTAAATTTCCTATATATATATATATATATATATATATATATATATATATATATATATATATATATATATATATATATATATATATATATATATATATATATATATATATATATATGATATATTTTGTGAAGTATGACACTTCTTTTTGGAAAAATTCATATATATTTCCTTTGAGGTGCAATACAACCGCCTTGCCAGACTATTGTATGCATATCTCGTCTATGTATGCATACAGTACAATTGCTACTGATATCTACTCCCCCCGAATTCAGCCGAAACACAAGACGTTACTTGGGGGTGTATTTAGAAAATGACAAAATGTGACACAATTTATACTTCAACTTTTTAAGAAAAGTCACCCCAGGACTGATCCGTTTTTCAACCCCAGTCCCCTTACATCGAGACTGTGACTGTGTGATCATCGTCAGGTGTGAATCACGATTCCACTAGAAGGGGAACATAATGCTTCACACGATCTTAGCCAAAAGGACGAGAAACGATCTTCTTAATTCACGATCAACCGTGGAGGTTATATATAGTTATTGCATGCTAAGAAACACAAACACACACGTTGATTGTTTTCATTGCAAGTATGAACAACAACACTAAACTCCCTACTTCTAGTTACTAAATATTGTGCTTCCTTCCTTGTTGGTGTAAAATTGTTTGCTTGCTTTGACGCATCAAAACATGTTACTAACAGGTGTGTATGTCTGTTGTGTGTGTATATAATCTAAATTCTTTACTGCGGGGACTTAAACAGTGCAGTTTACCCAAACCATATACACTGAGGTATTTCTGGTTTTCTCAAGTCACGTCCCAGGCATGCAGTAGTTGAAAATATTCCTCTGTTGATAAAGGAACAAACTTGAAATTCCGATTTCGTGATTACAATTACAGACCGTGATAATTTGGCTTCAAGTTTCCATCAGGTATTTCCGACTTTTCCCAAAAATGAACGGCTAAACGGAACTATCAAATTTGAAAATGACAGCAGGTTTTTTTGTTTTTGCTGTCGGATCCTCAGCCTTCATTATACATAAATAAAGAAACAAATGAGAACGTTCCCGTGAAATGTAACATAGGCTACACCTGTACAGAATAACGGCCGCTGTAGATTTACATTGGCAGACATGGAGATCATCTAGTGCAGGGTTGTCCAACCTACGGCCACAGTCCGGCCCGCCGCAGGGTTGCGTCCGGCCCGCCAGAGATGCTCTACGATGCGAAATTTTAGTGAGCAGATTTATTGATAACAATTTGAAGCTATACAATCAATCATTCGAACCTTGTGGGTCCAGAAAACTGCATACAGGTCAGTTTGTGTGACACTCTCTAAGCGGAGGGGGGGGGGGGGGCGGCTGGACTTCATTCAACTGTTTTATCAGGAAGGAAAATAAATCAGTGCGCTCCGCGCGCAGTGCTCACATTTTGTTGCCTTGGGCTTCGGGCAAAAAATCGAAAAATCGAGCGTAGGCTTCATGCGGCCCCCTCCTTCATCATAATCATTCCATGTGGCCCTCCTCTGCAAAAGGTTGGACAACCCTGATCTAGTGTAACAGGTGAACGATTTTTCGTCGGTAGGATCGCTCTTTGACGGATACAAATGTTTATAAAATTTCCGCAAACTTTCACACATGATGTATAAGGGTCTATTGTCACTGCAGAGTTGTGCTATTAAATGTGCCACAATCTGGTGATACGACACCATACTTTCACCGTAAAAGGAAAGATAAGGGTAGGCCTGAAAATATCATCTGTTTCTGTGAAAGTTAGGCATAGGTGTGTATCATACAAGACGAAATTGAAAAAAAAAACGTTAAAGGTTAGCAAATAAACCCTACATGGCACATAATGTGAGGTGAATTAAATAGTAACACTGCAGGTTTACAAACCACCTGTGTAGGTAAATCTATAAAAGTGTGAGGGTCTTACTTTTCGAACTGATCGTCTTCAGAGGCAGAATTAAAAAAACATAATTGTCATTTTTAGTCAGATCTATAACCATAGTAGTATATGTTTATATATTTGAAACGGTAAAGTGTTGGAGAATCCAGAACAGTGAAACAAAAATTCCATCCTCAGCCGGGATTCGAACCAGAGCCTCCCGCCGTATATGCGGACACCCTAACCAACTAGGTCATGGACGTTGATGGTCTGTCCAGAGGTTTGAAACCAGTAAGGAAGGTCGTTAATTCACTGTAGACTTTTGCCACCTATATCGAACAAGGCTAGTTCTGTTCTGGTGACATATTTTGCCTTGCTAGTTCTAGCGATTAATCATGATGCTAACCAACTCGAAAATCATTTGTGAATCCTAAGGCCGGATATCGAAAGAGATACTTTGGACAGAACTCTGTTTTGATACAATGGAAATAAACGACCAAGGCAAATGAATATATATATATATATATATATATATATATATATATATATATATATATATATATATATATATATATATATATATATATATATATATATATAAATGAAAATCGTAATGAGTTGGAAAATCAAGAACAGTGAAAAAACTTTCAGCCTCCACCGGGATTCGAACCACGGGCCTCCCGCTATGTACGCGGACATATATATATATATATATATATATATATATCTATCTATATATCTATATATATATATATATATATATATATATACATACATATATATATATACATATAAACATATATACATATATATCTAAGACTACAACATCAAGTGGAGGATTATCACAAAAGCCAGTCCGTACAACCCCTCAACGAAAAAATGCAACTTATGTATAGCCGAGAAGTACTTTATTCTACTGAAACCAGGCCTGTGCACCCTGAACAAAAGAAACAATATAATGGATAAATGCAGACTCCACAAAAAATATTTACTGAGTGCAGTGACTTGGAACCTTACGTTGGTATGCACATTCTTTCTATATGCATTGACGAATGCACAGGTATATTGTATGTGTGTATGAAACTGTCTGCCGTTGTATGATGGCTGTCTAGTCCAGACAACATCACTCATTATCATTTTCCACATACATATATACGTATACTTATTAACGTATACATGCATTTATATACATATATTCATATATACATATATACACATAAACTATTATATACATATATACATACATACATATATACATACATATACACATAAACACACACATATATATAGGGCCTATATATAGGGCCTATATATAGGGCCTATATATAGGGCCTATATATATATATATATATATATATATATATATATATATATATATATATATATATATATATATATATATATATAATGTGTGTGTGTATGGTTATATATAATCAGATCGTCTCCTGAAGTCAATAACCCGTCGACTAAAAGAGTGCAGTTTTCAGTATCACTCCTAAAAGTTGAAAGATGAGACACAATGACAAAATTTGCTTAAAATCTAAACATTTCTTCGAAATTATACAGTCAGTCGAGTGGTTATAATCTAATTATTTTATAACATTTGTTTTATTGCAATCTTCAATTATCAATTTCAAAAAGGGTCTTTCAAGTTTATTGATTTACAATGATTATTTAGTTTCTACCACGGCTCGGATGTGATCACGTTTAACCAGGGACTGCCATGAATTTTAGCATTTTAGCTCCCTGGTTCAACCCCAGGGTGTTTCAGCTTCTGTTCATTGTATATTGAACTTGTCTTGAAGCTTCAAAAGCAACATATATTCACACCAAGTGAATAAATTACATCTGGGATGGAGTAGCAAAATGATACTCATTTATGATCGAATAGCAACAACAACCGCAACATGTGTAAGAGTGTTTGCATTGAGAAACTTAATATGTTCATTATTTTAAAAGTTTTGTAATTAACGAGGTATGACAATAGTCATTAAGTGCTAATAAGTTCCAGTGAAGTGACTACAAGAAGATTGTGGAGTATTTCCCCAAAGAGATAAAACCATGACTCGAGGCCAGTGGCGTAACGATGAGCCTGGGGGCCCCGGCTGGCCAAAAGGGGCCCCTATCAGGAGGTCCAAGCAAGGGCGTCCGCAGAAATTTTCACAAGGGGGGGGGGGGGGATCAGTAGGTCATGTAGGTGTAACACACTATTTGATACTATCAAAGCGGAGCGCCATCATCGGTTTGCGCGTGGCCAAAAAATACTCCTAGATCGTCGGAAAAGACAATTCCCGGGCGTTTCAAGTTGCATTTGCACATCGGTTATTTTGAGATCTCATGTCTTAGGATTTTGAATTTCAATAATTTCAGTAATGCAATATGGGTCCGTATGCAATGAACATAACTAGAGAACTGTTGGTTAGGTGAAATCATTGAAATGTCAAATGTTTAGCTTTTTTTCAATTTTTGATTTTCCAGGAAGGGCACTTGCCCCCCCCCCCTTGCCCCTCCCTGCGGACGCCCATGGGTCTAAGGTCTAAGGATTTATGCAGGATCAATGTAAGGGGTCTTGGTTTAGAACATTTGAATGGCCATTTAGCATTTACACATTGTTTCCAGCTGACAAATACGTTTTAATGCTAAACTACATCAAGAGAAATGACAGAACAATACTATCAACATAGCTATGAACATTCTTTTTCTTATATATCATGGAATGGGGATTGAGGAATTCGGCTTCTGCATACATCTTACAAGTTGTATGAGTGAGAAACAACATTCAGTCTTGCATGAGTTTTTCTTTTCCAGTAAAAAAGGGCCCTCCCTATCCAAAGAGGTACCCTTTTTCATCAGTATAGCGGGGGCCCCCTTTTGGTCGGGGCCCCCGGCTCGGCACGGTCCGAGCCCATAGGAGGTACGCTACTGCTCGAGGCGGTGACTCGATTCGACTTGTTCGACTGTTAAATGAATGAAGGTCACTCGTTGCAATAAGTTATTATTTTAACATTGTTCTCTCTCTCTCCCTCAAAAAAAACTGACTATTATGAAACTCAATTATTAGAGTGACTTTATAACCAAACAAACGAAAAGAAAATTCCACCAAAAGTTTTGGGTTTACTCCGTCCAAATATATATATATATATATATATATATATATGCGTATAATTGTTATTTCCGTGGAAGTGATACAAAACGGCTGTCCTAAATATTCTACGCCAACCGCTGTGCGTTGCCATGGGTTACGCGTTGCACTTACTGCGATCTTTTCCAGGTACCCATTTGACCTGGGGAGAATTATACAGATCCCGCTGGCGTCGAATATCAGCGAAGCGTTGGAATTGAATTAAATGTTCAAGACTTTTCAATCTTGTTCAATTTCGAGGCACACAATGGGGCATTTGCTTTCGAGTAATTTTTGTTTTACTATTTTCTCGAAAATGTGAACGACCATTTTAGTTTCCATACATAACTTCTTGCCAGATGTGAAATGCGAAGATTACACTTACATTCATTATTGCATGGTTAAAGGGAGGGCAATGTGTTTTATATACTAAATCGACCAACATTGTGGTTTTATTTGATGAAGCTTACGCAATGTCAGTTATTTCACACTATGGACTAACCAACGATCCCCTGCAGGGGTACCGATAATTGAGTCACATGTTGAAATGTTAACTGATCTTACTTACTCATAGAAGGCAAAGGGTATCGTGAGGGGTGGGTGTAGGGGTTGGGATGGGTATGGACATGGGAGTTGTTGACGGGGGGGGGGGGTGAAGGAACGGGTAGATGGATTCGTGAAATGATTCGAAGTGAATACATTAAAGGCATTGAAGACTCGCCCTAACCGCGTGCCGCGCTCTGCAAAAGTTAACTTTCCGTTGCTTGCAAGTGAAGTTTTCGGCTTGTCGCTACAAAATGCAGACAGTAATGAGACGTGATACCTTTGTTATCTTTAGCTGGACTTGAGATGTCCATCGCTGTATCATTTGTACACTGTGCTGTGGGTATTGACCGCAGCTGTATGTACTAACTGTACACTATAGTGTCTAATTACCGAAGGTAGCAAGCTGTGTGCGTATTTTCTGGGATCCGGATGGTGGTGTCTAACACTTCTGTTACACCTCATTCGAAACTAGGTCAGATTACCGGCATTAGACGTTTCTGTTTGCGCGAGTCTTCACATCCTTTAAGAGTGTTGACAAATCATTTGAATTGTCATTATATACTGCTTTAAACAATATCAAGTTGTATGCGTGCCGGTCTGCATCGATAACTCCTGTTACATTTCTATCTGCTTCCTTGTTATATTCCATGAAATGGAAAGCAACAAACAAAGGAGATTGAAATTGAAACCGAAATAAGAACAAAACATTGTAAAGGATGACTGTCGGCAAAGTTTCACTTTTTAGATCATTTAAAACACTCGCATTAGTCCAGGTGGCTCACCAATCAGAGAGACTAGACTACGCAGTTTAGCACACAGATGATTACGTCACTATATCCAACCCAACACCAAAATCCAAGACAAGGAAATACATAAGTCTGTGATGGCCTCAAATAGCGTTTAGAATGCACCAAATTGATCAACAACAGATACTGTTGGTTGTCTGCCATTTGGGTGCTCTGTTGTCTGTGCGAAGTTTGAAGAAACTTCTTAAGCTAAAATATTATAATAATACAATTAATAAACATTATTACTAATACCGTTGCATTGTGCATTGAGGAGCATCAACATATTAAAAACTATAACAATGAAATTTGTGATTCTTATTTCTTGCATATACCATATAAACATACAAATTCTGCCTTTAACTATATATAATGCCGAAATTGTACATGATAATCTGATAATCCATGAGATTAACGGAGAGGGGAAAAGCCGAGAATGTTTAACTTGATTGAACTCACGTACGCCGATACGTTCCATGAAAATAAGGTCCACCCAAGGAAGTAGAGACGCGGCACGAAAACTAAAGAAAGTTGATCAACTTTCAACCCCAGTTCTCCCTCCCCTCCCCCACCCTCATGGGCGGCGATCCGTACTTCCGAGTGGGGGGAATATGACCTTGTTGACTATCTAAGCGTAGCGCTACTATGAGTTGGCGCGAAGCGTACAAGAAAATTTTGGGATTTACAAACCCTCTAGATGGCCGGAAACGGCACTTCCCGAGGTTTCCAAGCGGCATATACCCATCTTTAAGATAGGGATATCATGTCCGAAATATCTCATAATCAGGATCCAAAATACTTTTTTTTTAATTTCGGGTGTTATTTTGGGAAAATTGCCCCTGTCAATCTTGTTTCAGGCGCTACGTTAGAATGTTCGAGAGCTCTTTTATGTTATTCGATGAAGAAAATGGCCTCATGCAGGCTAGTATAGGCCTATACACATGCAATACACAATTACACATAGTTACATTCCTACAGTAGGTACCGATTGCTAGGGCATCCAGGTGAAACGTGTATTAAGCATTACCCTGGTAACATGAGATTCTCAGCTGTTCAAGGGAACATGTACGTGTGTAGGCCTACTATAGGGCCTATATAAATCATCGATGATATGAATACTATGAGGGTGCATATATGTACTATATCAATACCGTTGGCGCAATAATACATTTTGTTGTTGTTATAGGGCCAATGAAGCCTACAGTCAACTATTCTTGCTTTATAAAGACGCTTTATTTGAAAAGATCGCACTGCGTTTATGGTAGGCGAGAAATGAAGCTAAAAAAGAGCCGTACATTCACGATGATGCATAAATGTAGGCATGAAAAAATTCTTATCCCTGGCATTTGGTGGGGGGGATATGGTGTATTACATCCCCTCCACCCATTTTCATGGGGGGATATATCCCCCCTTCCCCCCCAGGATCGCCGCCCATGCCCACCCTTGCTTGGTGATTATTACTTGTCATCATGACGATATTATGCCAAGTGGGTTATCACGAGCCCCTTTGGAAGGGGGGGGGGTAGTTACTACAATTTCATGTGATTATGCTATAAAAGTTGCCTATGCAAGCCATGTGAATAGCTAAAAGAACCACCTTTAACAACGTTAGATAAACTTCATCACGTTATGTAGCCCCTATTGTATAAACATGGACTCAATTGCGGGTATGCTGCACGCACGACTTATTTATATTGTATTCATACTCATACATAGGACGTACTTAATATAATGGCCATTGATCATAATATTATTCAATCACTATGACACGGGCTGCCGTGTGATATTTAGGTACATCATCAACAAAATGAAGTGGGGAAGGTGGAATTACGCCAAATACCGACAAAAAAACAACTATTATTCTGACTTAAGAGGTGATGGGAGTCCCTTAGTGGGAAAGGGTGGGAAGGGAGGGGAGGGGGAGGGGCGTAATTGAGGTGGTTGTTGGGCGAGTTGAAAAGGATAGATCGAGACGCGTATATCAGACAAGATTTTCGCGAAGAAACGCCAAAATCGTATGAAAATGTTAGTGTCCATGCATCGTCTAAAGAGGAGCCTGTATCGATTTATTTTAACCAAGAGTTGTAGTATGTGAGTAACCCTACAATTGACATAATTTACCTACGTGTTCATTTTATTCTTTCGATGAGGGAACGGGGTTGGGGAGGTTATTCCCACATTGAACAATATATTTGTTGCTAACGAATGTACGAGATAAACAGACCAAGTTATTTCAAACAAAATATGCGCAACTGTATTTCTTAGATTTCCACTCTTCCTCTTCCTGAGGTCTCTACAGCCCCTCACCCCACCCCTCACCTCCCCTCCCTCTCCCTCTGTTATAACAAACACAGCTCAAGAATACGATTAGTTTTTTTTTCATTTTCAAGCATTGACATCCACTACGTATAGATAGCGTACAAAGGCTTTTAACTATATACAGACATTACAACCTGTAAGAGCGTTTATAGGCTACAATCTGATTTATTCAGACAAATCCTTGGATTTCGATGTCAGTGAGTCTTCAACTCAGATAACCCCTCGATTTATTTGTAAATATTAAAAGGAGAGTTAAAAATAATATGAATGGAACAGGAGAAATGATGTCACTTAATGAACTTACCTTGTGAGACTGAAAATCAGGTGCAGAATACAGCAAGATCCCAAAGATCAACAAGGAACAGCGCCGTTTAAGAGTAGCCTTGTTTTAGTGTTGTATACAAATATGATCACAGAAAGTGTATACAATCCGTGCCAGAATAATTGTTAACCACTGCCACTTTGCATGGTTATAACAGGTTGTTATTCTCTTGGTTAATCAGGAAACCTTCCTGTTACAGCCACTGTATTTATGATGTTTTTGTATGAATGAGCTTTCGATGATTCTACAGGTTGAGATAATGATATTGGCACGCAGAAGTACTTCTGGCGTTGTAAACTGCTATCGCGTTTGATTGTATACGTGAACGGATTCAATGACATGCATTAAAAACGAAAGAGTCAACGCTGATGAAACGACTTGGGTAAAGCTCAATGCTTAGCCATCCATCCACATGGACGTTATTCATTAACAAGCAGCGAACTCACATCATGGGATCGTTTGAAGTTGAAATCCAAAATCAGATATTCACATTTGATCTCGTGTTTGTATCCGGGAATGGTATACTCTCCACAAGAAGATGCTTAGTTAGATAGCAACTGTCAGCATATGTTATATCCTATCTTGCAATTCAAGGAGAACGAGCCAATGTTTTCCAATAATATAAGAAATAAAATCAATCCTACATTTGAATAAATTACTTTCTCCATCGAATAAACATTTTCTTAGCCTGGCTAACATAGTATACTGGCAAAAAGCCGGGCATCTTGAATTATATCACAGAATTTGTTCAGCCAGAATTTCAAATTCAGCAACTAGGATTTTGGTCAATATGATTATTTAACAATATAAATAACCTTGCCACTTGTAAAGGAAGAACACTGATGGAGTTTCAACTGACGTGTTATACGGGCTACGCTGCAGGGAAGTCTGTCAAAGTTCGGTCCGACTAGTGGATGACAAGACGCCCTGTTTATTCTATGGAATTATGCCCATAGTTTACTATATAGACTTCCATCATTACTAACATGTATAGTGAAAACACCGGAAGAAAATCCATTGCATGCATATAAGAGGAAAATAGATGGAATTTTCCCTATTCATCATTTGACAATGGCCATTTACATTTGATATCTCGTTGCCGGAGGACATAGTCAGATAACCCGTCGGCAGACAGTGATAAACCTCATTTGCATATCAATTGGAACAAAAGAATGGATGAAGGCAAGGAAACCTGGAAGATATGGAATTACGTTCTGCAGCCCACATATGGCATATTTTTAAAAAGTTTTGTCTGGTAGTCTATAGGCATAGGCCTACATGATAAGCGCATTGCATATATAGTTTTATCTTTTACCGTAGAAATTGCGGTGGACGCCATTTTGAATTGTTCACGGTTACCGTGACTACAGTATTACGTATGACCAGACCCGTAGCCAGGCACGAGGGTCGTGCCAACACCACGTGTACCAAAACAAGTTATAGGACACAATGATTGTGTCCCTTTCAAATTGTAAGTCTCCCCCCCCCTCCCCCTCTAAAATGAGTATTTCTAGATACAGATCTGCTTGTGATTGGTTCGTTATATTGTCTAAATTTTGAAGACTTTTTCATAGTTGCCTCGCATACAATCGAGTTCATATTAAGATTACTGTTGACGTTTTGGACATTGAGTTTTGTTTGTAAGTAAATTAGGGCAGTATGATTTGTTTGCAGAAGAATCCAATGTAGCGTGTGCCTAAACAAAAAGGATTCGATATCTAACTTGAAAGAGAAAGGCACGGCAGGGGTGGGGGGGGGGGGTGGTAGGGGAAGTGGCTAAAGGTGGAATAAGGTGCTTAAATAAGGTAAAAGATGCGGAGGTTTGATTTGTCGTTTTAGTTATGACTATAATAACGTCAGTGCGTATTGTAGCATATGCAATAGTTAGGCCCATTTTGAAAATTAAATTCTTGCAGTTTCGGCGTCAATTTTCGTAGACAGCAGTTCCTTTTAATTAATGTGCATTTGACATACATGTGATGAAAGAGCATCGGCATTCCTACTCACCCCCCCCCCCACTTTCCTCTCTAACCGCTTCCGGTCCCCCTCCACTCCCTCTAAAACACCTTTCCTAGTTCTTTTCCTCCCCAAAATGGATCATTTCCCTTAACCCATCCCCCCTCCCTTCTCTCGGCGCACACTTCATTGTATAAACTTTATAATGACGTCATGATGGCATTTCCAGTAACATTGTGTAAGGGATTCCACTGCAGAGATGTAAGCGAGATGTTGGCGCAGGATATTCGTGGTTATCATTTTGTTGGGGTGGTGGAAGAATTTACCCCAACCCCCCACCACATGCCAAGTTTGACCAATGCCAGAAAGTTCTGTACTAGCTTTAGAGTGATTCGGGTTCTGGCTATATAATAAAGAAGTCGCTATTAAAACCATCAGCCCTTTTTTGCCCTGGTTAACTTTTATCCATACCTCCATTAGAATATTACACTATAGATCATGACTCGCTTGATATAAAATAATACACCATTGATCCTTTGACAGTTTGGGTAATCATTTCTTTCCATAATCAACCACAATAAAGTATTTGGTTTTACACTTGACATATATCTCCCATGCTAGTATGTTCTAAATAATCTATAAAAAAAACACAGAAATATATTCAACATATATAAGGTAGGCTATATACGGCAAAATTCTAAACTAAACCCCGAACCTCGAGTCTATCTCTTCAAGATATGGGTGGAAATGAAGCTGGAAAAAGAATGCCACGAACACATCAAAATTTTCGACGAACGATAAACACATTTGCCAAATATTTCACCAGAAAAAACAAACCCCTTAGGCCTCAAATTTCATCGCATGGATGATATGTTAGGATAGCGTCATTATCCCAGCAAACAACTACACAAAACATTAACACAATATCCCGGGGCACAATGAATATTAAGCATTATCTGAAAAAGAAAATGTAGATACATTTTAGATTAGCACTATGAAACTTTGAACACAAAGAAAACAAAAAGACAAAGAGGGGAAACATTCCATCAAATTTTAAAGAAAAAGTCAGCATGGGCTGTAACGAGCCCACGGGCTTTGTTAGACAATAACTGGTAAGCAATCGATGTTTGCTTTGCAGACGTTACGGAAATAATATTGGTTGTATGTTGAATTTCCAAAAGGTGCAAATCGCGGTGCGTCTGTTGACTTACTGGCCAATCACCTTAAATTCCATGAACCAAACTGCGCATGCGCGAGTGCTAGTTTCCCGGTGATATACTAACACATGAGCGCATGCATTACATACGGCAGAGGCGTACCGACCTAGCTCTGGGAAAGTCAATGGTGAGAACTTGAGGGCGAAAAGATGAGTAAGGCCAAATCAGTAGATAGTGAAATTTACACCAGAAAAGCGGTGTATAAAACACCGCATCGGTAAATAGTAAGGAATGCCAGAGGGAAAAGGGTGTTATATTTTTCCTATGTATAACTGGTTTTGAGAAAAAAAAAACAATATAATATGCTTGTAGTTGATATTTATCCCAAAACAAACTTCAGAAGAGGGGCCGGGCTTTATACAATCGCTATATATGATACCCATAAAAACCCCTATAGCGACACATGCGGAGATATTGGCAGTGTCACAAAATTCCCCGACCCCTAACACCATGCGCTCGAAAACAAAAAGAAGACTGCATCTGATAAGCGAAACGTAAATCCGTCAACCACTTTCTACTTTTTCAATCGTATTATTCACCTGTTTTTAATCCCTTCTGTTTTTATTTAAAGAGAATGAATTCTGACAATTTTACCTCTCGCCTATACAACTACACGGTGTGTTATAATCCGTTTCAACAAAAGAGGTTCTTATTATCAAAGCGAGATTGCCTACCTTTAATACTTCGACCTCTCGAATAGCAATAGATGATAAAATTGCCTTTCCATTGATGTAAACTTCAGGGTGAACGGGAAAGGGGACCGTCCTTTTCACTGTGCAATGGCAGAATCTTGGTCTATCTTTTCTTCTCCCTGCATGTACACATTTATATTGGCAAATGCGCATGATCAGAAGAAGCCTCAAACTTTTTTCTTGTTTTATGTATCATTGAACGCAAATACCTAAAACAAATGGTTCTATTACATAATATAAGTGAAGTAACATTCGTTCGTAATTTTCCTACAAAATTAATTTTCACAACGTCCAATATTTGTGACTAAAGCAGTCTTTGGGCCTTGTTGCAGTGTTGTGGCCCTAACCGGCACAGTCAATTGTTTATTGAGGGGGTTACTGCCGACTTGTTCAAAAACGTTTTCAGTTAGTATTATATAGTGTCAGGTTGAATTGAAATTATTATTTGTTTTCATCTGTCTATAAACTCCATGTGCAAACGTGGTGCAAATTTACCGAGTATTATATATACCCGTTATTCAATTTTTACTCAGTTTTTTTAACCCTGAAAAAAGAAACCCCTACCGAGAAGCATTGGACTAGCCCAGCCGCTATTTCGTGTTAATCCAACACCAGTTGCATATCGGAGAGCGAATAAACGTTGCAAAGGTATGTCTCCGATGACGTAGGAGCTGATGGTTAGTGAAGGAATTGGTATGTATTCAAGAAGTAGCACTTTCCACCGCTATTTTCAACATGAGTTTTAACCACTAAATGTTACGGTATTCCTCTACAAAACATGTGAATTGTGAAAATACAACCAAAGCTTTTGAACTGTAACAGAAACTATCATATTTACTTTCGAGAAAGTTCGGAATAGGCCAAACAAGATAAGGCACGTTTAATGCATAATGCATGTTATACAAGTTTAATGTTAACTGAAGCGGATAAAGTTGCCGTAAGACGTAAACAAGATCATTCTACATATAGATAATTATTAATTTAGCATTGTCGGTCTTCCAACCCTTCAGAGTTGATTCCAAATTACATATGTTGTCTCAGGAGAGGATATAGCTTGTCATTTTGTCCTATTCGGCCGGCCACACAAGGTTATGTTTTGACGTGTTCTTCTTTCTAGCATGTACGTGGTTCATCCAAAGAAAGAAAGTTGTCTCCGTCAAAACAAAACAAGAACAGTATTTCTCAACCATTTCCAGTTCTCGAACTCCTTAGCAATTCGAGAAAACCAACTTCTGTACCCCATTTACCAGCTGTTTTGAGACATATTTGCGCCTTATTGGCGTGGTGGTTCAGGGGCTCGTGTACTGGGGCCCAATGAAGGGCAACGCTCTTTGGTACAATGAATACGGACCACATATTAACATGTTTTGAGCATTTAGTGGTAATATTTGTGAGCTCAATTAATGACACAATTACAAGCATCAATCAATGTGTTGACTTCGTGACTTAATCATTTGAGTCTGTGAGAGATGCTCATCAATGGTGGATGTTATTAACGTTCTATTAAACTGGCCAGTAAGGTAAATCTGAACATCAGTTCACGAGCAAACATTAAACGGCCATGTGGGTAGATGGAAACAGAATTGGAATTTTGAAATGACAGTTCTAGCTAGCTTATGACTGAGTCTGGCATGCTCTTTCAGGAAGATTGTATTCTCCTATACAGCTTTGTACCCCAGGTTGGAGATCTGCCTCACACCCCTGGACATCAGCCTCGCACCCCCAACTGGTGAGCGCACCCTGGTTGGAAGTTTTGGAATGGGCGATGCCACTGGCGGATCCAGGGCCTTTGTTTGGGAGGGGCCAAAGTGGCATTAGAGTGATATGGGGGAGGGGTCTAAGGGGAGGGGGTGCCCCCCTCCCCTTTGGAAAATTTTCTATTGCTGAATGCCCTCAGATGCAATTTGGTGCAACAAAAGTGTACAATGGTGATGTTAATTTACTTCTAAAAAAAATGTTTCCCAGGTGTATTTTTCTAAAATATTTATAAAACAAAGTTGGGATCATCTTTCTCAAGAAATGTTATTTCTCATAGGTTATAAATTTCTTACAACCAGCCTGTAACTGCAAAATGGTGTTAAACTGTAAATCCTCATGCTCATACATTTACATAGCTCCCAACTCTTGAGAAGGCAAATGCTGGTCCATGCCACGAATCGCCGTCCTGGGGGAGGGGTATAAGGGGAGGGGGTGTCCCCCTCCCCTTTTGAATTTTTTTGGAATCCTGGTGATGCCTACATGTAAAATGGTGGCACTTAGAAAGGCTTTTGTCACCCAAAATTTTCTGAGAAATATGCATTTTTTTGTGTGTAACATCAATAAATTGAATAGTAGGTGATAATTCATTCTTTCCCGTGGCATGAAAATGTTCGCTGCTCGCCCCAATGAAAAAAATTATAGGCTAATTTGAGGTTTAAATGATGCTGTAAAGGAGGTTTTATACTCTATTATGCTAAATGCTAAAGAAATGATGGTTGCTAAGTCAAAATTTGATGCAAATTTTTTATCTATACTTGACAATTACAATGCGGTTTTTTCGGACGCTTGTGCGGGTCAGCGGGTTTGGGTGTTAGAATGCGGGTCTAATTCCCGCGAATTGCGGGTCAGTTGGGAGCTCTGCATTTAATTTTAAACCAGAAAACGAAAAGGTTTAGACTAGTCTACCACTGCTATTCCTCTCGATTTTTTTAATTTCCAATTATATGATTTAGCGGATGTTCGGAAACACTTTTTGGCTCACCTTTGGGGGGGGGGGGCCATGGCCCCCATTGGCCCCCCCTTGGATCCGCCAGTGGGCGATGCAAGGTTTTGAAAAGCTAGGCCTATTATTCTACACTGATTTATGAAATTTGAAATTTCATCTGCCTAAAATATATCCTAGTGTTATCAATAATATGTTCATAGTGGGAGCAGTTACCCAACGTATGCAATCAGATGCTTTAAATACCTGCTCTAAGTGTTCGTTCACTCATGCACAGGCAGCAATCTCAACACCACTGGACATTGGTCTTGTCTTTCCCCCTCCCCCTCCCAACAAGAAGATAAAAATTAAAAAATATGAAAAATAAAGATGTAAAATCGACATGATAAAGTACGATACATCATGTTTGTAATATATTTTGTGAAGGTGTCAATCTCACCCGCCACTGAACATTGGTCTTGTCTTCCCCCTATACTCCCCCCCCCCCCCCTCCCATCACAAATCTCTCTCGTGGTTCCCTGTGCATGGTGTACATATTAGTACCATCGGATACATCCCCTATTTTCAGAAGATGATTTGGTTTCCAAGTCCGATTGTTCTTTCGTTTGATTTACTGTTATATAAAGTATTAGAACATTGTTGAGACATTTTGTAGAATTTATCAGTTTGTCTGATGACGTCACTTTTTTTGGTGAATGCACTTAAATGTTACGGTACCTTCCCAACAAAAAATTGACGGCGAATTTCTCTCGGACAATAAAAACTGCTGTTCTTGACAATATCTTTGTATCTTTTATCTGTATAGGTTTGTACGTTAACCATACATCAATTCTGCGGCAGTCTTTTGAAAACCAAGTCAATTTCTTCTATCATAAAAATGAGGGGGTGGGTAGATAACAACACAAACAAATATTTAAATGATCATTTGCGAAAGTGAATGTTAAATCGACATGATAAAGTACAATATATGTTTGTAATAAATTTTGTGAAATTGTCGAAGTTGTTCATAAACGATATCAGTCATATTTTCGTTGATTTAATTTAACTTTTCAAACAAATGGAGTCATTGTGCCGGTTTATATGCCGTAACTCGACCCACATAAATAGTTTAATGGTTAAAGCAGGGAGTTGTATGGAACAACTCCCTGGTTAAAGTAACCAAGAGGTGCCTCTCGCTACTAACAATATCAATATCTAAACATGTACATCAAGGTACATGTTGCTTTGAATTTGCAATAATCTGGAAAATTATACCATACTGGGTCGTAAACAGATTAGATGACCACGTACATGAACAACACCATTTGTGACTTTTTCCTTTTTTTTTCAAAATCAGACCAGGAAAGATGGACCTATGATAATGTGTGAAAATGAGATCAAGCAGCAACGTACCCGCATTCCGGGAATTCTGAATAACTTGGCGGGCTAGAAGGACTACCAATTTAACGAGGTGCGCAAGGCCATTTGAGGAGGGGCACGACACTCGTGTCTTGTAACGTGTGAAGTTTTGTACAGATGGGTGGGGGGGGGGGGGGGGGTCTGCGGGGTCTGCACACGGTGAGGGGCGTGGGGTTGTGGAAGGGGATGACGGTCTTACTACTGGCTTAATTATGCAATACATTAAATATACCGGACAGGATTAACGACTTTCAACTCGTCAATTAGCGACCAAATAAGCGTCTATACCACATATATTTCTTATAGTTAAAATAGGGGTCGAGTGATGGAGTCGGCATAGGGTGATCAGGGGAGGAGTAGTGCTTAATTATGTGTGAATATTATGCCTTTGTCAATGTGACGCAAAGTTACAACCACGCGCACCACACGGCTTGAAACCTTGCAAACGGATGATTGCATAATATGGGCAAGGCGGTATACAAACGTTTATTTAAAGGCGACCATAGCATCCATGTGAGACCACCCCTACCGAAAAATCTTACTACACCCCCCCCTCCCCTACCGCCAAGATGTTGGCTTGCCGTAGTCCGATTTTCAATCATCATCATTATTGAAACAAAACTGTCAAATGCTCAATTCCGAGAGAAACAAATATCTCTGTTTGCTATTTCATTTGATAGAACGGAAACACTCGGATAAGCTTGAGTCCATCTCGGCGACCCACGGAGAGAATAGTCACTGATTTATGTAAGGGAAGAAACTGGTACTGGCTTGACCCTACAAAATAACTATCTACGGTGTGACCGTGTATAGTCTCCCCCCTGAGTATTTAATCCGTGGTTCAAACGGCTCTAGCGCGAAAACCAGAATGCAACAAATGCATTGAGGTTCCGATGACGCAATGCGTCGGATTGTTTAATGGTAATGTAGGTTACTATGGTCGTATGCAGTCAGATGACATATGCTAACGGTATGTTAACCCGGGATATGGTAGTCATTAATATAATAATAACAGAACTGTTTGAACCAGACAGGGTTGTATGAAGTAGCCAGGGTTGACTCTGCCATTACGTGGTAACCGTTCTATATACTTTGTGTTCTGGGAAGCTATGCATATAGTGATCTGCTGCAGTGATGATTTTAAATACAAAAATAAAAGGAAAAACAACAACAGTGAACACGATTGAGACATGATTTTTACATCAATATATTTTTTTGTGCATCTTGGTTAACGTCTACTGTACAAAGCTGATACGAATACATGTAGTCACGTGATTCTGAAGCCAACAGAAGGAGAAATATATACTATATGAACAACCTATTATTTGTAGTCACCCTATAAATACCTTTTAATATCCCCACCTCCCACTTACCCTTCTCCCAGCCCCACCCATTTTTCACACACAAACGCACCATTTATGAATAACCCACTCCGACTTCAAACTTGGTATACGTCTTGTTGAACAAAAACAAGGTTCCATTTATCTTTCTATATGAAGTTTTATATACCAAACACTGAAACACAGATATCTGAAAGAAACTGTAAACTTATTCAAAATTGAAAAAAAAAAAAAAAATTAAAAAAAAAAAAAAAAAAAACATTGAAAAAAGACCTGTTTCACTTTTATCACTTGGTTAACATAGACAACTCGAAAATGGATAGTATTGGAATTTTCTTTCATTGATGTACAGCGAGCAAGACAAAATAGCCACACGTTCACAAATGAGAAAAGCAGAACAAAAGGAACTAAACAAACAAACAAACACACAGACAGACAGATACACACAACATGGTGATAACATACAATCTCTCATTACTTATAGAGTAGTGTTCTACTAAATCATATTTGCCATAGGCATTTACAGTTAGAAGGTTAAGAGTAAAAAATGTTCTCCCGAATAAACCTACGGGTTACCAGGGGTAGCACGCACCCCTCTACTGTCAAACTAAAGCCCCCTCACCCCGCTTATCGTCAAAACAACAAACCTGAGAAAATAACACGAAAGAGGGGAATTTTTGCGGAGCATCGTCAAACTGCACGTACACAAACTACGACTAAGGTTATGTACGACGTGTTTGAAAGTACAACACATTTAATTAATTGCAACACACGGTAATTTGATACAGCGCCCTCTCATCTGATCAATTTTACGGCTCATCTTTCTGTAACATTAACTTCCCAAATTAAATTTGTGTTTCTAACTGTAATCCTTTCAAACGACGATGGCGGAAAACCATTGTGGGGAACGCGAATGGGTGCGACGAAAAATGTGTAATGTCACGTGGGTTATCTAGGCTCACGTTAGTTCTTTAGCGATGAAGCATACAAATATTAGGCAAGAATAAGGTCCAAAAAAGCAGAACAAAGTTTTTCGAAAAAAAGAAAGAAAAAAAAAACTCACTTCCTTTCTCTTTTATCAAGTGCAGATATGGATTTAATTCACTAATGACGTCATGACGATTTTTACCACACATGAAGCGAGAAGCTTCAACTTAATGGGAGAACCGAACAAAAATCGATCCAGTAATGATTTATTCTAGTGGTTGTTTGTGACGGAAGTGATGGTTAAAATGTCCAATTCTCTGCGACAAGAAAAGGAGAATCAACATGAAGTGTTCATTGAGGGAGCGGGAAAGCAAGGGGATGGGGTGGGGAGAGTGTGGGGGCCGGAGGTAAGATACAGTAAGCAAACATATCCATATAATTATGGATGGAATGCTCCAAAAATCTATATATACGTCTTTAGGTTCGAGCCATGTCACAAAAGCCTTAACGGCCAAAATTCGCAGAGTGAGACCAAGAAACATTAATTTTGTATTTTAGACACTTCTGTGGATTATTTCACCCATTGAGCGGATTTATACAGTAAAACATCAACACAGGCGGGAAATTTCTTTACCTACTTTTTCGTGTAGTTTTTTGACTCCCGAACTTGACAAGTAAAATTCTCCCTATTTTACGTCGGAAATTGGTCGGAAACCATCGATAAAAATCACATCGCTAAAGGATAGAAATAACCAGCTGTGTAGAATCAGCGAGATTTTTCAACTCAACGCTATCCTTTACAAGAACATTAATTCCTTTAAACTTATCGCGAATTTACGGTACACCATCATTTTACACCTCTGCTAATTTTTATTTTTTTTTTTCGTTTTTAGAAAACGTACCTACTGTTTTAAATTTTTATCTTTGGTATTTCATTTGTATTTCTTTTATTACATATGACATTACACATACATGTTAAACTCCGGTATACTGACTAAAAGGCGAGCGACATGCGAACGAGCTAGGAGTACAAATATTTTCAGGTAAAGGTTCAATGCATGGCGGCCCTAAGGAGAGTTGCATCCCGACGTCATTCGTCAAGTCTTATTTGCACATTCTGTTAGTTAACCTACGTGCTGTTATGCTGCTCTTTGACTAAAGATCCATGACAAAAACACGGATGTCGTCTTAACACCTGTGGAAAATATCAAAGTTAACCTAGAAAACACACATTTATACATCAAAATAAAATAATAATAATAATCATAATAATAATATATGTAGGAAGTATATCCACATGAGGACATTACACACCGGATGACTAGTTCCAATGCTCTCCTGTATAAGTGACTGACAGTTATAATCAACAAATCAAAACACACAAACGAAAACAAAAATAAGAGAAGTAAAGTATTAACCAAATGTCACTGAAAGACGTCACGAAGGAATTCCTTTTTTCTTCTTCTTTTTCTAACGAAAATGTCAAACCATCAAAATATTTGTTAAGCCATGGTTATTATTTGTGTTTTGTTGTGATTTCCAGACTATGCTGACAACCCTTAACATTTATTGACAGTATGTTGGTATTTGGCAAACACTGGCGTAATAAGCAATGGGAAAAACAAATGCCGGTATCTATGCGATACTGAGTACTCTAGAAATTATGCAATGGTTGCTATGGGCAACATGAATCTATGATGTAACAATTCAAATTATACTGAATGTACTCATTCAGTCAGCCAATCAAACTACAGCGCTTGTTAAAGCGGTACTGTGATGCAAATATTGTGTTGAATATTCATTACTTCTCGTTTTCAACTTTATTCATTTTCCCTTAGTATTTTGCCAATCAAATTGCAAGATATCAAAAAAAAAAAGAAAAAAAAAGAAAAAAAAAAAAGAAAAAAAAAAGAAAAAAAAATGAAGGATGTCATGCAAACAGTACCTCGTGGAGGACCTTAAATGTTGTTTTATTTGTTTCGATGTTATTGTTGTTGTTTATCTACTAAAACTGGAGTTAATACATTTCAAAGCCTTTGGAAGAGAAACATTTTTACCCTTCTTCAATTTGTAAGAATCAAGAGGAAAGCTGAATGTTTAATCAAAGGATTCATATTAGCTAAACTTGTTAGTAAATTCACTAAAATGGGGAGGAAAATGATTTTGGAGAAGCCACGACCTCCCCATTCCCCTGTAGGTCAAACGATAGTATCCACTTGGGACAACTCACTACTTGTTCTGATGCAGCGTTTTATTGCATATTTTCAGGTAGCAAGATTTATGTTTTGCTAACTAAAAGTGGAGCCTTCCAACTAAATCACTCCCAGAATTACCAACTGTTTAGAAACCAGTGGCTATATAGGTACTACATCACATCTTGAATACTTCTGTGGTTTCTGGCAGTTTTACTAAGCAGGAAGGTTCCATAGGAGATTGGTCACTAACTAAAGTCTAGCTAGGTCAGTTGGTTTGAGAGGATGGTGACTTTACTTTGTTCCAGGGGTTACAGTCAAATCACAGCAAAAATTGTTTCCTCTCAACTTTCAGAAAAGAAAACAAATCGATACACATCCCACAAGCTAGCATAGTTTGAAATGGGTAAGCATAGTTTGAAATGGGTTTGCAGTCACCAAATACCAACATTGATTTTAACGTTCTTAATCTGGACTCACATGACTTTATTAAAGTTGCAAGCCTCTAAACAAGGGTTAAGTTTTATCTTCCTTGTAAGCTTTGTTTGGTCAAATATTTGGTGAGTCTGAAGGTGGATGGATAATGAGCAATTTCAGCAAGTTTTGGACAATTTCTTGAATCGTATTAATTACACTTTTGGAATGATTTTCCCACAGCTTTTCTATTTTCATTTTGAAAGGATTTGAGATAATAATCAACAACAGGTAATTGACAGATGATCACATGTGTTGACCTGGAAGTCATTAAAGAGAGAGAGAGAGAAATATATAGTAATTTGGCACATAACCTAGCATATCTAAGATCGAAATCTGGCAATTTATCAAGATTGATATCTAGCATGTCAAAAAATGGAGAATAATTCTATTCACAATGTACTATAACACGTGGTTAAAGAGAAATCTGGCTTGAAAAGGTCACATGACCCTCTGGGTGACCCCTAAGACCCCTGAGAGAATGAATCAAGAAAGTCAAAGCCCTTTTCAAACGGTAAACGGACAAAGATACCCATCAAACACCATGACCAACATTAAGTAAATGACTGGTTTGAGTTTTGAACTCTGAGAAGGTTATGTCTGTCAATTGGTGGATTGTACCTGAAAGTTAAAAATATTTCTGGAACTTAGAAATAGTAACTATTATGAGATTATGAGAGGAATAATGCACCCCCCCCCCAAAAAAAAATGAGGTCATACTGATGACTCAACTTCCAAATGTAATAGCAATTCAACACTTTAATTAGCTAATGCTGAAGTTTCTTAATTATTACAATGTTAAGAAAAGTGATCCAATTAATAACAGACCCTGCTCTTAAACTCAGTTGCCTAGATGGGGGGAAAAAAATACCTGAAACAGCTTTTAGATTTACAAAACATCCCTCCCTGAATTTTGAATCTGATTGTAGAAATACACGTAAGAGAACAATTAAAATCATAAGAAAAAAAAATAGATAAAAAGAAGAAAAATAAACACAAAACATTCAACAACAAAAAATTGTTTAGACTGACAAAAGACAAATTGGTACAATTGTATGTTTGATTAATATGCGGTTGAAAGTGATTTGTGAAAGAATAATACATAAAGAGAAAGTTGAATTTAGAAGGTAGATAATTATGATATGTAAATTAATTTAAATATTTGATTGTTTGCTATATACTGCTTTGACTAGTTACTAGTTGATATGAAAGTACTGTGAGTGCATGGGAAACATGAAAAGAACATTAGTGTATATGTAGATATATATCTATCTGTATATATTTCTCTAAGCAAACAAAAACCCCAAATTTAAGAGTTGGGGTAGTATATAATCAGTATAAACAAATTGTCACATCTACATGAAATCAGCAATCAACAATGAGAGTTTAAAAAATCCCCCCCCCCTTTTTTTTTCTTTTTCACTCAAGCATTTTTTTTCCATTTTTAATTCATCCAATAATATCCATAACGGTTTTACCATGAACAAGACAAATACATTGGAGTGAAGAAATATAGATGATGGTTTTAAAGCTGTACAAAATCTACATTAGGTCTGTTGAAATATAACAGCATTAGCAACAGAAGGTGGCACTGTATACTCACCCCCCCACCCCCCCCACCACATCACCCTCTCCTGTTAATAAAACAAACATCAATTTGAAGGTGCCAAACTTTGTCAGCACACTAATGGTTTTTGCACCAACTTATTTAAGAGTCTATATAACTGAATGTAAGTACACAAAGTTGTTTCCTTCTCTTACAATATTTACTGCCCCCCCCCCCCCCTCCCCAACCCCAAAAATAAAATTCAACACCCATACCAACATATTTGACATAACAAAGTTAGCCCACTTTGCATACAAGAATCAGGGCTGGAATTGTTGTGGTTCTTAATTTTCAGTTGATTGCACCTGTGGGGTATTTACACTGTTTCCTACTGTAACAACAATTTAATCTACCTAATGGCTTCCATCTGGTGGATGGTGAAAGGTGGATTCAAGTAACATTAGTAACGGAATTCAACCAGTATTATCCAAATCTAAATAGCTGTCTGTTTTCTTCAAAATACTTTGATTTTTTTTACTGAATCGATTATTTTTTGCCCAGTCTTCTAGTTTCCATTCCCCAATGCCTTAAAAATTTACTTCACTCTCAACACATTGCATCTCTTTGACTTGATCATTTTCGGACTTAAACAAAATTCAATTCATATAAAAACTGCTCATTTTTGTCATGAAAGCATTTATAAAGTCTCCTTGTCAGCTAAGGAATTGCATTTCACAGAAAATGGAATATTTGAGAAAGAAAATAATAGGATTCCGATAGTCCATAAAATAACGAGCCAAGAGGTAGAACCTTTAAGGTCAAAGGTCATAAATTTCAATGGTGATCACGATCAAGACGAAAATACAAATAAACTAAAGATCGCAGAACCGGCTTTTTTGAAACCGTTAGCATCTTCCAGCACCTTAAGAAACACATAGAGATATGATTGCACCAAGGTTAATGAGATGTTTGGATGTGATATCAATCCACAAATGATTCTGCCGTTTAAATTTGTTAAATTCGGCAACTATCAACGAACCGTTCCTCTTTAAGCCTATGGAACAGATTTAATGAAACGAAAAAAAAAATACCTGTAGTAATTAAACAATTAAATGTTGGCCCCTCTTGTCGAAAATATCAAATAGAGAATTTTCAAGACAATTTTTACTGTATTTACATCTTCTCATTCACCCTACTAGAGGCAATGACTGTCCACCCCCCCCCCCCCCCCCTTAACTCCCCCCTTAAGGGTATCTCTTCTTATCCCTACAAACACTTGTTTGGGACTGAAATTGCTACAATGTAACAGAACTATATCATTTCTGTGTTTTTAAAGTATCTTAAAAAAGGAATTTTTCAACTTCCAACAGAAAAATTTGAATCAGCAAGTTTTAACTTGTTCAGTATATTTCACTACTGACATTTTCAACATCATCTCCTTATTTGTACATTGTTTCAGAAACAGAAAGAAGGGAGGCTAAAAGACTATTTAAAAAATATTGACAGAAACTTAAAAACATTTCTTCTTTAACTGATAACCTTGTATCAAACAGTACTTAACATCTGCAGAATTGTTTTTGTTTGTTTCATGTAAACCTGTTTAATACCGATGATAAAAATAAATTTTACATCTCCTTGTTAACTTGATAAAACTTAACAACTTTCTTACAGCACTGTTTTCACATTTTATGTATGACATTTTTTGTCCTATATATTTTATGTCCTATATATTTTATGTAGGCCATATTAAATAGATATCTCTTTCTTTGGTTTAGGTGGTTGTTGGTTGAGAAGGTTATAGAATCATGTGGGTTAATCTTTGATATTTACAAAATAATAGTATTTAAAGCTGAGATACAAATTCTTTCAGCTGCAAAGATAAATGACTTGCAGTCTTTCTTCAAGGGACTTGCAGATTAAGGTCAGTAATTTAAAGCAATTCTAATCATTGACCCCAATATCTAAACTTGCAGATTAAGGTCAGTAACTTAAAGCATTTCTAATCATTGACCCCAATATCTAAACTTGCAGATTAAGGTAAGTATTTTAAAGCATTTCTAATCGTTGACACCTTGATCTGACTCGACCAAGTAAAGCTATAATCCGTTAAAAATTGTAAAAAAAAAGAAAGAAACTGTATGTAACTATTCTATAGTTGCCATTTTGTGTCCCGATTGATCGATTGTTTCCAAGGAATGAAACCGCCAAGACTTTAGCAAGTTCAATGTCACATGACCAAACTTCTCCACATCTTTTCTTTCTCAGGCTGAGGTTAAATCATTTAGAACCATACATTTTGGAAGATTTGTTGCAGTTTGGTAAAAAATAAATAAATATCAATCACAAATTCCATGTTTTTGTAAGAAACGCCGACTCCAACAGTAGAATTTCACAGTAGAACCCATAGATACACTTGATTCAACCACGAATAACTTACTATGGGTGTCTTTAATTTATTTAATGGGTGATCTTGTTCACCATTAGTAGTCATATTTACTGAAGGTATAAAACATTAGGAGGCAATTGATGCCATCTGTGATGCTTGTAGATGATAATTCCAACATTGGCAAGACAAATAATTTCATCTTTCAATTGAAGGGATATTCCAGGTCGCTGTAGATGTTCTGCATGTTTAGATTTAGAAGACATCCTCATATCATTTCGTCTGGCAAAGACATGTTTTTTTTTTAAAATTGGTGATAGACATTCTGTTAATGCATTTGCGAAGAGCAGAATGAATGATGTCATCACAGCAATTTTCAAGCTGAAAATGTAGGTTTTTCCTTTTTCTTTCATAATATTTAAGCTCACTTATTCACAGAGGAAATTCATAGTTTGGCAAAACAAAATGTTGCAACTTCTAAACCTGGAGAACATTATTTTGACAGCTAAGCAAATATTCCAAAGGTATCACATAACGAGGGTAATTTAACAAGAGGATTATAAAACTAACTTTAAAATTCTGAAGCGGATTTACTGTGATGACATCACATGTGATGTCATCACATACATCACATGTGATGTCATCACATACATCACATGACGTGACATCACAGACCAACCACTGTGATCCATTCCCTGGATGACATCACATGTGATGCCATCACTTACATCACATGAGATGACATCACAGACCATCCACTGTGATCCATTCTCAGGAGATATTGAGGGGGATAGCCAGTCAAAATTGGTCACATTCTGTTTTAAGCAAAATGCTACCTGATAGTCCATTGATGATAAATTCTAATTAAACTTAAATAAAATTGAACGAAAATTGGCCCACATGATCATTCAGCACTCTTTCTTGGACCCTCACACTTCGGGCCCTCTAAGTTATGTTAAACTTTTCCACATACGGTGTTCTGTACATATTATTAATTAAAGTTGTTCAAAGTACAACCGTGAAGGGCCGGAAATCGCATCTTACATGGCTGGCTTTTCTCTTTCCAACAATGGAGGAGTGATGATTCCCACCTATTTTCATAGGTAAAACTAGTACAACATACACATATAACACATTTGTAATTTTGTCATAAATAGCGACCATAATGTGGGTACAACACAAATGAAACTCTGCACCATGTTTTGATGAAGTGTCCGGATTCATCAAAAGTATAATAAATTAATAACACACAGATAATCTCACTGATCTCAGAAAGGTAGTTTTAATCCCACCATAATTACACCTAATCTGCTGATTCATCATCATATGAGAGTCTCACCGATGTAATAACAAGAAGCAGAATTCACATATAAATTACAATACATCATCGGAATTAATAAATAAATATACTCTTCCTTCTTTGCATTGGTAAGTGCAAGCCACTGCATCGAACACAGTACAAGTAGAAACTGTATTGTTGGTTATGGATGAAATTCACAGCCACGTACTGTGGAACAGTTGTCATGATCAAGTTACCATTTGTAATGCCCTATATATATATCCTGCCATGTTATCTGTGTTATTTTGAGGGCAGGGTGTGATAAGTGAACTGTTGCTGCCGTACCTTTCATCACCGAAGTGTCTTATGTTTATATAGACTCTGTTTGATATTAAGTGCTTTCTATACTTTGAAAGGATATAACACACAGGATTTTTGGGGTAACATGATTCTTCCCGTAACCTCTCGGATTCCTCCCTGACAGCTACCAGACTACGCATTTCTTCTCTGGATTCATTGGGGCGTCTGCAGGACATTGAAACTCTCTGGCAAAGTCCTCGGAATTTGAGAGGGTGCCGATAACTCTGCAGGTGATAAAAGACCATTGCTATATAAATGTTGGGACACAAACGCTGCCATCATTAATGGTCTAGCTGATTGATATAAATTGTCGTGAACAACTCCCAATCCCCTATCACCCCACCTTTCAAAGACACAAACCCTGCAAGCATTTATGGTCTAGCTGATTGATATAAATTGTCGTGAACAACTCCCAATCCCCTATCACCCCACCTTTCAAAGACACAAACCCTGCAAGCATTTATGGTCTAGCTGATTGATATAAATTGTCGTGAACAACTCCCAATCCCCTATCACCCCACCTTTCAAAGACACAAACCCTGCAAGCATTTATGGTCTAGCTGATTGATATAAATTGTCGTGAACAACTCCCAATCCCCTATCACCCCACCTTTCAAAGACACAAACCCTGCAAGCATTTATGGTCTAGCTGATTGATATAAATTGTCGTGAACAACTCCCAATCCCCTATCACCCCACCTTTCAAAGACACAAACCCTGCAAGCATTTATGGTCTAGCTGATTGATATAAATTGTCGTGAACAACTCCCAATCCCCTATCACCCCACCTTTCAAAGACACAAACCCTGCAAGCATTTATGGTCTAGCTGATTGATATAAATTGTCGTGAACAACTCCCAATCCCCTATCACCCCACCTTACATAGCCAGGAGACACAAACCCTGCCTTCATTAATGGTCTAGTTCAGGGGTTCCGTAACTGGGTGCATGAACCCCCTGCGTGAGTTAATCCCAGGGGGTTTTGTGAGACGTTTCTGAAAGTCAAAACTAGACTAGAGTACTTTTTGTTGAACTAAAATCTGATATATCATATAATTCAGTAACGTACAAAAGTCGTACCTATCGACAAACTCTTCAATATTACACTATGAACTTTATTTTTTATGAAGCACTGTTAGGCATATTAAAGTCTAATAATGACTCAGATTGAGTCTCAAAAAATTGGGGGTTCGTGGACAACTCTGACATCCACAGGGGGTTCGCGGGGGGATAAAGTTAGGGAAACCCTGGTCTAGCTGATAGAGATAACTGCCGTGAACAACTTCTCCACACAGCTACGGAAATCTTTTTCCCATTTAGAAGATATCACAGCTCTAATCTCTTTCACACACAAGGCTGGAGACTTGAACAAGTCTAAATATGACACCATCATGGAGACACATGTGGTAGATTGCGATATATAACAAATCAAATCAGAGGAAGTGTTTACATTGTACAGAGCAGTTTGTTTTACCTGAATCTCGGTGGGCTGTGATGATCTGTCATTATGTGGAGCAAAGCTTCCTCTGGGGTACTGAAGGAACACCAAACCTGAAAAGAAATAATTGTGTTGCCATGGTAAAAATTGGTGAAGTAAAAATCTCTTGGCTTAAACCACAGTAACAATTAATGTTTTAAACCAAAACCACACACCAAATGAACCAACATGTTCACTAAATGACTGAAAGTAAGAAAAATGAGACTTTGAGGAGTTTGTGTATAGAGAGTAGTATAACATAACAGATGGATTTGTGTACATAAACTTTCTGATCATTCAGTTCCCATATGACATACTATTTATGTTTTTGACAAGGGAGTTGATACACTCCTTTAATATATAGTGCAGTGGCTTATGGATTGGATAAGATCAATCAATCTAAACATATAACCAAGTACAGTCCCATGGTCTTTACTTCTGTCGCTGTGTTACCTCATAGCCATGGCATCAACCATTGAGAAAATCCATGAAGGAAACTTGTATACTGCCTATTGCCAGGGATAAACATTAGTTTACTGTCAATACAAAACAAAAGTCACAGAGTACTCACTTGTGCAAATCCAAGGAGGAACAATTGTTAACCAGTGACCCAAATTCTTAAAAATATTTTGATTTTTGGCTGGAGAGAGGGATGAACAGACTTTGTTTACTGTTTATAAAATATTATGGAGGAGGGGGGGGGGAAGGATTCCAGGGAGTACTCACTTGTGCAAATCCAAGGAAGAACAATTGTTTACTGGTGAGGCCAACACCTGGAAGTGCCTTCTCATTCCCATTCTCATGTACCCATTCTTCATATGCCTTCAAAAAACAAAAGAAGAAGAGAGTATTCGAAAAATTCAAACAAGGAATTCTTCTTTACCACCAGAAGTCGAAAAATTTATATTGAGTAGAAAATGGTTAAACATACATTTTTCAGCAAAGCTATTACTTTTTTTTTAAAGATATATAAACATATTTAGCAAGTTTAAGAGTACATACTCATTTCCCTTTTTCAGGCAGCTATTTCTGGATACACTTTGAGAAGTTTTTGATACCATTTTGAGAATTATTAATTTAAGAACATTTCAAACTTTATTTCAAATCATGGCAGGAAGGTCACTCTTTGTACACAATAAATAGTAATAGATAAAAGTATCTGAATTGAATAAAATCACATCTTCTTTCACCGATATGAATTGTCAAAATAACTGAAGGATTTTTAACACTGTTTGGAGAACTAAATACACATTTAATCTGGCAGAAATTGTCAGAAAGCCATATGTTTGTTTTTCTTCATTATGCAATACAAATCTCTCGCAATGTAAAGACAAACTGGCCATGCATAGGCTTTAAAATATAAGGTGCAGTCTTCACATCTGAAATGAGTCACACTGTTTAGGCAAGGTCTGTTTTCTGCCTCTCTCACAACACAAATTGTCTTTGGTTATTAATTTTTTTCCCTCCTACATGACTAACAGATTATCACTTATCTCTGCAAAAGACCAAGAGGATCCCAAAGCCTTCATAACAACCTCACATTGTTGCTTTAAAGAATGCTGTTTCATCGCTGAACATTACATGTTTGTGCATATACTACACTACTGGTATTAAAAGGCAACAGTTGATTCAATAGCAAAAATTGCATGAAATTCTCCGCACAGACCGTCAGGTGAAAACTAAATCTTCAAAGCATTTTGTACGATATTAAGTAAAGCCTTTGAAAGACAACTGCCATGATGACATCACAGAGCGGCTACTGTGATCAACTGCCTGGGGTATTAAAGGGAAGGTAAACCTTTAATTAATCATATCTTGAGTTTTGAGATTGCTGCACAATGCCCGAACCATAATGATCCAGAGTCAACTCGAGTAAGTCTTACATTATCTGCCCACTGCATATCGCATATTCTCCTTTGTATTGCATAATGAAGAAAAAAAAAACGTATTGCTTTCTGACATTTCTGCCAGATTTAAATGTTTAATTAGTTCTGAAAACAGTGTTAAAAATCCTTCAGTTATTTTGACAAATTTTATTCAACTCAGATACTTTTATCTATAACTATTTATTGTGTACAAAGAATTACATCACAAAATTCCCCAAAAAATTTGACCTTCCTGCCATGATTTGAAATAAAGTTTGATATGTTCTTAAAATTAATTATTTTCCTTTAAGGATATGTCACTACATACTGATAAAAGAAATGATAACCCCCCACCCCTTAAATCTGATTTGTGTTGTACTTACCAGGTACTGATAAAAATGATAACCCCCTGCCCACCCCTCCCCCCCCCCCCCCCGGATAAATCTGATTTATGTTTTACTTACCAGGAAGGCAGATTTAAGCCCGCCATTGTCAGCAATATTTTCGCCCAGTGTCTTTCTGCCCTCAACCTAAACAGCCATAAATTTCAAAACATGAAGTATGTGAAGTATGTGATGGATAATTGTTTAAGCAAAAGAATCTCTGTACATGTGACAGTGAAGGTAAAATAATTCTACTATGAAACTGGGAAGGAGATAAAACGGATTGGAAATGCAATGTAGTATTACCACAGTTGTAATTCTTTGTGCATAATAATTTTTATATAGCTTTAAAACAAGTTTATATATAAGTTCTATACAGGGAAGGAAAGGAAATGAAAAGAGAAAAAAAATAAGGAAAAAAAAGATGAGGATAAAAAAGTTGCAGAAAATATTAGTTTACTATGAAAATCAGAAAAGGAAGTAAAACAGATTGAAGGTGAAATGTAGAAACCATAATTGGTATTCTTTGTGCATAATAAAAGTATATAGCTTTAAAACAATGTGTAAAAGTAAGTTGGCCTGACGTTTCGATCCTAGCAGGATCTTCTTCAGAGGCTAAATGACAAGTTACAGTAACAGAGGGGACAAAAACACGCACAGAATACAGACAGGTTAATGAGCACGGTGAACACAATGAGATGGATGAAAGGGGATTATAAGTAGAAAGCAACAGGAGAAGAGGAGAGGAAGGAGAAACTGTGGAGGGACAAAGAGAGGATTAAAGGCACAGGGTAGGGAATAAACTGGAGAGGGACAAAGACAGAAAGGTGTGAAGAAAAATGGAGGGGAAGAGAGCTGTGAGAAGAAGAGTGAAAGGGGGGGGAGGGAGAAAGGGGAGAAGGAGTAGGGAACAGCTTTAAAACAAGTTAATTAAGTTCTATACAGGAAGGAAAGGGAAAAAAAGAAGGAAAAAAAAGATGGAGAAGTTGCTCATGCAAGAACCAACAGAAGTCACTTTTCACACTACAGTACAAAAATGAGATATTTTGATGGAATAACTTTTTAGAACTTAATATAGTCGAGGTCACTTACATTTTTGTTGTCTACTTTGTATTTAGAGTACTGCTCCACAAAGCATTGTGTCTGTTCCTCAAATCTTTCAATGGTTTCGTTGTTCCACCACTGGTTGAGATTTCCATATTTATCGTAACCTCTGCCCTTGTCGTCGAATGCGTGGGTGATCTCATGCCCCATGACCACTCCTATACCTCCGAAATTCAATGACCTAGTTAGTGTGTGTGGGGAGAGAAGACGTAATTAAAAACCAATTAGCACGACATCGAGAACTTTTTCAAATTAGTTGAAGAAATTTAATCTCAACGAGACTGAAAAGACACAATTTCAATACATGAGATACTGATGAAAAAAATTGGTTGAAAACATGTGACATCATGAAAAGGCTTTGTTAAAATGTGACATCATAAAATGTCTTTGTTAAATGTGACATCATGAAAATTAGGCTTCGTTAAATGTGACATCATGAAATGTCTTTGATAAATTTGACATCATGAAGTCTTTGTAAAATGTGACATCATGAAAAGTCATTGTTAAATGTGAATATCATGAAAGGCTTCGTTAAATATGACATCATGAAAAGGCTTCATCATGAATATCCTTTGTCTCAACAATTGCAATCATTTCACCGATAGGTTTTCAGATAAGCCATATATTGTCTTCTTACTCTTGGCATTCACTGACAACATATTAACGATTCAGTGGAAAATAGACAGTGGCACTCTTCGTTATAGATTGAATGTAGATTATTATATTATTTACCATAAATGCATATTTAGTGGATCAGTAAAAAAAATTCATGAAATCTACATAATTAAACAGCTAATTATACACACTCTCGCTAGGAAATATCCACAGGATATGTTCTCATTTGTGAAGGATGTATGCGCACGAATAGATACAGGAAATTCATACTGCTCCTACTGTCAGTACAAGTGCTTTGAAGCATGTCATGAAAGAACAGTATACAAATATTGACCCCAACTGACCTGTGACCACTTCTTAATTCACTGAATGTGTGTGTGTAAGAATAAAAAAAATCAATTACTCCCATTTTGCCATGTAGCAAAAGACTTATATAAGTGTTCAAGGCTTCCCTTAGCATGCCTTAGTTCAGGGGTGGGCAACCTTTTTGAATGAATGGGCCAGATATGAGGAGTGAAAAATTGACTGGGCCGCACCTAACCAACAAACCTGCTGTTGATTTCAACCTTTGATTCCGAGGACTTTTAAGCAATAGGTGTGTGTACTTAATCTGTATTCACAAAAACATAATTTCAATACAGTACAGTTTATAATTAATGGGGATAATAGGCCTACCTGACAGCATCATTAGTGCCGATAAATTCTCAGCAGCTAGCTTGTTTTTTGTGATGATGTAAAACAGATTGATTTTTTTTCTTTTTCTTGAGACATCTCACAGGCCGCAAAAAAATCACTGGCGAGCCGCATGTGGCCTGCGGGCCGTAGGTTGCCCACCCCAGCCTTAGTTGAATACTTACTTGGGAAAATCTCTGTCATAGAAAGGTGCTTGAAGAATTCCGGCAGGAAAAACTGTGTCCAGGAAAGGAAGAAAATAGAGGAAACAAGAGGAAGATTTAAATTTATTCTGACAAAATGAAGTTACAATTTCACCAAATCTGAGGGATTTTATTAGTTTGCTATAAATAGCAGATAATTTAAAGTAACTCCTCATGGATGTAAACTTGAAAGAAGCAGACGACCAGATGCCAAAAAAAAGAACAAAAAAGAATGTATCGTTATCTTCCTGCACTAAATGGTGAAAACTAGAATCCTCAAATAGAAGAAATATAAAATGACAAAAAAACTTGTGAACACAGAGATATCAATACTGCAAAACAGTTAAAGAAATAACACTAAAGTGGAATGGTTTTGAAAGTTGGTCAGTCTGTTGCATATTGTGGCGCCAGAACGTTGACCCTTTCATGAACATAACGTCTTCAGTCTCTCTGTTCTAAAAAAGTTCATCTGCTACAACAGAGTTTACGCCTCAGAGTCTGTTTGAAATTATTCACAGATTCTCAAGATTTTTTGCCTCTTTTATGACATATATATGCAACAAAGATACAAAATCTAACGGATATTTATTTACGAGAGGAGTCATGTTGCAAACTAAGACAACCCCTTTTACTGTTCTGTCATACATATTTGAAAACGTACCAATCTCGTTTTTAATTGGCTGGTAGTACGCATTCACAGTTGCTGGGTTCATTTCCCAAACCCCTCTGTCGGTAGCTTTTCTCAGACCTTCCACCTGAGATTGATACATGAACCTCAAAACTTCAACGGAATTGCGAAAGTATGCTGTGGCATTGATGTCCACCTGTATTTGGAATACGAATTATTAATTCAGTACCAAAATGTATCCACTGTTATAAAAATATAAGTTCAGTTGTAATATATCCACCTGTATTTAGAATAACAATCTAAGTTGAGATGTAATATATCCACAAGTATTTAGAGTAAGAATCTAAGTTCAGTTATAATATATCCACAAGTATTTAAAATAAGACTCTAAGTTGAGTTGTAATATATCCACTAGTATTTAGAGTAAGAATCTAAGTTCAGTTATAACATATCCACAAGTATTTGGAAAAGAATCTAAGGTCAGTTGTAACATATCAACAAGTATTTAGAGTAAGTATCTAAGTTCAGTTATAATGTATCAACAAGTATTTCGAGTAAGAATCTAAGTTCAGTTATAATATATCAACAAGTATTTAGAGTAAGTATCTAAGTTCAGTTATAATATATCCACAAGTATTTAGAATAAGAATCTAAGTTCAGTTATAATATATTCACAAGTATTTAGAATAAGAATCTAAGGTCAGTCATAATATATCCACAAGTATTTAGAATAAGAATCTAAGTTCAAGCATAACATAACAGCAAGTAATAATATATCAAGTTTGATTTAGAATAAGAAGCTTAAAGATCTCTTTATACAATATCTGTAAAACAAGTTAACACAGAAAACAAAATGAATTTATCTTAAAAATAAATTGGAAACTAGAAACATACAAATATCTATACCCGGAGACATCTACCAGATTGTTGGATATCCAAAATGTTCATAAACAGTACATGTCTACCTACTATATACAACATGACCTATGGTTACAACCCAATGCAAATACACATACTTTTCATGGGATTAAAACATGAACAAAATCAACTCGCCTCTTCATAAAACTTGTCTAGCTTTTCTTCATCTAGAATGAAGTTTGGGAATCCAATGAGGTCCAGGATGGCATTTGCCTACAAAGTAAAAACAAAAATTCAAAGAGCTTACATGATAAAAAACATCTCTGATTCTGCTCTTACTCCAAGAAATTTTGACAGGAAGAGGCAAGTTTATATATTGTCAAAGAAGATTGGGCTTAAAGCTCACAGGAATGTTAAAAACATTATTGGAAGGACATCAAATCTTCATTCATGTTTTTGCATTTATTTTTGTGCTAAATTTGCAGATTATCTAGTTCTTCCATTTATTGTTTTGTGTTCTACTTAAAGGGAGTGAAGACTCGTGCACAAAGAATTGTCTGATGCCGGTAATCTGACCTAGTTTCGAATGAGGTGTACAGAAGTGTTAGACACCACCATCGATCCCAGAAAATACACACACAGCTTGCTACCGTCAGTAATGAGACACTAGTGTACAGTCAATACTGTACATGCAGCTACGGTCAACACAGTGTACATAGCAGCGTGGACATCTCAGGTCTAAATAAAAGATAACAAGGTATCACGTTTCATTACTGTCTGCATTTTGTAGCGACAAGAAGAAAACGTCACTTGTTAACTTTTCAGAAGGCTGCAGGCGGTTTGGGGGGAGTCTTCAATGCCTTTAATTCAGTAAACTCAACCTTTGTGGTGTCTCAATTTCTCATCCAGTTCTTTTCTATTTTCCTTGCATTTTCATTGTATTATCTTTCTAATATGATCGTTATCTGATCGTGTGCATAGAAATATATGTTGAACAAATTTTGACACTTTATGCCTTTCTCAAGTGGATGTTTGAGCAATTGCTTTCTAGAAAATATTAATGGCAAACATAGTGTGTCAAACAATTCTGGTGACTTGAATTAAATTTTAATTCATTCTTTTTAATAGGTTATCACTGGCTCAAATTCTTATCAGGCTAATCAATTTTGACCTCTCCCTCAAAATACTCACTTACTAATCACAATGTGCTTAGCTCGTGTTTCCATAGATGATATCATATTCATATTCTTTTGAAAAAGAGGCTGTAGTCAGGAAACAACAAATTCTTAAAAAGACAATTTTAGTCTATCTTTTCCATGATCACTATTACTATTCCATTTCTCACCTTCTGCTTGGCTGCGGTCCTGGTCTCCTCATCCATCCAGTCAAGGTCTGGTAGATTACGTTTGAACGCTGATCTGACTTTCTCTACCATTTCAGCTGCCTGTTAAAAAAGCCAAAGGGTCTTGAAATATTAAAGCCCCAATCAGGAACGGTCCTAGGGATAGAGTTCAGGAGGCCCACACAATATTAACATGATCAAGGCCACTGACCTAATATTCTACTTTTGATATCAGAGTTATCTCAATTCACAGACCAACAGTTTTCAATCTAATTTCAATCAAATCTATAAGCTGTTGGTTACATCTTAACTACACTGCTTCAAGTTAATCAGATTATCAAAACTCTGCTGAGATTCTTGGGGTATCGTGGTTATATTGAAAGTTGTGCAGTTAACCTGTTTAATAATGTATAAATGCTCTAAACATGACATTAAAAGCTTTACATGACTGCCACTACTGAAATCATGACTTTGTCGTCTTCAAATGAATATAAAATTGGCCAAATTTTGGTTGAATTTGTGGAGGTTGTGCAATACATATTCGCCACTGAAACATTGTAACTCTTTTTCTTGCAAAATCAGAGTTCCATGGTTAATTGACATTCCACCTAGGCTGGTTACATGTTTTTGTCAACACCAAGTCCACACCTCACACAAAACAACCTTACTTTCACCTACAGTTCATAGAAAAATTGAGTCTGAACTTCAGCAGCCTTAAGGATTGTCCAAAACTAGGGTCAGTCACATTGGGGGAGGGGGAGAGGTACTTTTGAAATGACTTATGTCAAATACAAACCTTGAATGGATACATAATAAAGATAAATACTTTCTACATTCTCTTTTGATACACCAGTTAGTCATGCTAGTGGGTTGCGACAGTGATAAAGAACAATTTGTGCAAGTGCGCTACTTTCCTGGGTGTGCACAAGATACTGAATGTCTTTAATAGTCACCAAAGTGTTAAACAGGGATGCCTGTTTCCTGACAAGTTACATTAACTGTCCCTCCACTGTTTTTCTCCAACCTCTCCTCCTCCTCCCCTGTTGGTTTCTTTCTTTCTTCTCTCCATCCTTTGTCTACTAATCCTCTTACATCTATCTCTTTGTGTTCACCATGCTCATTAACCTGTCTGTATTTTGTGCATATTTTTGTCCCTTCTGTTACTGTTACTTGTCATTCAGCCTCTGAAGAAGATCCTGCTAGGATCAAAACGTCAGGCAAACTTACTTTTACAACTAACAGAATAGTAAGCATAGATATTATCATCGATATTGATGAGCCATATAACATAAATTCATCAACAACTTTTTAACCTGAATGGGTTTCTTACTATTTCTTTGCTTCCTCCTTGGAAAGACTCTTTGACAAACAGAGCACCCAGTGCAAAGCCTAGGGCCTCATCAGTGTCCGTGATGCATGTCCGCCATTTTGGCTGGGAGTCTTTGGCTCCTGACAAGACCGACTGAAAGTCGTCGTCTGCCTGCCGGAAATCCTCGCTGAGAAATCCTACGAACATGGCCACAAACTTCCAGATCATGTAATTTTTGACCAGTCTGTTGTTAGAGAAAACAGGGAGTAGCATACATCTCACTGAAAATCAATTCATATCAGTATACACGAACATTAAACTGTACAAGTTTCAGAAGCTTTGCCTCTTTATCTCTACACGAGTAAACGTGCAACCCTTGGTGTCTAAGTCAATGTTTGGCTGAAAACATACTTTAAAATACCCAGTTAAGTGTTTAAGCAAGTAACAAAAATTGCATCAAGCTTTTTTTATCAAAGAAGAAAATACAATATTTACGGATGGGAGAAGGAGGAGGGTTGGAGGCGGGGGGAGGGGAATTAGGGGGTGGGGTGGGAGAATTCTTGGCTTTTAATTTACTCTTGTAATTACTTATTTTTAATTTTTGGTTTTGGTTTGTCCTGTTGAATGACTCAAGTCACTTTGCTATCTCTATCAGGGATAACTTTCAAGTTTGAATGATGAGCAAACTGGAGTCATTCCAACAAAGTCAAGCGGTTTAGATTGTCAGTCTGCCCACAAATCATTCGGTTCCATGTCTGATTTTGTATGTCTGTTTGTTGCAGAACTGGGAACTGGGCTTTGAATTCTGTTCTTTCAATACTTTGAAAGACATCTTTGTTCACTATAGCTGATTCATGATTACAACGATCATAATTATTTATATAGCGTATTTTACCGGTGGTCTCAATGCGCTTTACGAGAAACAAAATGATTACCAAAAATACAGCAAATAAGAACAAAAAGAACATAAGATACAGTAAGGATCGGAAAACGTGCAAGGTCCAATGAGAGTAGCTTGTGAATAAGTGAGTTTTAAGACGCTTTTAAAATTGTCTATGGTAGGGGCATTACTAATATGGGTGGGGAGAGCAAATTGAAAAGAATGCTCACCGTACGTTGCAGTTTTAAAGTTAGGTGGCTTTAGGAAAATAGCTCTCTTAGATCTCAGTGAGCGAGTACAGATTTGTTGGGTGAGTAAGTTGGAAATATAGTTTGGGGCAAAAACCATGGATGGCTTTGATTATAGAAATTGGAGGATTCCAGTAGATAATCAAGGTTCCTTACTCTTCATCTGTGTTAAGCAGTAGTTCTGATAAGTCTGCCATTAGGTCAGGCTCAAAAATAATCAGGTTTTCCTTCTCTGTGATGGTGACACTTTCGACTCCCTGGAACGTATATTTGATGAAACTCAACCAATCGATCTGTCCAGAATATAAAAGTAAAAAGAATGTTACAAAGGAAACAAAAATGTTACAAAAAATGGTCAAGTAGTACAAAAGACGTGTTCATTTGTTGAATGAATAAAACACTGTCAAGTGTGGGGAGACTCAGCTGTGCAACAACACCATCTTTAACAACACCATCTTTAACAACACCATCTTTAACATTACCCTAATATTACGTCAGATCTCACATCTACTTTGAAATTAACAGTAATGGTGTGAAATATGAATATATATGAATCTCAGCACAATCACCAATCAAAACTAGCTATCCGATACAAAAATGTTTGGCTCTAATTCTGTGTGTTCAGCTCTCTGTAATGTGGAAACACTTTGACAAAACTCCTTCTAGTTTGCTAATAGACCAATAAAAATTGCTCTGTCTGGTGTAAGGAAATGACCTTGCTTAAAGTTTCTGCAGTGGATAGAAGTGGAAATCAAGGTATTTGTCGCTGGACTCCAGCTTTGAACCCCCCCCCCACCCCACATGAGCCATATTTGGGGTAAATAGCATGAGGTATATGATACATGGTACAGTTGAGAACAATGATAAAAAAAATGGAAAATTAGTTCATTTGTAGGAAAACAGAATCACTTTTACTTACAGCTGGGCTAATTTTCTGAAGCTCTTTGATAGTCATTCGATTGTAGAGTTTCTCTGGATCCGAATCTAATTGGTCATCATTGTACGTAACCTGAAAGATAAGAAAGAAAAAAATCCATTTTTCCCTGTCGTTTCTGAGAATGAAGGTGAACGTGTGAGCTTACTTTAAGTATGTGGCTATTTTAGTGAACTAAACAGTCAAAGATCAACATTTTGAGTTTTATCTCTAATACATACTAATTTTACCAAGTCTTCAGTGTAGTAAGCATATCATAACAACCAATGGCTTTATAGTGATTCCTTAGCACTTTTCATTTGAGAACATTAAATGTGACACTGGTACATTCAAGTTTAAACCACATATGACTGCAAGCTCAATTACCATGGTGACACGAATATATACTGAATATAAATTCAGCTGTTGCCATACGCAAGTTTACTAATCCATCGCATACGTTTTGCATATGAAAAAAAAGAAGAAAATTAGCATATCTTACATTTGCCAGAGCTATCCCAAACTGTAAGATTTCCTCTAACTGTCTATTTGTTTCTTCGTTTTGTGGTGCTCCCAGAAGTTGTGTTATCGTACGCATATATTTCCTGTAGGCTTGTAGCAGCTGAAAATGATAAATGTGTCATTAAATAGAAACATTTCCCATATATTTCGTGTAGGCTTGTAACAGCTGAAATGATATATGTGTCATTAAATAGAAACATTATCTATATATTTCCTGTAAGCTTGTAACAGCTGAAAATGATAATGTGTCATTAAATAGAAACATTATCCATATATTTCCTGTAAGCTTGTAACAGCTGAAGATGATATATGTGTCATATAAAATAGATACATTTCCCATATATTTCGTGTAGGCTTGTAACAGCTGAAATGATATATGTGTCATTAAATAGAAACATTATCTATATATTTCCTGTAAGCTTGTAACAGCTGAAAATGATAAATGTGTCATTAAATAGAAACATTATCCATATATTTCCTGTAAGCTTGTAACAGCTGAAGATGATATATGTGTCATATAAAATAGATACATTTCCCATATATTTCGTGTAGGCTTGTAACAGCTGAAATGATATATGTGTCATTAAATAGAAACATTATCTATATATTTCCTGTAAGCTTGTAACAGCTGAAAATGATGTGTCATAAAATAGACTCATTTTCCATATATTTCCTGTAGGCTTGCAACAGCTGAAAATGATATATGCATAATAAATAGAAACATTATCCATATATTTCCTGTAGGCTTGTAACAGCTGAAAATGATATACTGTATGTGTCATAACATAGAAACATTATCCATATATTTCCTGTAGGCTTGTAACAGCTGAAAATGATATATGTGTCATAAACTAGAAACATTAGCCAAATATTTCCTGTAGGCTGACAATGAATACATTTTATGAACAAAGAAACATTACAACCACATATTTCATTTCCGCTTGTAACAACTGACGATATCTTTAACACACAAACATTATCCATACCAGGTCATTGGTCCAAGTGATAAGAGATGTACGTAACTGCCATTAACAACTTCTTCATAAAGCTAAGAGAAACTTGATTCCATTTGATGGATATCAAAAAATGCTCATATCCACCAAACACAAGGCTGTGGACTTGATCAAGTCTAAATGTGACGTCATCTCATTTTCTTAGGTTTTTTTTCATTTTTATTGCAATGCTTATTTTCTTTAAGGCACCCAGTCACAAAGAAATGCCACAGGCTGCAGCTTCAAAATTCTGCTGAACATGCAGAGCACCATAGATTTAATGTCATTTTGCAGCCTGGCTGCATGATGCTGCAGCCCTCTCCCACACCCCCTTAGCATCCTCCTTCTTTTTTAATTGTACCAAAATAGAGATGGGATTTTGTAAATGCTGAATCTAACATATTGAAGCTCTTAACATAACATTTTGATGGCAATTGTTTCATTTTCAACACTATTGACATTCTAAAGTGAAAATATGTAAAGAAAAAGACATAGAGAAAGTAAAAGGTATCGATGGCTCTTTATGAAATCACAAAGGTTTGACGAGATGACAGCCGCAAGACACAACTTTTAGAGCAGAATCATATCTCCCTAATGGGATTGCAAGATTATTCTTAGCCGTTTGGGCAGTTTATAAAGATCTCTGCAATATAAGCTGAAGATGATAGGTTGCCTTCGTTATGCTGCTGTCACGTGTTTTTCACACCTAACAATGAGCTAGCCATACAATTCTTTGCTCTTCGAAAAGATATTGACAGGTTTCCTGGCAGCAAATTTGCTGATTGTTTCAAGTGCCCAAGACCACAGTTGGTTCACTAAGTCGGTAGCTATAGATGTCTAGTCCGAATGTGTGTGCCCTTTGTGAGTGCGTGTATGTAAGTGGAGATGGGGATGAAGGGGGGGGGGGGGTGGTGGGAACAATGAATGCATCATGCCGTGACAGAAACAATATCTTCTGTTGGTTTTAAATATCTAGCTTGTACATAACGAGTCAAAGATTTCACGAGTATCAAAAGAAGAAAGAATTCCAACGTCTGCTCCTCTCCATTTCAGTGACAGGCCTCAGCGAGTATTAACGAGGAAGTTTAATTGTAAAACCAGAGTTATAGCTCCACTTACCTCATCATCTTCACTTTTATTCAACATGTACTGGGCATCGGGGAGCAACACGACAGGGGGAGCAATCTGTACGGCAAAGAGATAGATATTAAATACATATATAATAATCCAACCATTAATTGACATGTAGGAAGATAAAGCTCTCCATAAGGAGACGTCACTCTCCTAAGATTCCGAGGGTAAATGTCACGAAAGCAAACGCACAATCAACTAAACTGCCATTAAATTATACTGATGTCCTCTTTGAGATGCTGTGGAATGTTATCGTGCAATTAAAGGGGATAATCGAGAAGTTGGAGGGATATAAATCTGATTTGGTTTTAGCCAATTCCATCGAAGATGAGAAGCTTTAATTGGTTCTTCTACTTCTTCTTTTTGTCAGGAGGAGAGGGAAGATGCATGGACAGAATGACGGAGGATAATGTAGGCATCTTTGACTTATCCGGAAATGATTCAGGAAGATAAATTCCAGACATGGATGAAAGAAGTATTTGCAGAATCAAGTTGTCACTTTTTGTTTTTTATCACAGAGGGATACAAAGAATTTTGTATGACTACTGCTGTTGCAAATTTAATATTCAAAGTCAAATTACACTCTAGATGATATTAAATACCTATTAATCAGTGGTTAATCCATTGCTTGTAACTTCTTAAGGAAACTGACTTTTGAAGTTGTTCTAATTTGTATTAAACAGAAACTGTTGTTTAACAACAACAAAATAGTTGTGAAAGTTATTGTTCATTTTCTTTGCTGTATTTTTCATCTTTTCTCTCATTTTTCACCTGAAAATATGGAATTTTTCTTTTTAATTTCATTGCAAATGTGAAATTTTATGTGATTGTTATATTCCTTTAATGTGAAAAAAAGGAGAAAATAACCCAAAAGATGAGGGACGATGACCTCAGATCCTTTTGAGGTTGCAACTGTAATGGAAGGCTAAAAGAAAAAGTTTCCTGGGATAATTTGTACCAAGCGAATAATCAAACATGGAAAAGGAGCCTCTTTGGCTGGAAACAGATATCAAATAAAATAAAGCTATATCATGCAAAGCATAAAAAAAAAAAAATGAATCATATCAAAGGATATCGAAAAAGTCCACTCATGAACATACACATGAAAAGTACAAACAGCTGTTAAACTAATATCACATTTAGATATTAAACTTTACCTACAATGTCTTACTGATAGTACAGTTAGGAAATAGCTGGAAAACCATCAAAGTCTTGTGACGGACCCCGGTTTAACCGTTCTTGGCACGTTTTCTTGTTCAGTTTCTTGTCATAACACATCAAATATTATTCTACCGTTGTAAGCGTATGTTACAGAGAAGCCTAACCACCTCTGGAGTTAACCATGTTTATTTCATGAATTTTTTTTCTCCAAAATTGGCAACGGAACGTGAAGTGTGAATTTGATTCTGATAGATTTAAGATAGCTGAAACTTGGCATATCAAGGTTTCAACTTGTTAAAAACTTACATAATTGGAGTAAATTTTTTCTCTTGCATTTATAGGTAAAGCAGGTCACTTTAACCTGCTATTTTTTCTTATGGAACAATGACTGGATAAATTAATACCACATTTTTTTTAATAAACCTGAATCCCATTATATTTTTACACATTTCTCAAGCTCAACCCAATCCCAATTATAATTGGCAATATTTTAGATTTGAATTATGTTTTTTTTCGTGAAATTTTTATTGGAATTGAAGAAATATGTTCCAAAGTTGATGAAAAACCACTGCACCCGAAGAATTCCCAGTTACCTGCATATTAGTGTGTGCGACTAGCCAACAATTTCACACAGTTAATTCCAAGTGAGATTGCTCTTTGTCAAAAAAAAAATCGGCTTTACACATTAAACTAGCTTCCATTTCGCCGAGGTACTACCAGGTTACCACCATATCTAAAAACTAGATTTGCCAAATATTTACAATGCTAATCTTGATATCAATGTGAAGGTTAGTGAAGGTACTTTTTGTTTGATTTAAGCCTTCAATTCACTCTGTCCAGGCCAAGTAACGGCTGTTGAAGGTTTAGATTGATAATTTCCATCTTTGATACCATATTTATTAATTGCTTTGTTCGGTTTCTATACAGGAAATCTTGACAAAGTTGGCACAAAATGGTGAATTTATTGTTTTGCAAATGACAATGATACCAAATTTTGCTGACTTTTCTATCACCTTCTCCAAATTTTGTGTATTTTTCCACGATTCTCCAGGACCGATTTGTACCCTATATGGAAAATTGACGAGGAAAGATACTCAAGGATAAGTAGGAGGCACATTTTCAGATCTGTTGAATATTTAGTATTATTTTAAATATTCATGTTTCCAAGGTTACAAACATATATCCTACCTGTATGATATTTTCAGATCTGTTGAATATTTAGTATTATTTTAAATATTCATGTTTCCAAGGTTACAAACATATAACCTACCTGTATGATATTTTCAGAACTGTTGAATATTAAGTATTATTATTCTATACTTTGTTTTAATTATTCATGTTTCCAAGGTTACAAAAATATCTATCCTACCTGTATGATATTTTTATTTGAAGACTTGTCATCTGCATCTACAAATAGAGTAAAAAACGGCTGCTCTACGTAGTAATAGCCAAGTTTCTCGATAATTGACTGCATGGTGACGTCACTTCTGGCAGTGCCTGTAACATTCCAACCGCCTAACTGAAAGGGAGGAGAGGAAGAAGAAAAGTGGTTGCTTAAACGGATGGTACGGCTATCTCTGCTGCGTGGTAGAACGAAAAAGAAAGGCACTCCATTTGATCGAAGATCTTAAAGGTAGTCAGTACAGGCACAAATTATAGCATGCTATAATTGCTAGAAGTTTTCAATAAGTACTTTCCTGGGGGTCTTTACTCTCCAAATTGCTCTCAGACATTGTTAAGGAACACTTTAGATGACTGAATGTCCCAGTGAGGATAATTTCCTCGAAGGTGTCATAAAAACAGTTTAAGAATTTTTACCAAAGGTGACCATATTTGAATATCTAGCATATTTGGGGCTAATACAGCATACATGTACCTATAAGACAATAAACAACCTGTAAACTGCTTGCTGAAATTGGAGGATGGGTGACCATTATTTGACTTCTTTTAAACATACTTGAGGGGAGGGGAGAGGGGGAGGGAAAGAGAGAGGGGGGGCAATAATGATGACCTTTAATCCATCCAAAAACGAAATGCTTTCTGTTGAAGCATTGTTGATGATCAAAGATAAAATGTTTCCAAACTGAACTTGCTGTTTTCCTAGTTTTCCCATCCACCTCACAACCTGAGAGATAATACAGAAATGTTCACAGATCCTCAAACATAATACATATAATCATCATGACCCCTGCTCCAACATGGCTCATTCCGGCAGCGAGGAAATGTTGGTTTTTCTGGCCCAATATGTCACTTTCAGATTTTCTTGACACTCTCGATGTTGTATATAAATCAGTAAAAATGTAAACCAGCCCCTTCGGCTTGCATTACCAACCCTTTCTTTTTCATTTTCAAATAATCAAATAGTGACCATGATATAGCTTCAATATACAGTCATTAAATAGTCTCTAATATATTTCTTGGCATAAATTTCTGAAACAAGTCACTGAGCATTAATGTTACCTGCACACATGCGATGCTCAACTCCATTGACAGCAAACTTAAATGCTGAGAAAAGCAGATATTTGTATCATTAATTCATCTTACCGACAATTGAACATATATACGTATTGGCTTCTGTTGTACTTTAAACACAATAGATGTCTTGAAAGTCTTCCCATCATGCAATCTAACCTTACTGTTTTATTGGGTTTTGTTAAAGCCGTATTCCTGTGGCTGACAATGTGACACTTAGATGGAAAAGAACAAATTCCAGACTGTTAGTTGAACCAATTGTCTCAATAACTTGCTCCTCAACTCAAAGATACGGTTTGATTAAATGTAATTTGACTGGCCAAGCTCTCAGTTGGTGGTGTGTTGTATCATCATTATGGAAGATGTACTTCAAAGCTATACTTTCCTGTTATAACCTTTTTTGTTGATTTGTCGTTGAAAATTGATTCATTTTGAAAGGTTCTCTGCATTTAGAATATAGCCCACATACTTTTTTTTTTCTTTTGTAGAAATACTATTTTTCCTGTGTTGATAAGTCAGTTAAATATTACACAGGAAAATGAGAACAATTTCAGCTAAATTGCAGTGATGACATCATTCCTTTTGTGGTTGCCAGATGCAAAAATTCACAAAATACCACCAAATATGAAAAAAAATCATATCTTCGCCATGAAAATGGCTAATGCTTTGACCTTAGGATGCGGAAAATTTCCAGCCGTTTTATTAAGCAACTTCAGTCACCGAAATATCCCTTAAACTCAAGAAAAAGGTAAGGGCTACACAAGGACTATTTAAAGGAAGTGTCAAAACTTTGGCATCTGATCCTCAAACACATATATAATCACCTCTTCAATTCCATTGAGTAACGGAGTACCACCAAGCTCTTCTATAACCTTATCTTCATCCAGGCAGGAAGTGTAGTAGGCCTGAACCTTCAACTCGGCCGTACTTGTGGTATTTAATTCCGATTCTGTGGGAAAATTTATGTGTAAACACTTTGAATGGTAGAATGAGAAGGAAGGGCAACGACCGGGGGAGCCGGTCGCTGAGGGTGCACAGTGTTAAAAGATTACCAGGGTATACTAGACACGGTAGAATGAGGTGCTAAGGTTGTGAAGAGACAGGTAAGCGAGGAACAAAGTAAATTTGTGGTATTTAATTCCGATTCTGTGGGAAGATTTGGAAAACTTTTAACTGCAGATTTTCCCAATCTGTTGTATGTTTATATTAGCATAATCCCTTATCGTAAAACCTGAGAATATCAAGACCTGTATTATCATGAGCGATACTGGATAATCTGTCTGTGTCCATCACTGAGCCCTTTTTTTTTGTATTTGTGTGAATCACAGAATTGTAGCCTTCGTTAGCATGGCATAACATCAAGAGAAAAATATTTATTTTTTGTAGGAATTTGTAGAATTTCCACTGTTGCTAGGCAACAGAGTTAGTGTCACTACTGTTGATAGGCAGCAGAGTAAGTGTCACTATTTCAAGGACACTGACAGAGTACAGTCCTGTCATACACCAAACATCGATGCACTTAATGTAACTAACATAATATTCAGAATTACAGATATTCCCATGCTCTTATCTTGAACGGCTCTGAATTGAGCAGATTGCACCACTGAAGCTTTCAAATTTACCCTCTTTTTTTTAATGATGTTGTTGTGGGGAGGGAGGGGGGAGGGGAAGGGAAAGGTAGGGCAACAGATGAGGGAAAGCCAAGTCTGCTACAAATTAATTTAATATCAAGATCGGTTTGAAAAGACAAACAACAATGTTTTTAGCCTCATAAACAAATACTAAGCTAAGGTTTGGACAGACCTCCTTTCAGGCGGATGGTGAGGTGGACGAACAATTGCAAATGTATGACACCCATGAAGACACGCCTTAGTAAATCAGTTGGGTCTTAGTTCTTTTTCACACAGTTCTTGTAAAATCTCAGACCATTTCAGCAACCCTTTCCAAGTGAACTAGAGTAAACTTGGGGACCCTTGCTTTGCTATAAAGCTGTAATTGGCTTGATAAAATAAGGAAGAAAAAAAAAAAGAAAAAAAAAAGGAATGTTGGAGATTTCATGATACCCCACCTGCCCCCCTCCCCCCCCACCAAAGTTATGAAGTTTCTGTAAACCTACCTAAAACCTTTCTCATCACTATTTGATTTTGATTCCAAAGCAAGTGGAACATATTCCATTGACTGGATCCTTCAGGACCTGGATTTTCTTTCATCCAATTCCCGCAGGCATACTGGTAAAAATCATCACAGGGATCAACTGTTTTGTCCATGGCAGGTAAAATGGAACTGGCGATTAAGATGCACGTCTCTGACAAGCATACCTCATCACCTGTTGGAGAGAAAAAGATAAAGACAAATCCACAAAATAAATCCAAAGGAAGACATCATCAAAAATCAGATATGGTGACAGAACTTACTCTTAGTTCTTGCTGGTTAGTTTAGTTTAGTAGAAAAAAAAGGATCAGGAGGGACACTCAAGTCCCCATCAAGGACCCTATAGGAGAGAGAAAAAAACTGAAGACACAAACACTCAGACCCTATTACAATGCTTAAAGTGCTTGTCCAATGCATTCTTAAACCCATTGACACTACTTGCAAGCAGGCGCGGCGGAACGGAAAAATTATTGGGGGGGCTAATGCGTGGACACTATCTAAGCGGAGCGCCACCATCGGTTGGCGCGGAGCGTACAAGAAAATTTTGGTTTTTTTCAAACCCCCAGATGGCCGGAAACGGCACTTACCGAGTGTTTTATGCTGCGAATACCTAGCCCTAGAATATGGGTCTCAAGCTTGAAATTTCTCAGATTGCACGAAAGTCTGTAAAAACATTGTAATTTGTATATTCGATGGTGTTTTAAGAAAGTAGCTATTACTCGTAGTGTACTCGCAAAGACGTTTTTGAGTGTAGTAAGGGCAGTGGCGGAGCTAGGGGTATTGGTCGGGGGGGGCAAGAATATATTCTGTAGGGGCGCTTTCGACACTATCTAAGCGGAGCGCCACCACAGGTTGGCGCGGAGTGGTCAGAAAATTTTTGAGTAAAGACACTCCCTAGATTGCAGGAAATCACCCTTTCCGGGCCTTACTAATTTGCAGATAAACGGAGAATAAATAGGTGTCGTCGCCATTTTGTCGGAAAATTACACCAACAGAATATGACAAATGTCAATAGGTATATGAGAGCGCAAAAAAATAGTCACTAATCGTGAATAAGTAAAAAGTAGTGAAAAGCTGAAAAGGGCGCCAGCAGTCCATTTGAGTCCGTCAGGGGGGGGGGGGGCATCCGCCCCTGACTGTATATATGGACGCTCCGCCACTAAGTAAGGGGATGTTGGAGAACTGGCTGAAATGAGGCAAGTCATTGGCCTAAGACGAAGTTGTGTTACGCTTACCGGTACTCACACTAACTTCTTCCACTTTTCACGAGGCGTGAAGACGCGGTTGGGGTGACAATGTGGTCTATAGCCAGGGGACGGGCCGAGGGTCCCCCAGCAATTACTAAAATTATTACACCTATATAGTATACGTGTGCATCGGACAGATCGACAAGTATGCATTGAAAAATGGGCAGATGCTCGTTTCGGAGCCTTGGTAAATATTGGGGGGGCTTATCATGCATTTGCCCCCTCAACTTTTTCATTGGGGGGCTGAGCCCCCCAAGCCCCCCCGGTTCCGCCACCACTGCTTGCAAGTACAACTTTCTCAGGCAAATCGTTCCACTCATTCACAACCCTATGAGAAAAAAAGTTATGCCGAATATTAATCCTACTTTGTGACTTTTGGAGTTTAAGACAATGACCTCTGGTACAACTAGTATTAGCAAACATGAAATAGTCGGTAAAGGATAAATTGACAAAACCATACACAATCTTGAAAACCTGAATCAAGTCCCCACGTAACCTCCTAAGCTCCAGTGTGGTGAGATTCAACAGTTGTGACCGCCTATCATAAGGAACACTCTTTAAGGAACTAATCATATAAGGAACTATACATTGTATGAAATTTTTATTCTCATTTCATGTCTATGCTAAAGATAAAAAACACCCTCTCATTTAGATGTCACTTTTGATCAGAAATTGTTCACCCATGATTCCAGCAGAGCACTGCACATACTGTATTTGCCTCTCTGCCCGAGTAAAATTCTTTCGAAACTGAACCAGATCAGAGTATTTTTTTAAGATAACGTCCTGATTGAACCAGGAATGAATCCTGTCTTTCTCCTGTCTGCCCAAGTTAAATTCTTTGGGTTTGATCCACATCTAGTTGTATACAGTATATCATTAACTGGACCTTAGCCAGGCCGGTTGAGAGAGAGGAAAATGAAAGATTAATTCCAACAGCTGCATACTTATTTTCAAACCTAATGTTCATATCATCCACATTTAATCCTCAATGTAAAATTTGGTCCCAAATCCTGGACCCTAGCATGTTCTTCTAAATTCCTATACCATGAAATATTTTTGTTCTTTTCCTACCTTTTTAAAGCAGCTATCTGAGCACTTTTTCAACAATTTAATTTTTTTTAAAGATTAATTAAGATAGTGCAGTTGATCAAACTATGACATCTTTTTGCCACAAAATTATGTCAATTAATGACCAAAGTAATTAAAAACAGCAATTTACTTGGTATCCTTATCACTTCCCTACCAGACAGTTTTCAATCATGATTTTGATATGCAAGAGCAAACTGGAAAATTTCAAATGATTACTTTTCACTATTTTTTCCCCCAAACGATATTACTCTGATAAGTCAAACTATAATGAAGAAAATATTGTTGATTGGATTTTAGTATCGAATAAGCATCCAAAACTGATCGCAGTCTTTGCTTTAAGGTAAACTTACACCAATGCAATCTGGAGTAAAGAATTAGTCGGCAGCTGTTTGATACATGTCCAGCAATGAACCCACCATAATTCAGAAAACATTTTAGTTGACTAGCCTCCTTCGGTTATTTGTAAAATGTAATACTAGCTTCTCGGTCCTCACTAAGTTTCTAGTTTAAAGCTGCTGGTGCATGGTAACAATTATGTTCACAACTAATTCTATCGACATTTCATGTCACCGATTAACAATGTCTCAAATGTTTATTTCATCACAATGTTAAAATTACATATAACTTTTGTGCAGAATTATCTTGTCTTGATTTGTGTCATTAAAAAGGGAAACTTTTGATTACTTATGATATAATATTCTTGATACGACTATTCTGGTTTACAAGATATTCAGCTTAAAATATTCATATGAACAACAGAGCTGGCAAATATCGACATGATTTTTCCTTGACAAATTTATGGGTCTTTGCAAACATGTTATATGAGACCATAATCATATGTTATTCCTATATGTTATATGAGACCATAATCATACGTTATTCCTATATGTTATATGAGACCATAATCATACGTTATTCCTATATGTTATATGAGACCATAATCATACGTTATTCCTATATGTTATATGAGACCATAATCATACGTTATTCCTATATGTTATATGAGACCATAATCATACGTTATTCCTATATGTTATATGAGACCATAATCATACGTTATTCCTATATGTTATATGAGACCATAATCATACGTTATTCCTATATGTTATATGAGACCATAATCATACGTTATTCCTATATGTTATATGAGACCATAATCATACATTATTCCTATATGTTATATGAGACCATAATCATACGTTATTCCTATATGTTATATGAGACCATAATCATACGTTATTCCTATATGTTATATGAGACCATAATCATACGTTATTCCTATATGTTATATGAGACCATAATCATACGTTATTCCTATATGTTATATGAGACCATAATCATACGTTATTCCTATATGTTATATGAGACCATAATCATACGTTATTCCTATATGTTATATGAGATAAAAATCATATGTTATTCCTACTGAGTTGGTTTGTGTAGCACTCAAGGAACTGACTGTAATGCTCTGTAATGTGTTAGAAGTGACTAGATAAAACAGCCACTTTGTAAAAAGAGCTTGGATGCTAAAAGGGTTCATTTCTCACGAACTAAAGTTGACATGAATACTAACTGAAGTGATAGCATTGATATTCAATGATATAAAGCGTGTCAAAATAAATTTTGTGCTCAAAGTCATCCTTTAACTTGATGTTTTAAAATCTTTGCCTAATTCTAGTACTTCAAAAAACAAAACAACAAATGGGATATGACCAGGTCAGCCCAGCCCACACCCTGTGGCTACCAACATTGACCATACAGTACATTGTCTCTATGTACCTAGACCAATCTACATTGCATATCAGAATCCCAGGGGCTGAAGTTGGTACCTTGAATGGAAGAAAACAAACTCAACAATAAGCTTTAGCTTATAATGACAATGGTCTTGTGAAGAAAACTCTCCCCCCCCCCTCACCCCCCAAAACAGCGAAGACAAATCTTGCTACATTTGGGACTGAGATATTTTAGTTTAAAGTCATGTCTGGAAGCTGTCATTTTGTAAATCTGTGATGTCATAATGCTACTATGATCGATCGAAAACCGTTTAATTTCACTTTACTTTCCTTTTCAGATTTTCAAGGTAGAATGTTCACAGTGTTGACACTGATATCAATGCCATCACAAGATTCAGCATTTGAAAGACTCATCTTCTTTACAGAAAATCAAAATTTGTATTAAATAAAGAAAAACGTAAAAAAGGGATTCATATGCCGCTCGATGATGTCATAATTAGACTTGATCAAGGATATTGTCATTGTGAGATAATTCCCAGATTATCCAAGAGTTCATTCACATTGCTATTATTAGTATTTATCTAGACAGTGAGCATTGAACAGGGTTCCAACACAGCTTTGAAATGTGGGCGGGTGGGGAGGGGGGGTGGTGGGGGTGGGAGATGTCCAATTATTACAGGCACCATGGTCCCTCCCCCAGTGACATCTGTGTGGGCACCATAGACTTGCGTCAAACATTTTATACCTTGAGAAAAAATAACAAAAGTTGTAAAGATCGATGTACAAACACGTCCGAAGTTGCACTTACAGTGAATGTTTAACAAAACAAACAAACAAAAAACAAAACAAGAACTCCGTTCTGATGATCATGTTTAAAGTAGAAATACACAAACCTGATCCAGACATAGCGATAGAACAGAAATTGTATATTTTCAAGAGGTGGTAATTTTGCCATCGGCAAAATTTGGCTCCAACATCTCAAGGGAAAAACCGATGCATGAAAAAGTTTTTGAAAGCTAAGTGACTCTTTAATAGGTTAGTGAAAGCTACAGGGTGAATTATTTTCACGAGAGCCATTCAAGTTTCGGAGGCCCCAGCAGTCCAAAAAAGAAGAGAAAACAACTGCAGTGGTCAAGTGAAAAGTATTTCCGTGAGATTTGATCTTGACGAGATGAAACATACATATATATATACTGATGAATTTTAACCATTTCACTGCATGTATGGTACCTCGTCGATATGAGATTGAGAAAACAAACTAGTAACTAAAAATTTTTCACAAAACTGTTACTAATCTGAGAAAAGGACTGAATAAAATTAGCTTCAACAGAAACTTTTGTCGTACACTCACACAGATGTAGTGTACAATAAAGATATTTTAATTTAAATTAATTTTAATTTAATTAATTTCAATCAGCATTAACATCAAATGATTATAAACTGAATTTAAGCACCAGACGACATATGTAAGCAAACCCTCTAAACCTCTCGCATTTCAAATTTTTCCTGACGTTGAAGCAATATTTCGTCCCATTAGATACACAAATATACCACACGCCATATATTCCCTTGTCGATGTGACCTAGGTCTTTAAACACAAAAGAGATGACATTATGACAAAAAGTGCAAATTATCGTTTAAATACTGCAAAATATTTGACACTCAACTGGTCAGTCTTGACCAAAACCCAATCTGTAACTTCCACATGCATTTAGATGGCTATATTAACAAACTTTAAAACCACTAGGAAATAATTATTAATTAAACATGAAATTTTATGAATGATTCAGAATTTGTTTCCCAATTAATAATCAAATGTCATTTTTTGTTATGAATTATTTTATGAATGATTCAGAAATTGTTCCCCAATTAAAAATCAAATGTCATTTTTGTAATGAATTATTTTATCCTGAGATCTGATAATAAAGCCTTTCAATTTATGTAAGAAATCACTTTTCTTGGGGAGAGGGGGAGGGGAATGGTAATTGAGGTAATAACACCAACTTTTTCAATTGAGTTTTTTCTACCCTCATGTTTGTCACTTATTTTGTCAATAAAATATCTTTTATTGGAATAGAAAATATATTCCTGTCAGTATGGTGCTATATCATCTTCTGGTAGTGATGCTCAAAGATGATCTCAATCCCCGACACTTTATTTAAAGAAGAAGGTGACTGGTCTAGAGTTTTCTAATTGTAGCAGATCTCAGATAAACTGTAAAAAAGGTTGTCAATACATCAAACTTGACTGAGGATCTTGATCATGATAATCCTGAGAGAAATTCTTCTCTCCATCCCTTGTCTACTAATCCCCTTACATCTATCTCTTTGTGTTCACCATGCTCATTAAACTGTCTGTATTCTGTGAGTGTTTTTGTCCCTTCTGTTACTGTAACTTGTCATTCAGCCTTTGAAGAAGATCCTGCTAGGATCGAAACGTCAGGCCAACTTACTTTAACACATTTTTAAAGAAATAAGCACTTAGGATAAATCAGCTGCTTCCGATTTTTGATTATTTTTTACCGATTTCTATTTCTTAACTATTTAAAGAACTTAAAAAGAAAATTGTGCTTTCAGCAAACTGTAGCAAGAACTCAATGATGGTTCTTTCAAAACTTTCTTTAAAGAGATTCTCTTTTTATTACAGTTCTAACTAGTTAAGGTAATACAAAAAATAAATAAAAAAAAAAACCCAGCTGCATATAGCTATAGTTTTGAAATCCATGGCAGCATTCTATCAGGTTCATATTTGGAAACAGGACGGCAAAAATTGCCAATGGTGCCCCAACTACTTTGCTGTATTGTCCTTAAAGACCAACTATGGAGACTTTTCGATGAACATAAAATCCCACCATTTTGCATGTATGTAATCCTTAACTCACTCCAATTACATTGCTGTAATTAACTTTACCAATTTCGGACGTTAAATACGTGAAAAATGGGAAGAAAAGTCAGCTTTTTATGAAACCTATTTCAGACATTCCGGAATCATTCCGAAGACATCAGGTGACCCTGTGACGTCACTGTTTGTATACCTCACTCACAACAATACTTTTACTGTGTAAAGTTGTATACTTGAGCTGCCAAAAACATCAACGATATTACTCCTTTTCCCCCAAAATGCCACAATTCTGTGTTGTTGGAGGTTGCAGTTATACCTCATCCAACAAAAGCATCAGCTTTTTTAGATTTCAGAGTAAAAGAACCGACGTAAAACGCCGCAGACTTTGGATCAATTTTTTGAGATCCACGGGGAAAGATTTTTCAGCACCCGGAGTATCTCATGCCCATGAGTCCACATGCATGACCCTGTCTCTGTGTATGCTGCAAATGTCTCATTCTGCAAAAGTTATATACTGTCGATAGCTGTGTCGAACCATGGTCGGACATAGCTAATGTGAAATTGACCGTAAACAAGCTCTGGACGTCCTTACATGTAACATTATATCACGCAATTGACAGTATAATATTTACTGTAAGAGATGACCATGTATATACCGTGCCTATAGAGTAGCATTGTTAGTACATTTAGTGAGTTGGCTCACAGCATGTGTAAATAGTCATGTTAGGATTTCATCGCATTTATCTATTTCCTTTGTTGTATTCCAGTATCGTGAGTTCGTGATACATTGTGTTATATTGTCCGTTATGTTTATTCTGGCATCTGCATGGTCCAAGGAGTTGAATAAAAACGGTTCAATGTAGCGATTGGACGTTTTATTTCGTTAGTGACTGTCTTGTGATTGTGGGATGTAACTGGTCAAGGCCTGTTTCAACTAGACCTAACTCAATGGAATTACACAGAGTCACGGTAGTATTTCGCCCAGGATTGAACGAGAAACGTGGATTTGGATATTCACTGCTAAATTTTGTTTATTGAAAGGATACTTTTTCTGTGTTTGTACTTTTGGATATTAAAACAAGTAAGTACTATGTTCAGCTGAAGCTTAGTCATGTATATGTTACCCTGGTCGATTCGGGTCAGCGTCTTCTCGTAGTTGTTCGATTATGTTTAGTGTCTTTTTGGTAATTTGTTGACAGTAACGTAAGCCATTTTCCGTCACATATCACGCATGAGGCATCTTTTAGGTCTATTTTTCTGTTCAGTTTACGGTATCTTTCGATCAAATTGTATTACGGAATCGCCAAGCTGCTTGCATGTTCTACAGTATATTGTACCGTACGGACCTATTGACGCTCCGCTATGTAAAAGATGCTCCATTTGAGTGGAAAATTTGCTAATAAAATAACCAATTTAACTAAATTTTCTTCTTAAAATTGTCTTAAAACTATTTTTATACCTTCATGTGTTCTTCTTTTAAGCTAACAGCTTTTCAAACGCTCAAAATTGAAAGTCAAATACAGTACAATTGTTCGCTATCTGTGTATAAACAGTGCCTATATCAGCGTTTGATTTTCGCGGTATACAAACAATGACGTCACACGGTGACCAGAGGCTCCTTTGGGTCAATCTCTGTTTTCAGACATTCCAGAGGTTCATGTCACGTGACTACCCAAAATGTCCATTTTCATGGTCGTTTTTTGATAGGTTGTAGTACGTTTTCGAAGATTATTTTTTACAAATGTTGATTATGGGTATGTAAACTCCCAAATTAATGGAAAATCCCCCCAAAAAATTTTGTCTCCATAGTTGGTCTTTAAAAATAGTCCCTTACTGTTGTCAATAATTCCTTTGCCCATAAGGTCAATTTGCAATAGGCTGTGCCCTCATAATTATCCTGATTAAAGGCTCCAGAACAGCTATTACCTAGCTGCGGGGAAACATCTCGATCTAGATGCAATGCTTTACGAACAATCTCAGGAATCAGGTTCTAGTTTTGTTGTCATTTCTCTCAAAGTGGAAGCAAAAAAGGTGCCTTGTTATGCTTTCAAATTGTTTGGTGCCCTTTCGATACCTAAAGAATTGATGTGATGATGCTTTGCATGCCATTCAATTAAAAAAAAGGGGACCTTCCCCCTGCTGTCCCTTGTCTCTGGACAGATTATCATTGACCAGGTGTAATATAACGGAATATAACATCTCTAAAGTGCTTTGAAACCTATCGCTGGTAAAGAGCACTATATATTACGAACATTATTATTATTACTATATTCTGTAACTGTGTGTGACTATATAAAGATACATGCATGCATGGATGCATGTACCAAAGCCTTCAATATAGGTAAGTCAATTACATAGATATTTTTAGGTCAATCCCATATTTTGAAAACTATGGCAAATGGCAATTAATACTGTACACGAAGGACCAACCGGATTGAGCCAGTTGAGTCAAATTGATAAATTGTTGAAACACTATCAATATTTAATAATACCCACCAAACAATCAAATTTATCACCCTTATTATAGGCAACTTTAATCTATATAGTTAATGACCAAATATAGCTAAAATTTCTCAATCTTGGTTTAATTTGTATGCAGGGAACAATTTATCCGGCATCTTATCGCAAATAATGCTATGCAAAATGTGCAAATTACTATGTATACTATAATAATTATTATTATTACTACTACTATCATGAGTATTACTATTAACTGTCTTGTGCAATATATTATAGCTTGACAGGATTAATGAAACTGTCGGAAACTGACAATCCAGTATTAAAGGTTGTATTAAATAACTGGTCATTTAACACAGTTTTGGTTTAGTTACCTGGCAACCCGCAATCAACAAAGAGAAACTCGTCAGAATTAATATTGCTGTATGCAGAGCATAAAGTTGGCAGCAAGCCTGCAAGCCAACAAAATCGATCGCCATAATTCCTATCAATTCTTTGAAACACCTCAGTCCTTGATATCGGCTAGATCTTCTACTATATCGTTGCGCCCAGATCTCACATCCAGGCATTTATCCAAGACCTGGGAAACAGTGCCGCTAATACAGTAAGATATATTCATACATGGCAGGCCGTTTTGGGCAATTAGCTATCGCTCCCGGTGACTTGGATAAACTCAGCAAAGCAGAACCAATTTGACAAAAAAAAATTGATTACAGACTCTTAAAAAAAAAAGAAGGAGAACAACAAAAGTTTTACATTTTATATTTTGGTGAATATCTTAGTTGAGTCTTGAAGTTTGACACCGATGCATTTCCTATGTCAGAATAAGTATTGGTCAGTATAGTCAACTCATTTGATATGGTTTATATGTACATCAATTTGGACAGAGGGCAATCTGCTACAATTCCGCATTTTTGGGGGATAATTATAATTCATCAAGAATGCTTAAACTGTTATTGATGGCCTGCTGTGCTATTTGCTTCCAGGATTCTGGGTTAAAAGGAAACACAAACTCAACCATATCAAAGCAATAGTGATCTTAAACCTGCTGTGAACAAATTCCTTACTTCATAAGTGACACTGTATAAACGGAAAAACATGGTGCTAAGGTTGTGAGGAGACAGGTAAGCGAGGAGCGAAGTAAATACTGAATAAACTAATGACATCATTAGGTCCTGAAGGTTAAAGTTCTATACATTGAGATTCAGCATCTGTTAACCCATCTTAAGGAATAAAAATAATATAACCAATATTAATTAACAAAAGAAAAAACATACAAATTGCTGAATAAGTGGCCTGAATGCCTGATGATGTCATATTTAGACTTGATCAAGTCTTCAGCCATTTTCTATTAAATTATCTCCAAAATTATTAAGATTTTTCTTCTGTGTTTGGGGAAGATGTTCATGGCATTTATCTCTATCACCTTGACCATTAGTGATACTAGTGTCTGTTTCTCCTTTCAAGAGAAATCTTATTCCACATCACAGCTTTTAATGTTTCTTCACACACAAGAAAGGAAGACTTGGGCAAGTCTAAAGGTGACATCATTGAGCTACTGCACCTGTGCCCCAATCTTTGTTTTATGTTTTTTTGTCACATTAAAACGTTTACTTTCTGTATAAGGATGGGTTTTTACAAATAACGGTGGTTGAAGTTCTTCACATAACCTGATGATGTCATTAATTTGCTTCCATGTGTAATGTTTTCCTTTATGTTCATTTTCGGTAAAGGAGATGCCTGGTTTTACAAAGACTGAATCTAACATATTAAACCTCTTAATATAATCTAATGATTGCATTGCTTTCAGTGTCAGCACTGGTAACATTCTACCCTTGAATATTTGAAAAGAAAAACAAAGAGAATGTGAATTAAGTTTCAGATCTTTGGTGCGTTATGACAATACAAATTTACTAACTGACAGTGTGACCACTCTGTTTCAGAGAGTTAATCAATCACAAAGATTCACGTCATGTCAGCTAAATTTTGATAGTTGAGGTTTTACACTGCACTAACAGCTTGGCGAAAGAAAAGGTTTCATGGAGATGAGTTACAAATTAATCAAAAAGGATGATTTTAGGCCAAAAAATTAACTTTGATACGTCCTAGATCATTAGAAAAACATGTACTGCTCTGACCAAACTGTATTCCTATATATACCACCTTTTCCTATTGAAAAATGACCTTTTAAACATACGAGGCTCATTAAACAAAGTGGCTGGGGTTAAAAAGTTTAATACAAACACTGTTGAAGTCAATTCCTCAGATGCAACACAAACCTCAAAAAGAAAATACATAATACTTTGAATGCCTCAAACAACATGTTAATTTGCATATCTAGCAAGTTTACACATTTCTTGCGGACAAATGGTTTTCAAAAGACAACCGACCAAAGGTGTTTATGTTTAGAAAACTTAAAGAAAGTTCATATTTTAGATGGGTGATTAAGATTTATACCTGAAAACATTAATGGCTTTTAGAAATGTAACTTCTTCCTTTTGAGCCATTCTCTAAGGCAGACTCTTTTGAGCCAAAGACGAGAGGCCAGGTGGCCATCTAGGAATAAATTTGGGTAAATTATTATTTCTTTTTTTGGGGGGGGGGAATAATATTGACATGTATCAAGGCTAACATTCTACCTAATCTATCTAGAGCACATCCAAAATGAGCTCCAACCATTATGAATGTTGAAATATTACTCTTGACTAAATGCGTGTCACCCCCCTATCATCCAGCTAATCCAATTAAAGTCAGCAGATTTAAATGTGTCAGAATCTCTATGGTTACTTGTACAACGGTAGAATTACCGAGATTGTGTCGTCCACTTGAGTCCGATTAGTGCGTTGCAGAAATTAAATCCCAGTAACGTACTGTATAAACAGTCCAGATTCCAGTAAGATTGTGAGGGTGGATGCACTTTCTACAGAGAACACAGAACGTTATTCTAACTAATTTCTATTGTAGATGGGATCCAATGTGTATGATGTACAGTAACGCTTTGACGAAAAGTTTTATGGATTTTGTCAGATAACAGCCAGTTTAATTTTATCCAGCTAAAACTTTGACATATTTTAAGATGATGAGGATAATGTCAATATTGATGGGTTCTATCGTAGATACTGCATAAACTTCTCATACATGTAGAGACCAGTAATATTTATCAAGATGGAAGCTGTTGCCATGGTAACAGTATAAGCATTATACTATTACAATCAATTTTACAAAAATTTCCTGACCTTCTTCCCTCTGCTGCCTCAAGCTATTTTACCTTACATAATTAATGTATCTTACATAATTAATTTATCTTACAGTATAGGTGGTTGATTGGTTTTATTAAGTAAACATTTCTCATTGGTTCTTAAGCCCACACAAACCCATTAAATTATTTCAGCAGCCAAATGTCAAAGCTTTGCCAATGAAAACGCATTACATAAAATTTATGCGACAAAAATTTGTCTCTACTAATAAAAACTCACATCATTACAGAAACCCTTGAAGGCATGGTAACCAGCCCTTTCTCTTTGTAGCATATATATAAGAATCTATAAGAAAGATTTGAAAACTTACCTTTTTAGCTGTTTTTAACTGTCACAGTATTTCCTTCTTTTTATTTGGTTACTAGTACTTTGCTTTTTAGCCTGTTTTATTTTTGTAGGTTACTATAGTCTTATCCTCTTAGCTGTTTTTTTCTGTATATTGTATTTCGTATCTTTTTGAGTTTGCATCTTTTGGTTTCTTAGCCTGGTTTATCTGTTTTTGACTTTCTTCACTGTACAGCGCTTCGAGATTTCTGGGAGGCGCTTTATAAGTAGTATTTATTATTATTATTATTATTATTATTATATATATATGCAAATATTAAAACCTTGGGGACACGACAGATCAATGCAAAATATAAGTTAAACTGAAAACAAACAGTTGTTTAGGTCTTACAGTACTATACTGATTATACTTGCCAATGCTACTACTCTCCAAAAATTTGCAATTATTACTTGGCAAATGGCACCCAAAAAGCTCCTCGGAAGGTCTACTTAATATCCAGATGTTACTTTTCAATTTCATTGATTGACGAACATATATCTAAGAAGTCATCAACTCTAACAAACCCTTCGGCCATTTCCGTTTTTACCCACCGGTGAGCAATTAAATCACATCATATGTGTTATAGGCCAGACTAATACTACTGGTGTATGTAGCATATATCTTCTGAATTCCTTCAAAAACATCCTTAAACAATTCCTCCAAAAACATCCTTAAACAATTCCTCCAAAACAAAAAACAACTCATGGTTATTAACAGAACTCCACACACTTCTCTCTTTAGATTGTGATACTCTCATACTTATCATCATCACGGTTGGATGACCATTGAACATCAGAGCTCCAATCATGCATTTCACGACAACAGAAGGTTCTTAAAAGAGTTATACTCCTCCAGGGTTTTTCTAATATCATGAAAACATAATGAGATGATATTTTTGGTGTGGAAATGCGACAATTTCCAAAGAAGAATTTTAAAGATGCTTTATTCATTGCAAAGAAACCTAGTTGTCACCAATTTTCTTTCTTTATAACCCGCCAACGAGAAAAAGAGTTTTTTAATGAATTTTTTATGGCGCTTATGGTATAATATCCAAGGAGTGTTAGCTCAGTGGTTAACGCCGGTGCCTTCCAATCATAAGGTCCCCAGTTCGAGTCACTCCAAGATTAATGTATGTCGTCCAGTTACAGAGTTGTTGACAATTGACAATTCATTATCATGGACGTTAAATATGAATCTAAGAGACTGACTTCGGTCAGCTTGCGGCTTTGATAAGCCAATGAGGCTTCTTTGCGAGTTCCTGCTTGCAGGAGGATCTAAACTACATACATACATACATATACATACATACATACATACATATGCTGTTCGATATAAATGGATGACCATGGCACATCAGAGCTCCAATCATGCATTTCACAACAACAGAAGGTTCTTAATAGAGCATGTGCAGTATGCTGATTAAATAATTGTGAGCTTACTGTGGGACCAGCAAATGTAACTGCCTGCACCACAACCTCCAGAAAGCTTTTTATCTTCTTTGTAGATATACAAATGATAAAATTCTCACTCCATCGATTATCCACCGTTGCTATTATTTATTTTCATTATTCATGTTGTGGTTTTTACTTTCTAATAGAGATCTATCAGATAACTTTTCAGCAACCTCTAGGCCTTAATGAGCGATATTAATTTCACCTTCGAGTGGCTAGGCTACGTCGTCGTCGCTTCTTTGCAAGATGCAATTTTGTAAAATTTGACTAGTGCCGAGCCATAACGTTGTGAAATGAGGGTTGCATATAACACAATGATAGTCGAGTCACACAGTGTACATGGGCTTATATATATATAATATATGTATATATATATATATGTATATATATATATATATATCTATATATATATATATATATATATATATATATATATATGTATATATATATATATATATATATATATATAGATATATATAAATATATATATATAAATATATATATATATATATATATATAGATATAATATATATATGAAAAGGAGATTGATATTTTTATGGCATGTTGTGAGACATGACTCTGTTGAAAGATTTTCCAGTATGGATCCTATTGATACATATTATCCATTGACCATTTCAAAATTGGAAAACTCATTTCAGCTTAGAAGGCTTTTATATTAAGGGGCTTAATAATCTTTAATATTAAATCAAAGATTGATAAGGTTGAAACAAGGCCTTGACAAAAATTTCGAACATATTTCTCCACTTTGAGCATTGGAAAATGTAGGTCTAGAATTTCACAATTTCAGCCACTGGATAAAATTTACTGTGCTGAAAAATATCTACTATGTAGAATAAAATTGTCATCGGCATTTGACTGGATTACAACACACGTCAGTTTAACTGTACAGGCATTTGGGTAGCCAATCAAATTGCTGATAATAAGCAGTAATACTGGGCTTATGATAGGTACGGAAATCATGTGAATTAATTGACTGACGATTCGTTAAACCAAATTAAAACATGTTTAAAGACTTAATGTCAACCGGTAGAAAAATGTACCAACCTTTTGTTTTCCTACCAGCAAACTACAGAATCCACTGGAATTCAGCCATGAGTAAATAGCCCGAATTTTGAAGCTTAAAAATGCTATTTATTGCCCAAATTAATGCCATATATATATTTATAATGCCATGGTGTATGTAGCTTCTGTATTCATACTATAGTACAGTGCTAATGAAACTTCAATTCAGCTAACACAATATTTCTGACATTATCTGGCTAATTTAGTTTGGAAAATGATAATCATAGGTAATGCTCTTGAAGATAGACAAGTTTTAGCTACAAAGTTATCTTGGTTTGTTAAATATCACTGTAGTAATAACCCCCCCCCGAAAAAAAAAACAAACTTACTTGTCTGTTTAACCTACTACGCACAACTATCTACCCTTGCCTATTAACTGGTAACATTCCTGCACTGCCCCCCACCCCCAATGACCCTGTCTCCTTCCGTAAGGGTCATGATATCAACGATCAAGTATTACTTTTCTACTTTAACAATGAATCGACTTGTTAGTATCTTTTACATATAAACTAGAATCCCGTTATATTACCCAATACCTCAAGCTTAAACCCTTCTCAAGCTATATATGACAATATTAAAATTGATGATTTGATTTGAGGTTTTTATCCTGAGAGTGTTTCAAATGGAAAGGAAAAAATGCTCTGTGAAGGTTCATGAACTTCAACACCCGCTGCCATTGAGTCACTCACTCGCCAAAATGTCGAGTGTAGAGCAGTTTTAAGCTGCCACAGGCATAACCTACTCGACAATCGAGAGTTGGAGAGCAATCTTGCTGAGGAACTGTTGGAAACCACAATTTGTTTTAAACATGTAGTCTTCTCATCAAAACTACTGTACAGTAGAACATATTTCCCGAAAGGTAATGAGGGAGGTATTGAAGAAGTATTGAAGATGTATAGACTCCGGATGTGTGTTGCGATTTATAATTCACTTTGGATTCCGGCTTTGAGTACAACGTTTCTTTATGCTGCCGTTTTGGACAAATCTAACCCTAATAGTTATTACCAACCCTATCCCCGTTATAGTCATTGCCAACTTTGCAATCCGCGGTCCTCCTCACAGTTTTGCAAAGTCGGTAAGGGTGACTCCATAGTTTCCCTTTCGGGAAACCACAGAAGCCCTTTGATCAGCATAATTAACATTAACTGGTTAGGAATGAAAAGCAGATTAAGCGACATCTGTTACCTCTCTATCAAGTTGTTGCAGATGATTGCCTCTTACTCAATCTGGTTCTAAAATGATATCACTCATCTTGCTAAAATAAGCTGCTCACCCAATCCATCTCATTGATCATTAGTGTCACCACATCTCAGGGTTTTTTTTCCCCTTAAAAATAAAAAAGTCAGTGTAATATTGATGTCAGTTTTGCTAGGTTACTTATCTATGATTGTGATTCAATTTTCAAAAGGCTACATGGGCAGGGGGTGGGAAGCTTCCAAAAAGTGGGGTGGGGCACGTGCCCTCAGTGCCCCCCAGATCCTACCCCCTGTACATGGGTGATGGAAATGTGTAACACCAGAGTACAGGGTACGGGTATGGCATTGAGGAGCAAAAACAACAAACAGTTGCTTGGTCTTCTCCTTGCAATTTAAACCCCTAGACTTGTGAAAAGCTTAGCCGAATATATTAATCCTGAGCTCAGAGAGACCTCAATGGTGTACACTTCCTAAAATTCAAACCGTTCTTGGCAAGAAGTTTTAACACGCTAAAAAATAGCTCCAGTTTGTCTAGACCAAAGTACTTTTCTGGACGTAATATCTGACATTACAAATAATTCCCAAACATTGAAGAGGGTTCAAACAGATCATTAAATGTTTGCAAATATCAAAGTTAGACATCAGATTCCAAAACTTACTGGTTTGGGATGAAAAAAAAGTGTTTGATATAAAACTATGTGTGTTCTTCTGAATGGTAAAATCAGAAGGAGAAGAAAGTGGGCAGGGTCCTGTTAGTGTGAAATATGGGTTGGAAGCACTAAAATGTTCTAAACCTGTCAGGTAGGTTAGGTACTTCGAAGGGAAAGTGTTCAAGTAAGTGAGCACGGAAGTAAATGTTGATAGAGTTCTGTTGTTGTGAAAAGACAGGTCAACAAAGAGTAAACTTCCAAAATCTATAAAAAAAGCAAAAGGTCTAATGCCGGTAATCTGACCGAGTTTTGTATGAGGTGTAACAGAAGTGTTAGACACCACCATCGATCCCAGAAAATACACACACAGCTTGCTACCGTCGGTAATGAGACACTACTGTACAGTCAGTACATACAACTGTGGTCAATACCCACAGCACAGTGTACAAACCATACAGCGATGGACATCTCAGGTCCAGCTAAAGATAACAAGGTATCACGTTTCATTACTGTCTGCATTTTGTTGCGACAAGAGAAAAACTTCACTTGCAAGCAACGGAAAGTTAACTTTTTAAAGATGGCGGTACGCTGTTTGGAGCGAGTCTTCAATGCCTTTAAAATTTGATTTAAATTTTTTTTATTTTGTTCTTACCTTTAGACCAGACGTGGATGAGTAATATTGACACTATAAATACAGCTATCAGCAATAGAATACAAATCACTATCAAGATCTTCTCCAGGAGTTGTCTGTCTTTCCAAAGTCTCTGCACTTTTCTTGACGGCATGTGAAATTTGACATGATTTGCATTTTCTGTTTCAATGTCCAAGACCTTGTCGCCCGTCTTGCTGTCGACGTTGTTTCCTTCTTCCGCATCCAAGTCATCTTTACCGCTCAGAGACGAACGCTCATAGCGAACCATCTGCCAAAAAAAAAATTAAAAGATATTACAGAGAATTCAGGGAAAGGTATGTCAATGTGAGACTGCATGTATGGCTCTAATTTCTATTCTAGCCAACCCTTTTCACTGGGCGGGATTTATCCAAAATGGAAAAACGTTGCTATACAATTATAGGCAGTTCTTTGTACACAGGAACGCATGTAGTATTTTTGATGTGAGATAAAACTCAAAAGAGCTTTCACACCTGCTACACAAAACTTGACAACTAAATTATTCCCTGCTGGTTTAACATTGAGTTACCTTAGCCCACAATTTCAGAATCATAAAGCTGCTTGACCAGGCGTCTATAGCCAGTGCTGCCCACATGTCCCTTGCCTATCCTCTCCCCTCTGACCCTCCCCCCTCTTTGTCTGCCTCATCCACCTTTGATTGAGGAAGCACTTGAAATCTCAACCAACAGGAACTTTCATCATGAATATATGTAGCAGAGACAGTGATACCCATTAACAGCACATTTTTGGAAGGCCAACCTTTTATCAAACCTATACCGTATCACTCGACAAAAATGTATTTTATCACATTATAAACACTGTCACGTATACCACCCTTTTATTTTTCACCAAATGTATGTTATATACATATATAACTCTTAACTAAAGCCATAGCATTTATCAGTACCTATATGGGGAGCTATCCGTATCAACCCGTAACAACCCGTTCTGGATGCGCAGTTTCACGCATCATCGCCTTTTCAGGTCACAGAAGCTGCTGGATCGGATGCGCTATGGATCGTTCCAACCCGTTGTGCAATCCGGAAAAGTATGTAATACATAAATAACTCATAACTGAAGCCATAGCTATCCGTGAGTTATCAGTATCTATATGGGGAGCTATCCGAATAAACCCGTAACAACCCAATCTGGATATGCAGTTTCATGCATCAGGTCACGGAAGCTGCCGGATTACCTTGCGCTACAGATCGTTCCAACCCGTTGTGCGATCCGGGAAGTATGTTATACAAAAATGATTCTTAACTGAAGCCACAGCTATCCGTGAGTTATCAGTATCTATATGGGGAGCTATCCGTAACAACCCGTAACAACCCGTTCTGGATGTGCAGTTTCACGCATCCAGGAAGCTGCCGGATGACCTTGCGCTACGGCTCATTCCGGGAAAGTGTGAAACCCGGGCTTTACACACATATAACTCTCATTCTTAAGAATTTCCTTCTCTAGACACTATATTTTCAACTTACTTATTAGAAATAATGACACAAACAGGAAATGTAAAAAGTTATCAATAACAAGCAGAAACACCTGCTTTAAGTGCAAAATAATAAACCACTGTGTTCTTGCCAAATTTCAATCATGTCCATCGATGTCCAGGAATGTCAAGAGCCAGTTTGCATCCAGTCTGGGGTTAGTTATATGTCATAGGAAACCCTCTTTTGAAGCCATCAGTTTTTTTCTTACGTATACTATGAAAATTTAATATAACTTGTTTTTTAACCCATGTTTTCCTGTGCCCCCTAATCAACACTGCATCCCAGGGTTTAGCACAGCTGAAACAATTCTCCTTAGGCTACCATTGAACAGATCAAACTTGCAACAGAAGATGTCCATTAAAAGCCGACTTTTTATTCATTTCCCTAATATTACTGCCAAGCTAACATGGTAGCTTTCATACATGTCTTTCAACAGATTAAACTTCACAGAATTGTCTGTTTGTGAGAAAAAGTTTGTAATAATTCGACTTTACTGAATATTCCGAGCGCATGAAGCTTCAGGGAGGAGGGGGGGGTGGGGGCGGAGAAAAAAAATAATGGAAATAAATCAAAACTCAATCATAAATTTTCCCCAAAAGCAATATATATAACATATTGTACTGTATGTATTATGTATGTGAGCTTCCTTCAAGCTTAATTTATTCTGACAAACCAGCTGTCCTTGATATATATTATACAGCACATACATGTAACTATTAACCAGTACATGTAATGATTTATCTTAGCATGACCTTTAACCCCAAATCAAAAACCTTGGTTTGCTGCTTTAAGCAGGTGATTAGAATTGCAATCAGCCATTGAATGTCTACAAAGGCTACAGTACTTGAACTGCCTTCAATTTCCATATGATGAGGTAATTAGTATTGAAGTGATCATAATCCTGAGTGCCATTTACAATTCAAGGTAAACTAAATCTTTTTCCAAGCTTCATGAGACATGAAATAATGTTATATAACATGTCATAGCCTCATATGGAAAGATTTTGAAGGATTAATTGGAATCATGCAGAAATTTATTATAATAATTTTATAATTTTCAGGTACATTGAAGAAAAATGTAATATAAAGCTGCATAAATTTACAATAGTACTAAGTAGTACACAGTAGTACTACATGCTGCTGAATGTACTGTGCAAACAAACCTGATGTTTGATCAAGTCTATCAAGCACACGATCATCTGGCTTAATATGTAATATATATTAATAACAGAGTTTCACTAGGGTGCTGGTGCGTGCACTATTAAATTATTAGGCTTAAACATTATATTGTATGTTATAATAGGTACAGTTGAATAGACCTGAACCAATAAACATAAAAACAAGATGGCAATCCACAGAGTTTTATATCTCATCACCAGCAAAAACTGATTTGAAATAAACAAATTTATAATAAGCTATGCAATCTGGCTATAACATTTTTGAACTTAACAACTTTCCCCTTGGTGTTTAAATAAAAATTAAAGTTGACCTTTGACCTCTGGTTCCGGGGGAACCTGTGAGACACAAGGGTTCACCCTGGGGTACCTAATTCCCACCGAGATTGACGAAAATTGACCCAGCCGTTTTAAGAGTTTTTGACACAAAATTTGACACACACATCCCTCAGTCATGGACTTCCGGTCACCCTGGGGTACCCTACCATGGGTGACCCCCAAGAATAGCTAAGCAGGGAAATTAACCATTATCATGGCACTGTTGCTATGGCAACTGACACTGCTGTATATGACCCAACTAGTGAAAGGAACTACAATATCTCATCCTCTCTATGGGAGCAACAAGATAACAACAACGAAGATGTATTAAACCATACTGGCCTTATTTTTAAAAGCTGTATATATGAGCATACATGAAGCACATAATTGTGAACGTACTAACCACCATTATTATACACAATGAGTTCACAATATACAACTCCTCCACAATTAATAACTCCTCACATGTGAAACTCACCTTCTGGTTCCGTTAAGATCATTGGACCTGCTTAAACAGTATTCAACTTTTTCTCTTTTCTAAGAATTATTAATTGGTCTCTTAAATTTAACTTTGCACGTAGACTATAGTTTAACGTGCATTGATCAACCCATTTATTGATGGATTAATAAATAATGCATTCTGCGCTCTATATATATTATTATCATCATTATATCGAATAATAAATGTATTTGCAGTATATATAGTGTAGTATAAATATTTAGTTACACATAGTCTACATGTGTAGGCTAGGTAGATTTGAGTTCATATGTCGAATGGAGATAGATGTATGAAAGGAGTGAAGTTATTAAAAAAAACAAAGCAAAAACCCTTATAGTAGCAGAACTCACTTCATCTAAATTGACACCATATGCAATGATTACTTGCCGAGAACATGTTTGGACACTTCACCCACCACAAACATATACAAATTTCAACTAACTTGCAAACTGGAATGAGCACATAAGATTGATTTAAAACTGGAACTTTTGAATCACTGTTTCTCTCAAAGCCTTCAAAATATTACAGCAATTACCATGATCAAAATAAAGTAATTGTGTTTTTATATATATATATATATATATATATTAGATATACATGTCAAAATTCAAATGTTGTTTCCATGGCTACATCATTTCGGGTGCAGGAAAGAAGACCACATATCAATGTTCACTTACGAGACGATTTACAGACGTTTGATACAGTTTGTCCCTCCATGAAGAAGATTTCTTTGAATAATTTCATATCAAAGATTTGGAAGTTTGAATTGTCATTTATTTGACAACCATTTAAAACCCAGTAATCTTGATATTATTGGTCAACTACTGTATGAAAGGGGAAGAAAACGGGGGGTTCATTGGAAAAATTGGTAATGAAGATGTAGTACATAATGCCATATACAGCTGCAGTAACACAGACCCCTGCGGAACTACTGAGCAGTGTCCTATATAGAGGTTAGGTCTACGTATGCTATCAATTGTTCAACCTACTGTACAACTACAGTACCTCTCCACTCACCTAACAACCCCGAACCACACACCTTTCTAACCCAAAGTGCTCATCCTCCAGAAATAAATAAACCCCTGCAGAACTACTGAGCAGGGTGTCCTTTATAGAGAAGGGTTACATATGCTATAAATTCAACCTACAACTACCCCTCCACTCACCTACCAAACCCCAACCACACACCTTCCTAACCCAAAGTGCTCATCCTCCAGAAATTAAAAAAACCCCTGCAGAACTACTGAGCAGGGTGTCCTTTATAGAGAAGGGTTACATATGCTATAAATTCAACCTACAACTACCCCTCCACTCACCTACCAAACCCCAACCACACACCTTCCTAACCCAACGTCCTCATCCTCAAGAAATCAACAGAGGCGATTGAGAAAATTACCCTAAACAGTATCAAGCAAGCACATGCAGGATTGTTTTTCTCCATGGCCAGTATAACACTCTACGAGTTACAATCCAGAGGTACACCTTTGGTGGTATGTTTCAGGTAAATTCTACACACTGAAGACGAAGCCTGTGTTATACTCACAGAAAACTGTGTATCCTTCGTCATTATTTACTTCCCTGGAATTCCCTCGTTATGAAACTTTCCTCTAGTAATTTAAATGATCGTCCATCTATTCCGATGCCACACAATGAAATACATCTGTGCGACTTCTGAACGATTGCCAAAAACCGGTTGCAAAGTGAAGCGGAGTCACTTTCCTCTTTATAGCATGATTAAACGTAAAGAAAACACAATCCCTGAGATCGGAGACGTTCTCACTACGACAAACCAAAAAGACTCACTCACTGACTGACTGACTGACTGTGCAGCTAGCTCCCTGTATGTTACAGTAGGTTGATAGCTTGTTAAATATCACACAGCCTCCTTGAAAGCTTGTCAAAATGTTGTCAATTATTTCTAGGTGTTTTTATTATTCCCTTCTAGTGGACATCAATGGTAGATGAGTACAACTATTTTCGAAGGATCTTGTGAGGCTGTCAAGTTGATGCTATACGGGTTGCAATATACACATGGGCATGACATTGTATTCAAACAGTGTTATGTGGTATAAATATATTTATGTAAGGTTATAATTATACAGAGTGGGACAATGGACAGCAGGTATAATATTGTAATGCATTAGATATATCAAAGGTATAAAACAAAAGACAGAAGAACAAATAAGTAAAAGTTACACGGAAGATGTAATACAACACATGAAATTTAACTACAAGAATATTATATTTTTCACCAGTACATACTATAATGTAGAACATAGGATGTAGATACTACTGATATATATTTTACCTTCATAAACACATAATGTGTATACCATAAATGATAAAACTTACTGGTTTATATATTTACGAGTGACGAGCTTAATTGTCTCCTGAGAGGAGTATATGAGTGAGACACTTGAAATTTTGATTTAATCAGTCTGTTGGGAGGGTCACATGATGGAGGGGGGGTTAGGGGAGGTAGGATTGGGGTGCTTTGAACTGATCGATTGTATACATACCACAGGCAATATTTCATAACCGCTGTCAGTTTGAAATGGTTTTGAATGATGAATTGCACTGCACTATGTATAATTAAGAGACATTAAGAACTGACCTGTCAACCAGGGGTATAGGCAGCCAGCCGTTCAGCCGATTTTTGCACGGCCGGTTTCTCAAAATGACGACCTATTTTTCTGTGCACGGCTTGCAAAATATGTATGAATCCGTGAAAAGTTTTCTCAAGTTTTCAATATAGAGTATGCAAATATTCAGAGTTACAGAAATGATATAACGATGTCAATATGGGTTTTTTTCTTGTTTTTCCCAACATTCCCTAATTTTACCAAACAAATCTTGTATTGACTAACAAAACAGCTTGCATATTACCCTCCGATACCTCAAAAATGCAAAGTTTCTAAGGGGGCGTTGCTCCCTTAACTCCCATAAGGTGCCCCCCGCCGTGACATACTTGGTTCATTTAGACTAGCTCCCAAATATGCTAGACAATTAAATAATGGTCACTCATATTTAAAGTTTAAGAAGCATTATGTATAAGAAACATTGAGATAATTAACTCTTTACTTTTAATAATAACTCTTTTTCAACATTATTATTTTTTTTTAGATGAAGTTTTTTAAAATTATTTTTGATTTTTTTTCCTTCTTCAATAGTTGAAATCTAATCTAATATATGAAGATATTTTTGGATGCATATCTACTAAAATAATAAATAATAACATTTTTAGCCTGCCAAACTTTCTGAAGGTAATATTGATTGACCTTAATAAGCTGGGAAACTGAATGTAAGATTAACAGTACGCTTAGATTCAATGGGTCTGTACACCATTATGGACAAGTATTGTAGTGGTCTACTCTTCCCAATACGTACGTTGTTTGTCCATCCTTCATTTGTCTTTAGTAATCGAGTTATTTCCCAATTAAGGGAAAGTTTTGATCTCCTTCCAGAAATGGTCTGTATCTTAATTGGTAAGAAACTAGGATCTAGTGTTTTCATTTGACGATAATTGCATGTGACATCTTTCGTGGAGGCTGTGTAAAGCTAAATTTGTAGCCATCAAAGAAAAAATATCTAGGGTACAGTATTGTTAGAGGCCAAAATGGGAGAAAAAGAAAAGGGTTGTGGGGTGGGAGGGGGAAAAGGGGGTGCAGGGAGAGGAGATATCAGGAAAAATTGAGAGGGTTCACATATTACCTACTTTTCTCCAAGCCAAGCACTACTGTGTATAGTATATACCAATATTTCCTATGCTAGGGGATCAATTTATCTCCTTAATTTGCCTTGATTGTATGAAGCAATATGTGAGAGAGACTAGAGAAGAGCTTAGGATAAGACACTGTGGATAAAGGCAAGAGATTCCTAAAGCCAATACACCCCTTGGTAAATACTTTCAAATTTGTAAGAACTTAATAGCGATTGAAAAGATATTTAACAAAAATAAGAAGATTTCAGAAGTTTAGCTTAAATGGACTTATCCAATATGTGGGAGAGAATAGAGGAGAGCTTAGGATAAGACACAGGCCGTTCCAGATGATGAGCACAAAAGGTGAGAAGAAGTAGCAAAACATTCCAAATTTATGGCATATAGCCAGGAGAGTTGTTCACGTTCATATCATTTATTGAGAACTCTTTAAAGCTAGTTGGAAGTTGCCATTTGCATTGTGTTGTGTGTATAATAAGGTGACCATATTTTTTAAACAGGAATTGGGGACAAAATGTTGAAGGTGGAATGGGGAAGGAGTCTAAGGATAGAGGGTGTCCCCCTCCCCTTTGAGAATAAAGTGCTAGTCTGGTAGAGCACAGACATGACATAATCAAGACTAAGCCTATAGGTCAGCACATGAGCAACACGACTTAGGAAACACTGTCACCATTGTACATTACTCAGTGTATATAGTAGGATAGGCCTAACCTACATTATAATAGGTTAGGCCTACCATACATTATAGTAGTTCTTGTTTCAATCTCTGTGATCGTCCGTGCGAGGTATTTGTGTACATCTAAGGTTTTTGAATGACGTGTAATTAAAGCAGAATGGACAGGAAGGTAGATTTTGCAATATTTCTAAATCTATAAAATGTCATACTTTAAGATATTGTGTTGTACATGTATAAGTTTTTGTCATGATTGCATGAAACCTAAATATTCACAGCATCGCATTTACACCTCAATCTCACAAGGAGATCTTATTAAATGTGCAAGTTTATATCCATTTGGAGGTCTTTGGGAGAGGGGTGCACAGCAAAATTTTGGAAGGGGGGGGTAGAAAGTGGGTAATATTAGGTGGCACCATAGAGGCCAGTTCGAGGGTTGAACGCAAAGCCATGTCTGCGTGGGGTCCAGGGGACTAACATAAGGCCCATGGTTTGGGTCAATCCTTGTGGTTTTAAGCATTTGCATAACATATATCAGCTTCAAATCATCAGAATATTGTCTAGGTAAACATAAACAAATGATAGCCAGTAGATTTAGTCAATCTATATTCTTTTTGGACACACCAGGGGTTGAGGGGTACCAACGTTTTTGGGAAGATGAGTCCCTAGCCATGTCACAGCAAGGTTACATAAGTATTTCGTGTTCCACAATTAGAGTTAATTTTTTTTTTTTTTTTTTTTTCAAATTTGCAAACTTTTGAACTTTAAAGCATATAATTTCATTGCTTCTAGTATAATTGTGGATTCATTTAGTATTTTAAATGTCTTAAATATATCTTTCTTTCTCTATTAATGATTTTATTATGACATCATCAAATTATATATCAAAGGGAACACAAAGGCACCAGTTTAAAAGCTCACATTACTGTCAATATGACATCACAAGTCACTCACTTGCTTTCCATTTCTTAGAGTTGTACCCGGAATATATATAAAAAAATAACAATCATAATAATAATAAAAAAAAGAAAAAAGACCAGGCAACTTTTCGTAACAAATGTGGAATATATTTCTCTTCATTCCCTCCTAAACGCTTACTACCAACTGTATGTCCCTTTAATATTGAAAATTTCTCCCACCAATTCTTAAGGTATAGATATTCCTCAAACTGCTTTGTACGTTTCTAATAAAGTGGAATTGAAGCCTCTGTATTTTAAATGTCAAATGAGTAAATCCGATGCCCAAGGGGATACTTCAATATGTTTCTGTTATATTTGTAGAGCTATGGAGATCATTAGGTTTATAATGAATAAAACAACATTGTTCTTCAATGAAATGAGAATCTTTAGGAGAAAATGTATATAATTTTTATTACTAAATATGTATTCCTGTCAGACTTTTCTATAGATAGGTGTGCAATGATGAGAATGTACTATATACTAATGCCTATGTGCCCAATTCATGCATGCTCATTCTCTGGGTTGCATGGGAGGGGGGGGGGGGCAAAGGGGGGAGAGAATAGGGAGTGAGAATATGGAGGAGGGGAATTGTAATGTAAGAGTACAGAAAAGAGTTTCCAGTGCTGAGCGGCTTACTGTAAGTTTTTCTGAACATCAGAATAACATGAATCTGGAAGTCTCGCTACATAATAAGAAAAAATATGAGCCAGTACTACTTCCAGGTGCTACTAACATATTATTTAGCCCTTTGTCAGTTCGAAGTGATAAGAGTTTCGTTTGACAAAAGGAAGCCACTCTAACAGGCCTTTACATAACAGACGTTTACAGTAAATTGGAAAACAATTATTATTGCTTTGAAATTGGAAGATTTTGATGTGTAAGATTTACTTTCCCTGTTTCAGGAGAGGTTTGATCTGCATTGACTCCTGGCCTTGACTCAAACTTCTACAATAAAAAGTCAACAGTCACTTGTATCATGTTATGCATTTGTTACGTGTTGCATATACCACTATGAGATGTTTTTAGCTGCAAGTTTCCAATATTTCTAGCTAACTGAGCATGATCACATTTAGAAGGACACTGGGGGGCACTGCAGCAATTCCTGATACCAGGCTGTGTGAATGGATCATTGGAATAGATACTGCAGGGTCCACATTAAATAATCCTATGATATAATCCATCAGATAATCCCTATTGTGTCATATATCCATACATCCTATTGTAGCTGAGCAGGGTGTTACAGCTGTGTTTACACATGTCAGTTGCTCAAGATTGCAATAAAGAATTCAAATTTATTATACCGGAGGCTAACTCTGCACTAACTGATCAATAAGGCTACATGGTTATCACCAGAAGAATGTTACAACCTTTTGTGAGTTTATATAAATTGATTCCTAATTTGACTTACTTACCACTAGGATTCAACCTTGTCAAGGATGATTTACTCCTATAGGTCAATAAAGAGTGTACTTTGTTTCATGGGCCCTAAAAGTCTTTATGCTTCTCTCCTTATGACATGGTACCTCATAAAAGATACACTGTGACTTAATTAGTCAACCTGTCACACTTAAAATCAGTATGAATATTACTTCCAGTGATATTAAATGACGAGCTAATTATTAACATAAAGTACACTGACAGACCAAGATTTCATTTGACACCGAGCTACGTTTGGTTGTATCTGTACTGCATGGTTGTATCTGTATTGGTTGTATTGGTATTGGTATCTGCATTGTATCTGTATTGTATCTGTATTGCATGTATCTGTACTGCATGTTTCTGTACTGCATCTATCCAGGGAGCTGCTACTCTAACAGGGAGCTGCTACTCTAACGTTAGAGTAGCAGCTCCCTGATCTATCTATACTGACAAAAAAATAGAGTTCAAAATCAAACAAAACTTAGCAAAACTGCTTATGCACTATAAAGAGCCTGTGTAAGAGAATGTGTAAAATTGGGTGGGCCTGACGTTCGATCCGAGCAGGATCTTCTTCAGAGGCTGTATGACAAGTAACAGTAACAGAAGGGACAAATAAAAGCACAGAATACAGACAGGTTAATGAGCAGGGTGAACACAAAAGAAATAGATGTAAGAGGATTAGTAGACAAGGAATGGAGAGAAGAAAGGAACTAACAGGGGGAAGAGGAGAGGTAGGAGATAAACAGTAGAGGAACAAAGAGGGGATAACTACTGTAGGATTGAAACGTCAGGCCCACCCTATTTTTAAACAGAGCATAGTTACCATTTAGCAATATCAAACTTATTCCAACAGATATGTTAACTAATTGATATGTTATGATACTGTAAGACATATTAGTGGACGAATGTGTCAGGGCCTCAGGGGTGGACGAACATGTCAAGGGTGGATGAACATGTCAGGGAGGATTAACGATTTTAAACAGGATGGGGTGTGACCCTGGTGTTGCTGAAAGCAACCTCCCCCACAAAAGTAAAAATTTTAGATGGAAAATGGTGTTTTCTAAGGCAAATATGTATACAATAATTCCACCTATAATGGATTCTACATACTGGGTATTATTTCTATGCTTTTTAATTTTTTATTGTATATGGTTGAAGTATGGGGGGGGGGAGGGGATGTGTACATCCACATCCTCTGGATCTGCACCTGAATGTGATAAGTATATCCTTCTATCTCCATCATGTACATCAACATAAATAAATTGACACACCGTTCAAGGTGACATTAACCTCTATTTTTGGTTACATTTAAAAATATACACAAAATCTCTTTCAAATTAGAAATGCCGTTTTGCAAAAATGACGCATACACAGTCCGCATACACAGTCGTCCAACAGATATATGTGAACTAATGGATTTAATATACTATATATATATACCACATGGGGAGAAATGTGATATTAAGTGCACCAATATACTATGTCTCCTTCCATCAATAGAAAATATATGGAAGTAATAGAAAATCTAAAGTATCATTGTGCACTCAAGAAGGCCTGAAAGGTAGTTTGAGGCTAACTTAAACAGACATCACAAAATGCACATCATATAAATAATTGTATGGAAATGATCATACCTGATACAGAACAATTATCAGGACACAGAAAATGAATTGTTACTGGTGAGAATGAAACCATGCATAGACCCTCCATTAGTGCAGGGGAGAAGGGGGGGGGGATTGTTGGATCTACATGCATGGGCCACTTAGTTGTGTACATATCAGTACGTATGAATGTACTGATTCAAATCTTTATGACCATGCATGCAGGCGCATCATTATTTCAAATACGACAGATCTACAATTGACAAACTGCATGGGAATTCTGCAATACCTATTGTGGTGTACAGTACGCATATAAAAACTTGCAATAATATACAATATATATTTATACATATATACATCTATATATATATTTTTTTTTATATAATATATATATATATACATATATGTTTATATATACATTGGTTGGTTTGACTGATGGCACCAGACTCACTCTCTCACTTTGAAGTAAGCAAAACCTGATTGTGATAACAATATTAAATCACATTTTACTTTCAGACAATATGTTGCATACTAAATAAGACAGGCGCACCAGGGGTTCCATTGTTTGTGTTCTGAATGTGTTATATAACTTAATAAGATCTTCATGTAATTGTGAGAGTTCAAGGCATATGTCTTCAGGGTAGTAAACCTATAATTGAATTATGAAACCATCCAAGACCAGGAGGAAAATTATGTCTTGGATTTCAAAGCTGCTACGACAATACTGTACGGAAAAGAAAAAGAAAACCATTCTGTAAACTGCGGGGGCTATGCTGTAGATTAGTTGAAGAAAACATCTGGACAATTGGAGAAGCACACAGTCTTGCTACTAAGAAATAAAGAGACTGAATTGTGAATGAAAATCTAAGGGGATATGTCGTAATTGTCATCTGTATTGTCCCCAGGTATGCTCGGAAGACAGAAGAGTATATCTGTAATTTTGAGGGAACTTACAAACCTCTTCTTGTTTTTTACTGCCTCTGCAGAGCTTAAAAGCCAACAATGGAGACTTTTCGATGAACATAAAATCCCACCATTTTGCATGTATGTAATCCTTAACTCACTCCAATTACATTGCTGTAATTAACTTTACCAATTTTGGACGTTAAATACGTGAAAAGTGGGAAGAAAAGTCAGCTTTTTAGGAAACCTATTTCAGACATTCCTGTAACATTCCTAAGACATCAGGTGACCATGGTGACCAAATTTTGCAAATTGTGAGTGTGGTATACCAAAGATGACATCACACGGTGACCAGAGGCTCCTTTGGGTCAATCTCTGTTTTCAGACATTCCAGAGGTACATGTCACGTGACTACACAAAATGTCCATTTTCGTGGTCATTTTTTGATGGGTTAAAGTAGGTTTTCGAAGATTTTTTTTTTACACATGTTCATTATGGAAATGAAACTCCCAAATTAATGGAAAATCCCCCCCAAAAAATATGTCTCCATAGTTGGGCTTTAATCTTGTATTGTCAGGTAGCATGTATGTATTAAAGGTATGTGCATGCAGCCAGATGAGAACATGTATGCAGTTTTGGAAGCTACTAGCAATTTTTATAGTATAATAATAATAATAATAATCAGCAGTTATTTTTGCGACGCTTAAGCGACCACAAATGTGGGAGAAACCCGCAAGGGCTTATGGATTACAACTTACATGTCGGGTGGCTTCCAAATCAACATTTTTAACTCAAATTTGGAATATTTTCAATTTAGAAAGTCATTTCAGATGGGGAAACCGTAGATTGCTCTTGGATGAAAAACCCACCTTACTATGACCCGGCTGGGATTGAACCCCGAACCTCCCGATTGCTAAGCCTCATTGCTTCAAATGCCACTGCCTTTATCCACTCGGCCACAGGGAAAATATATACTGATGAGCTTTTAATAGCGTATAGTATATTAAATTAATATCACACTGTCAATTCACATATTTATAAAAAACAAACTAACAAGTTAAAGCCACAGAATTAGTTTAATTTTTTAAATTTTTTACAGTGGTGCAGATTGATAGCGGCATTTGAACAGCTGGTTGATCCTTTGCAATAAAGATGTGTTCTATAAGTATAGTACTCAATTCAATTTGCAATGTATCAATTTAATCATGCTTTTATGACAGTTCGTAATGGCCTAATGTTGCAAGAGTAAGTCCCATCGCATACTGTCTATAAACAGGACACCATCCGACTCACTGAGATCATCGTTACTTGGAAAATCTTGATCTATAGTCGGGCAGTACGTACGTGTGGCTGGTATTAAGACCGAACAAGTGTGACCGATCAAGATTTTGCCAGTGGTGTCAGCTTTAATCTAGAAAGCTGAACATGTGGTGACAGGCAGCCAGTGGTGATTCACAACTAAAACTACATTTCTTAGGAATGTGACCAATCACAGATACCCTACTTAATTTGCATGTGTTGATAAGCTCCCAGTCTTTAACAGGAAACAGTCGTTGTATGCGCTCATCAGTTGATCACTGTGTGCAGAGAGGGGGGGGGGGGGAGGGTTCAGTTGTACAACAATTATCATAAACAGAGATCTCCACGAATTAGGGCAGGCAGATCACTATTAATAAAGTGTGAATACTATATATACAGGAAAGACACAAATATAAACTGCACATCTCAAAGCAACATGAACGCTTTAACACATCATCTGTTAGTTTAGTTCCGCATTGAAAATGCACCCTTTTAATATAACCACTGCCATAACAGTTTACCTGCCTCACAGGCATTTTAATAGGCTCTCGCTGTAGATTGCGGGAAATTTTGAGCTGTGCAAGTGACTTTTCCACACTCGTTTCCTTCGATAGGCTTAGCAAATTGATTACGTAACACACAGGCTTACATTCCAGACTAATTACCTTGAAAGGTGAAGAAATGGGCAGTGGGGAATAATGAACGGCAGTCTTACTAAAGGGCGGATTTTCAAATGGTAAATAGCAGATGGGAAAGTACAACAGTCTAGTGTAGACAGGTTAATTACCATCATGGCAAGAAGAAAAGCTGCAGCAGCTGCAAAATCAGACAATTTGGATTATCTCTGTAAACCTGCAATAGGCTTCCTATATTGAGTGAAACTGTAGAGTACAATCCATTTTGCCTTATGCAGCCTGGCTGCTTAATGCTGCGGCTCACTAGACACACTCCCTTTAACAGTATTCCCTAAAGTGGGGCATTAATTCTGTATACATAATGTTTAATTGATAGATTAATGCAGTGATTTGCAGGATAACTTGGAATCTGTAATATCTAATATTTTTTACATTGTTTTATCAAGTCCCTAAGCCTAGTCCCGCTAAGCCCTAAGCCGGCTGGCTACTAATAGAGACTGTGCATGCATGCAGTGAGCAGCATGCCTAATATTCCTTTGACAATTAAACTGCATATACCAGGCTTACAGATACAGGAAAACTACTGCATATAAATAGCTCAGCTTCTGGTATCTTTGTGTATATATGCATTACACTGTAGCTCCATCGTGACACACTTGCATCGAGTTAAGGTGGCGATCTTTACCTTTATAACTGTGCAAGTGAGTTTCATTGATGGCGCTGTTCAACAATTGACTCTTGCAACCACAGCCATTATGTACTCTCTCTCTTGTGCAAATACTTTATTTATTTATTTTGATTTATTTATTTGATTTTCCACAGATCATAAATATGTACATGTGGAGGGAAGTCCTCTAAAATGCCAATTCAGGCTTAACAAGGTAAAGGACTCCCAAGAAAGAAAGAAAAAAAAACCACATATATACATAAATGTAAATATAATTAATGTCTTAATAAGGAATAATTAATAACATACAATATAAACGATGTATCAATACTGAGAAATTACTTCTTATAATTCTTTACAATGTTGTGAAACTAGTGAAACAGCACAGGCAATCACAAAGGTTATTTTAGCTGATATCGGGTGTCCTAAAGCCGACCTAACTTAAAAGATGGGGGAGTGGGAGGGAGATTCCATCCTTTTCATCATTCCAAAGTTCCCAAGATGCAGCCCTCTTCCTGGCTGCCATTTGGTTCGTCAAAATTTATTAATACAAAATGCAAATCTCTTTATCATTGTGTTTCTACTTACAAACCCATCAAACCATATCCCACACCCTCTCTACCACATTGCACTCATCTTCACTCTGTTATATATACATATGTACATATAGTAATTCAATTCATATTTCATATCAATATTACACATCGAAAATCACAAGGTTCCTCCTGCTCTGTAATAAATATGCGTTAGAAATTTATAAAAATATGTGAAGATGGTCTATAAAAAAATATGTAAGCATATTAACATGTAAGAAATATGTAAGATATGCAAAATAATGGAGGAAATCTGAAAAATATACTAATATATATAAAAATTATGTAAAAATATGTAGAAAGACTGAAAAGTGTCCAAATGTGCAAAACTAAAAATAGGCACTATAAGTATTGCCTATATCAGGGTGTGAGCATAAAACTGATCTATACAGGCTACAGTGAATTCAAGGGGCCCATGACAAACCTACTCCACAGGGCCGTCTTAAGAGATCACCGGGCACTGGGCCCGGCAATGGAGCGGGGCCCCTCAATCAAGTGAGTTCGAAAAAAGTTGCGTGAAAAATTGACATCCTTGACAATCGTTCAAGCATAGACATGCTTGCATTTACCACCCCTCCCTATGTTGCGCATAAAGCATAAAACTTTAGCTGAATAAAATACGTGATATATCTAATTAAGCTGAAATACATTATAGAAGAGTAATCTTCCAGTTGCCCTCCATCCCTTCCCTAACAATACTGGACTCACCATTTGTAACACCCTTGTGTTGAGTCTTTCAACTGGGGAAACTAACGGAACTTGCGGCATTTCTTGATCGTAAACTGTTGTATGATTGGCTAAACGTCAATCTTTTTGAGGATGTCGCTGTCTATGCACATGAGAGAGAGCCTTTTAAGTCGCCGTTGCCCCATTCTGTTCCGGAGATTATTCTTGATTAGTTTTAACCTTGAAAATGAACGTTCCCCAGTACAATTTGTAACCATCATGCATAGGACAATTCGGAGGGCAACTTCAACATTCGGGACCACGTATTTCAATTGACCTGAAATGAGTTTCCTGTAGATATCTGGGAGTGTTGCGCATCCTTCATCGAGGACGAGGTGGTGCTTGAATTGTCAAACTCTCAAGTGTTTCACCAACTCTCGTCACAAGTTGTCAAGTATCGAATTCAATCAGGCATAATGGCATATTCAGTAAGTTTTCCTCCCAGATTAAGACATGGGGTTCCTACGATTGCGGGGCCCCTGACATCGCGGGGCCCTGGGCCAGGGCCCAGTGGGCCCATGCGTTAAGACGGCCCTGGCTCCACTGCCATGACAGAAACGGATATATTACACGAAATGGGTACTGAGCGATGGGAAACTTCTAACTGCATAGGCATTGTCCATCTATTATGTATCTATCCAAACAACAGGTATCTATCCTATACCGACATATGTATAACAAACTCCTAATTTACATGTTCTTAATTTTGTGCATTCAGTGCATCCATCTTTACCATAGGCCTAGGAGGCGGGGGAGGGGGCCTGGGGGGGGGCTGCAGCCCCCAACCAAATATTTTTGTGAAAATTCGGGCAATATGCTGAGAATTTTTCGGGCACCTACTGAAAGAAAAATAATTTACAATTTTTTTTTCAATGGTTAAACTGATATTATTATTATCAGTATTATTGTAACGACTTGCCCAATAATTATAACTAATACAGAAGGGTAGTAAGACGGAAAATGATTGTATGTTATTGGCATGCGATGTAATAACCGATGCACATGTATATGATATGCAAATTAACATGCTTCGCGCGAAAAATTTTGGTTGTATTTTTCTGGCAAGTCGTTACAGCCCCCCCCCCAAATCAAATTGGGTTCCTATGCCTATCATCTTTACAGTTGGTTTATGATTGCTCTTCTAGTTGTCATAGGCTTAATTTCCTAAGCCACATTAATAGGGCTTTGAAAACCTTCTCTAAGGCCGCAGAAGAATTGGCAGAGCCTGGCCCTACTTTGCCCGTACCTGTGATCTATATTTGTTGTTTCTATGCTAACTTGCTGAAATTCAGGCACAAGCAAAGCAGGTGTTATTTTCTTTCTGTGACAATCTATGTAATTTAAATAAGTTAGGATGATTATAAATTAAGGTAGAAAATAAAATATTTTCAATGTTATAGAACATTTATAAACCTCTGTTCTGAATTGTTTCTAATTATTACTTTTTTCCTTTAAGTTTGACTATGACATACTATATAATTTGTCTATGGTTGTGATAACAATAATCATAATAATAATAACAACAACAATAATAATAATGTAGATTAATATAGAGACACTCCAGTAAACGAGTAACTGTCCATGGCGCTTATCCTTTAACATGACACTATACATCTACATGCCTAGATGTGTACATCTTGTGTTTGTTACATAATGTTTGCCACAACTAACATGGCAGTATAAATAAATCAAAACTTGGATCAACGTTAATCAACCTTAAAGCATCACATGAATGTTTGAACGTAAACTGCGATATACTCATGAAACTCTATGACACACTCTCTGCAATATTCACATAAATCACCACCGTGGATTTATCTCAATCAGTCAGTCACGTACAGTTCGGTTTTGATCCCCAGCAAATCAAAGTTGCAATCGAACCATTTCTTGATTGGGTCTGCTGTATCTTGTCATATGTATGTACTAGTTGCTGTACATTTGCCATGCACCACTGTGAGTGTACATAAATAGAAACTCACTGACTTCAAGGGAATCCTGTACTAGCTCTATTTATACACACCGTCCAATTTGTAAAACTGAATATTGAATCACAAGCAAAGTACAACTGATGATGGAGAATGATCACTTCCTAAGAAGTTATGCATAGTGTAACCTCTCAACTGTTCTTAGAATTCTTTAAAAGGGACTAGATGCAATGACACAAAAATTGCTAGATGTGCTACAATGGTTCATTTCCAATAACGTACGATACAGTTTATAGTTTACTGCTGAACAGTTGGGTGAGTATCTATCAGTAATACCATGGAGCTATTATAGCTCCATGGTAATACCAATGCTGTATTAGCACCATCTGTAGCCCATAGGCACTATACGCTTTCTCCACTTTCTTCCCCCCCCCCCACCTCCCCTCTGGCCCTCTTTGTAAGTCTTCAAGGCACAACTCAAAAATAAGAAGTAGGTAAAATGTATTGCCTGATAATTATTCACTTAGAGCGCTCAATCTTTGGGTTCCTCTGTGCTGGGGATTCCGTAAGGTACGTAACTCTTCTGCCTATTGCATAATTCAGCCAACAGGATGGCGACATAAAAGGGAATATAAAGGCAGTCTTTACTTAGATCTTGGTACCATTCAGTGACTGTGATATACTTCATTTAGTTTCACTTCATACCTCCCTTTAATAACAGGCCTCCCGAGTCAGAAGGCAGCAAGAGATATGGGAAGTAGTATAAACAATAGCAGAATATTCCTTATAATCATAATTGCCGGTCAATTTATTATTCAGAGGCATAGATTAGATCAAGCCATCATCACTGCAGTGTTACACAATCTTAATCAGCTCCCTCTCACAACCCTGAGAGTGCATGCATGTTTTTCTAAAATAATTTTTGTGGAATGGAAGCAGTTTCATCCACGAGCAATTGAAAGGTGGTGGATGGGGGGGGGGGAGCAGGGGGAAGCGCACTAAAATGATAGACACCAAAGGCGCAAGTATGAATGTGGAGCACGAAGTCATCCCATCGTCCGGTCCTAGTGTCCTAGTGGTGGGGGGAGGAGAGGGGAGAGCACACACAAATCATAGACACCAAAGGCGCAAGCATGAATGGGGAGCATGAAGCCATCCTACGTCAGGTCCTAGTGGTGGGGGGAGGGGTGTATATAGTGTGTATGTACCTACGTAACCCTGGTTTAAGTCTCTAAAAATTGCAGTTAGGTTGTATTATTTTGTACTCCTTTAAGCAAATTGGGCTCAACAGATCAAGACGTAAATCTGTATTTGTAACATTGAAAAAAATAACTCCAACAAAAATTACAAAAATAATTACATAATGTACAATGGGGTCAATGGTGCAACAAGGAAATGGATTTCATGTGAGTTCAGTTACCTCCGATTATTAAATATCCCTACAACAAATGCTGTCAAGATCCAGTGACATGGTTCGACTGTTGCGTATTGCGAGAACTGACACATGGCTAATTGTTCTTAGCTCTTCACCAGTGTTTCGAATGTATTTGTTAGTATTAAACAGAATTTGGGATTTTTTTTTTTTGGGGGGGGATTTTTCAAGTTGTTTTATTAGAACTGAACTGATAGCAATTGTCTATGATATATCTACTCCTGACACCAGCTGTTGAAGGCTTTTTTTTATTGGCAAGGCATTAACTTTAAATGAGGACAATAATGAAAGGAATTATACAATAAACTGTTGCATGGTTGCACATGATTGAATATGATGTGGATTCATTGCTGTATGTTTGCAGATGATGCATGTTGCCACTTTAGAAAAAGGACTTCGATCAAGTACGAACAAGATCGGCTTTAATTAAGTCAACAGCTGCATACTAACAGCTCTAAAGGGTGTATCTTCACGAAGCTGTGCTACGTATTACAAGCCAAAGTTATAAGATAACATATTATATATATTATAATATATTATACAAATGAAATACCTCATCCAGAGTCAATCCCTCACCTTAAACAAACACCCTCGTTCACCCCATTATTAGCCCACCCCGCCAAGACATGTAAAATTTATTCAGTATAATGAAGTAAAACAGTTCAATCAACCTGAATAATTAATTGCCATTTGGTGTTAATTTTCCTTGGGGGATGAGTTATAATGCAAAATGGTTCTTAAGAAATAGTATTCTTTTGTGATCTTAATCCACAAGCAAGGCCATTCAAGACTAAACAGTTTTGCCTTATAATTGCTTACAGGAATTCAAGTAACTGAAGACAAGATTTAAGACTAGATTATATATACTTGATAATTAAGGTGGATCCACATACTGAGTATGAAGTACAAAAGACATTAACGATGAGGAAGAATGCCATCATATTTATATACAGGATACATACATGTCGACCCACTGTAGCTAGACTATATTTGAACTTTAAATCAGTAATGTTAACACCAAATTTTACAAATTTTAAAAGCTTTTATTTCTGCATCTGACAATGTACTGCAAAAGTGTGTTGATCAATAACATTATATACACTGCATGTACACTGCATATACTACATGTACACTGCATGTACCCTACATGTACACTAACACTGCATGAACACTACATGTACACTGCATATGCTGTACACTACATGTAGACTGCATGTACACTGCATGTAGACTGCATGTACACTGCATGTACACAGATGTTATTAATTATTGCTTTAAATACATACATGTGCATAACCTACTTGAAATTTGCAACAACTTCTAGCTCTTTCCTGAAAATGTTACAATTGAAAGACCCCTTAATTAAGTAAAATAATTCCACAAAAAATATTATGCTGCTAATTAACTTGACAAAATGATAAGCTCATTAAACCAATTTAATTTATTCAATGCATTTTTTTGAGGGGGCTATAGTGTGACAGTGATAAGTTAATTAGTGCTGTGTATAAAATGTGAGACTTTTTCTACTGCAGTGAAACCTTAGGTAACCTGTAATCAAACTTGCATTCACCATCCTCACATTTACAAACTAAATTGTGTGGTATGTAAGTAATAACATTTTTACGCTGCTAATTTATTTGACAAAATAGCTCATTAAAGTAATCAAAATTATTCAATGCATATTGTGTTGTTGGGAGCTATAATGTGACAATGATGAGTTAATTAATGCAATTTGTATGCAATATGAGACATTTGTTTTCTACTGTTGTGAAACCTTAGGTATACTTGTAATCCAGCTAGCATAGAAACCATCCTCACCTAGTACGAATGTAATTGTGTGGTAGGTTAGTATATAGGCACTGGAGGAAAATTGTCACTCAAGACTATTTTACTGAACTATGAATAATAATGCATACAGTACAACAAAGGACATAGGTAAAGTACATTATTAAAACATATATATTGAGACTTGCAGAACTGACTCATCATCAATCAGAAATGTGTGTTAAGTTATACTGATCATGTAAAACTCAATCACCAAAACAACTGAGAGAAATCTTCTCTGCTGGGAAATGAAATGATTTTGACAAGCTATGAGGGAGACTTCTACATTAGCATAGCTTGATCCAACCAGGAGGAAAACTTAGCCTTTCTTAACTCAAAGCCTATCACTTCCTTATCCGATACCTGCATAAATGAACATTATAGTTAATAATTAATTAACACCGGCAGGATTTTTAAAGAATGATTAACCAATGTTTACTTGGCTGAATGCAAAGTTGAACAGGAGATAAAGCAAAGGGAAACTATGAATTGTTCATGATCTCAAGAAAGATTGATATAAATATGAACACAAAGATACTGTACAAACAGCTTGTTTGATATCCCATCAACGATTTTCATAGTTTCAACAAAAACGTCACACACAATTAAGGTAGAGACATCAAATCAAATGTTGGCTTTGCTTCCACATTCATGTCCATATGGTGGTGATGGGGGAGGGGGATTGGTAATGAATTCACAATGTTTAAAGTTCTGTGATCATGAATATTCACTGAATGTTTATAGCTGTTAATGAATTCACACTGTATTCATTCAATATGCAAATTTTGTGCATAGAGTATGCTTATATCACCTTAATTTATCACAGTTTAATAGGCTAAGGTGTAGAGTGAGTGCATTTCCATTAAGCACAAGAACTTATACTTCTTTTGCGTACATCCTTTCGCAACCAAAAACATTTCCAATTGACATGCGAATAGGAACGTGGATAATCAGGTGTGTTTATAGCTGTTCATGACTTCAAAATGTTCGCATTAGTTCATGAATATTAATATTATGGTACGATTTCAGTTGCATGTCCATGATTTCACAACGTGCATGTATTCACTATGATGAAACTACTCAAGTTTACATGGCGTCTGTTCATGACTAATCACAGTGTTGATGTAGTTGCATATTCATGAATATGCATGTTTATAGTACTTATGTCACCCAGTTGGGACAGTTATTTTTTATACTGTAGTGTCATGTCCCGCTTCAGAGCTCTCGTATTGTCAGTATGAGCAGTATGAATATCAAGTTTCTATAAGATAAAGGTTAGGAACTGTTTGTACTGACAATACCAGTGCTTTGAAGCATGACATGAGCAGACAATTTAGAGAGGTATTAGCATTAGGAAATTGTCCTAACTGGCTGCTTATGTTTATATCTTTTTATGAAATCACAATGACTATGATTTTCATGAATATTCACGTTTATAGTATGTTTTCAGCTGTTCTTTATTTCACGATATCTATGCACTCTATATTTTAAGTTTAGTTAGCTCCTCACTGAAACATTTATTTTGTCTAACTTATGAAATTCCTCATTATCTGGAAAAAATTTGGAGATGCAAAACCACTAGGAAAGTACTTTTGAAAAGCTGTCTAGCACTTTTAGCAAGCTAACTTTTGGGCCAATACCGTTGACCTGTAAATTAGTGTCCAGCTTCAATGGCAAAATGCTGCTATGTAAAAATATGCATGAATACTGTAACATAGATAGATTTATAAACATCTGCTTACATTTACAAGCACAAAGAATTGTTTCTGGAGCATGAGAATTATAAAGCTACATCAATCTGAACACATACAGAACCAATTTAATGTATTCCAGATTCCTATATTGTAATCCCCTTAAATATGCTTTTAAAAACATTTACAACCTCATATTCACTACAGATATTATTCATTCACACCTGGCAACTACGAAGAACGACTGTTTATCCTTTACACATAATCTGCAGGATGGAAGGGATTTAACCATCTGCCACCATAGCTCTTTCTTTCAGATCTCTGCATAGCTCAAGGATATATGTTTTTAAATGGTGCTTATAGGACTGTAATGAGTGAGGACAACTTTGCATCAAATTTCATAGCAAGTAGCAGCAATTTTTTAACCAAAAAATATTAACAACACAGCTATTTAATGAAACATGTTGCAAATTGTTTTTTTTTTCCAGAGATCTGTAAAAAGTCTTACTACTGCATGTAATTGTGAACATGAAAGAATTCAGAAACAATTTTCATTTAAATGTATATATGTGTTTCATGATCAAAGAGGTGATCTATATTCCTCAAACCAAAAGAAGGAAGAAAATAAACAAAAACAGCCAAAAAACACCAAAAAACAAAACAAGCATGCCACAGCATGGATTCATGCCAACAGCTGGCCTCTTAAACTGTATGTGCTTCCCAACTTATTGAATGAAGATGCATGATATATACATTGTACATGATACATATCCCATCATCCAGAACATATATATTGAGTTTCTGACATCTAACAATCTGTCCAACAAGTAATTAAAATTCCTTCAAAAGTCACAGCCATCAGTTTCTTAGTAAACTACCTGAACTCATAATCCTAGACTGACAGTACAACTAAATATGAATGTTTCAGTTCATCACAGCCGAAAATAACAGGCGCATAGCTACGGGGAACCAGGGGAAGGGCCTGTGCCCCCAAATATGTCACAGGCCTCCCCATATAAATAAAGACATGAACATATAAACGGGTTTAAAATAATATGAATCGGGTCATTCCAACTTGAAGCCCTCTCCCCCTCCTCATGAATATGGGGGGGGGAGGCTCTCAGAAGTGAAAGTCTAGCTACGCCCCTGGATAATAATAATAGAAACAGTTCAGAGAGTAGAAGCTCCAAGGAAAGAAGTTCAAGAACAATAAATCGCTGATGATCATACATATATCCCATCAATCAGAATATATATTGACAGTTCTGACATCTAACAATCTGTTCAACACCACGTAATTAAAATTCCTTCAAATGTCACAGCCATCAGTTTGTTAGTAAACTAGTGATCTCATAATCCTAGACTGACACCTGCAAGGAAGATAACCTTTTGATCTCCTCCTGTTAATAGGGATGTACTAACAGGTAGCTGCATGCCACCTCTACATAGAGAGCATCATCTCTAGGATAGCATTATAAACTAATATGTATACATGTTACAGCAGTGGCGGAGCTAGGGGTATTGGTCGGGGGGGGGGGGGGAGAGAATGGTATGTAGGGGCGCTTTCGACACTATCTAAGCGGAGCGCCACCACAGGTTGGCGCGGAGCGTACGAAAATCTTTTGAGTAAAGATACTCCCTAGATCGCCGGAAATGACCCTTTCTGGGCCTTGCTAATTTGCAGATAAACGAAAAATAAATAGCCGTTAGAGCATTTTGTCAGAAAATTACACCAACAAAATGTGACAAATGTCAATAGGTAGATGAGAGCGCAATAAAAAAGTCAATAATCGTGAATAAGTAAAAAGAGATTAAAGCTGTATTGGGTGCCAGCAGTCCATTTGAGTCCGTCAGGGGGGCATCCGCCCCCTGACTGTATGGACGCTCCGCCACTGTGTTACAGCAGTGAGAGCATGATCTGTTTCTTTGGTGATGTAGCAAGTTATCTTTATAACATCTGATGTGCAACCTCACCTTGATGGACCAAATGAAGTCATGAGGAACTGAATAGTTGTTTTATACTATTTGTTTCATGTATCATTACAAATGTCCGGTCACTTATGGGTTGGTCATTTTCCCCCCCCCCCCCCCAAAAAAAATAGCAGCGGTATCTATATAAAATGTTCACTTCTGAAATTTGTGTTTAAATTTTGATCAGTGAAACTTAAAGTTTCTCTTTCGGGAGGGAGAGGTTGGGAGGAGTGGAAAGGACAAGGGAATGAACGTTGGTACAAAGGTCTGCCTTTCCAGAGTATCTTTACTCCCAGTTCCCCCCTCCCCCCCTTTCTTTCTTTGTCCTCAAGAGTTCTGATACCACAGATTCATCTTACTTCATGTTTAATCCTTTTTACCTGATTAGTGGTTGTACTGGGACTGTTATATACATTAATTCCTGTTTGTAATTCTAGAACTATGAGTGTTATCACGGCCGTTCTCAATGAACCTTGAAGCAAGCTTAAAGAACATTAATAAATGATGTTTATACGTTCAATTCCTTTCACTTTTACTTTTCCTTGATTTGCTACCCTTAATATTATAATTAAAAACATTAAACATTATAATTAGTACCAGGATTTATAACCTGGATCTTATTAAGCAACGGCAATTCCTTACAAAATGTCTAATTACCAGCAGTTAATTCAACAAAATTTTTAATTAATATTATCCAATATCATAGAAACATCGTGTATTGTATTTACAGTATAATGAGTATATGAATAGCCTATGCAGTAGTTCTTCTAATCAAATTACACTGAGGCCTGTACTAATTATTCATGCTCTATATATTTAATAATATCTGTGCATAAATTATACTGTATAGATAAATGTAAATAAGTTCTTTAAAATGGTGCTTTCCACTCATATTTACATCAAACTTTAATTCTCAAATTTTGTCACCCAGATCAGTTTTTCAATATAAAAAATCACAAAAAAGTACCAAATAGAAAAATTCAAACAAAAATTCAAACTTGTCTTTTTATGGATACATTATACATATTCATATCACATAGCTGAACAAGTTCCAAAATTAGTACAAAATGTTGATTTATTATGTATAATAGGTGCAATGATCTAGAGTGTCTTTGCATGTCTGCATTACCATGGCAACAATCCAAGTAGGCCTAATACTTCCATGTTCTTGCAACACATATATGTGTCAACAACATACAGACATACTGTACACGTCTATAAACTAGCATTGCGATATTTTTTCAGTAAATTGTACAGGTTCAGATTATAATAATCATAATTAAAGATATATATATTCTAATGTTTTAAGTTGTGTTGAATTGTTAACCAGACACAGTACTCAGAAACTGATTATCTGAGGTCATTTGTTCCCCCCCCCCCCTTGCAGATTCAATATTTTTATTAGAAACAAGGGGAATTTATCACGTTTTGACTTTTGACTTTCTGTTGAAAGGAGGAAATTGGCTCACCATGGAAGTATGATAGTATCCTAATATACATCAATGATTTCACTATTCATGTAGTAGAGAGATCATATTAAAGGAATAATGACTTGGGTTTAATAGCAGAATAAAGACTTTGTAAAAAAACATCTCTGTTTGTCATGATTTGAAATTTAAGTTTTAGTAAAAAGGTTTCCCATTGTAACATTACATATCAGACAGATAATAATGAAATTAATGGAGAAGTAGAGATGTAATTTATCCCGACGACAGAGCACGTTTTATGATGTCAGATCCATCAAACTTTGTTCACCATGTTTGGCAGGTGGTTAACTACAGTATAGGAGACATCAAATGATGTTACTATATTTACATCCATGTGATGGTATATAAATCGAAAACAAATCATCAAAAAAATGAGAAAAAAACCCCCAGCTGTTGCTGATAGAGGGGCAATTTAAGAATGAAGGAAACTGGTCAGGGGAAGGGATGAAAGGAAGGGAGATTGAGGTAGAGTGGTGAAGAGAAAAGGAACAGGGGAGTGATATGAAAAGCAGGTGGGTGGGGGTGGGGTGGGGTGATATATGCACGTCCATCCCAAATTCAAACACACTGAAACTGTGTCCAGTCACTACATTTCAAAAGTGCACTGATTCAGACAAGTGGGACAACTTTATCCTCATAAGATAAGATACCGTGAGAGTGACCAAAGAAGACATCACATTATACACTTTCGTTTCAAGTCATGTGACCGGGTCGATGTCTCGACTTGAATTAAGGAAGATCACCTGCAATCAATAGACTTCTGCACGCTTTTAAATTCTGATGAAGAACTAGGAATCATCCCACAGATGTGAACATTATCATTGCTTAACTAATAATAACTATATACGTACTCTGTTGTGGTACATGAGCGTGAAACTTTTCTGGATGTACAAAGTAGACTATGATGATTCTCATTGCAACACCTTCATCTGCCCCCCCCACCACACCGCCCCCTCCCTCCCTATATCCTTCCCCTTCCCTTCCCACATTTTATGTTATAGTTACAATTAGCACTACCAACAATTACACCTCATTCAGTTGAAGATCTTCAGAATGGCAGAATGAGGAAGAACTTGGCGGTGACCTGGAAGCGAGTAAGTGGACAATGCTAAATTTGATTTAAAACTATTAGCACTAACCACTTTTTGTAGGCAACAGAGAGTATTACTTACGGGAGAGACAATTAAAAAGGACAGAAGTGAAGTGAATATGTCCACTACTATAAAATTAATATAAAATTAACATTATTAAATGGTTAATTTCATTTCATTTTTTCGCAGACAAAAATATGCAAAGTTATTGTAACTACATTACATAGAACAATTGACAGAACAGCCTGCAGCATGTGTAACTATATACCCTCGCTTCTAATAAGATACAGACTGCTGAAAATTATCATAGTTGACAAGTACACTTGAAATGTTAATTTTCTTTTTTAAATTGATATACACTACTGCCACTAAAACTATGCAACCACATTAATATATACCTGTATATACATTTTGTAAACATACAATTTATGTAATGTAAAGTCTGTATATATATATATATATATGCTAGATGATGTATACACATAAAGGATTACTGCCACAAGAAACCTTGGTAAGTCATATACTGCTTAATGAGTCATTAATGTTCTATATTATAGACATTAAAACGAGAAAGTCACTTTTGCAATTATTGCATTCTACACATTACTACAACGTCATTCAGAATTTCATTATATGCATGACTAGATGGAAAAACAACAAAACGAAACAAACGTACACCGCAAATATATTCATCATGCAAATTAAAATGTGTGAAATATCATGCATATTCATGCTAAATAAATAATCATTCAATGTACAAGATACTGTGTCAAACATTCTTGTTACATGTACCTTTTCCAAAACACTTGTTTTTACCACTTCCTTTATAATGAACAATAATTAAAATTGTTTGCTTAGGATAGACATTACAAAAATCAATGAAACCTAAAATTCTATTTATAATGTCAAAATGAATTCTTTAATTATTTCTTTGTCACATTTTACAGGTTAAATTTCAGTTGAACAAACAACATTTTATTGTCAAGGACTTTTTATTCTAACTGAACCAGAGAACATCTTTTGCTGTCAAAGCAAACTAAATCTTCCTGATTTAGAGAAGCCATTCAGTAATGATGTAGCTACTGTACAGTATATGTGTTGCTGAGTTACTAATTACCTACTGTAACAGTAATGTAGGCTCCATACATGTATAGTTCGGTTCAATTTTTGTGTGTTTGGTTGGTTTTTGGAGAAGGAATCTTGATAGTAAGCCAGCTACAGTATTGCAGTAATTAATAAGTATTACTAAAGGAGAGAAGGCAATGGTCAACAGAAATTTTAAAGTGGGGGCGGGATGGGTGAGGGGTGGCCTGGGGACAACATTTTGGGCCACAGATCTATGCCGTTAATGCAAGCTGGCATCATAGGCTAGGCCATGTTGGTGTGAGATCCAGGGATCAGCCATAGGGCCCCTTGTGGGAGGGGGTCAAGGGGGCCATCCCCAGAATCTTTGCAGTTTTCACCATTTACAGAACTTACATCAGCTTCAAATCAGCAAACTTTTGGAGGTAAATGTATGTTAGTTTTGGTTGACCAGTAGATTTTTTTTTTGGGGGGGGGGGCACAGCAGATTTCATTTGGTGGAGTACAAACAGTTTTTCGGAGGTATGTGTCCCCATGGAGATGCCCCTGAGGGAAGGGCATTGCCCGAAACTATTTGGCCAAAAACATGAGAAAGTGTTTATGTTTGGGTATTTGATTGGACACTTCATGCATCAGCTGTTCAAAATACATTGAACCTCATAAACAAAATGGGATCGTAAAACAGTTAGGTTGTAATAATCGCTTGGTTGCAGCCTAAATATTCATATCCTATCGTGATTGACAGAACTTCAAATGCACGCTGATTAGGTAGAAGCAAACAAAATGAATGCCCATTAGTGTCATAGTAGTTACATTACTATAACCACTCTTGTTCTAACAAGAGATGGAACAACTTTTCAGCAAACCTGAAAAAATTTAAAGTAGAACTTGCATTGTAGAGTAAATTTTTTTGAGTTTGTTAAAGAGAAAAACACAAATTAACTTATAATAACTTTTTATTGTCAACTGATGACAAATAAATTAGTCTGCATAGTTAAAGATTCCATCACGAAGTTTCTCGCACAGACACTTCTATCTATTCTGTATATGTTATTGATCAGATAAAACTCAGAATAAATCGTAAATTTTATCAAAATTTAGAGAAATTACATGATGAACTGAATTGTTTCGGGGTTCGGTGACTTTTGGAATCGACTTTAAAAATGTTAAAGCCGATAAACTCCTTTAAGATCAAAACATACAGTTTCCTGCACATAGCTATTCTTGTAAGAAGATTGTTTACCCAATAAAGATAATGACCCTATTTTTCAAGGCTATTATGTTAATGTGGGGAAGCAAGGCCATTTTGTTAGCATGAGAGTTGCAACAAGAAAATAGGTTTTATATGTATACTCAGATGGGTAGGATGGTTTATATTGAAGCTTCTTGTATCCTCAAAATATCTTCAGCAAACTAACCGTGCTGTATCTAGCATTAGGTTTGTTAAATAAATGTCAGAAAAAATAAAATAAAGAAGAGGTTATCACAACCACGATCATCTTTAACAATAAATGAGGGAGGGAAGTTTTTGCTAAACATGAAACATCCTACCAAAATCAGGGCAATCTTGCTCCCTTTTGTGAGATTTTCTGTATCCATTCAAAGGTCAGTCTACAATGTCATATATTGCCAATAGTAGTTAGAACCTCTCCCATTCCCATTTCTTGATTTTCTTAAAAGGGAGTTAAGGTAAAAAGTGTTGACACTGTAAACCAATGTCAGTATATGGTGAAGAATATTAGAAATTCAACATTTTTAAATTCAGTATTTGTAAACCCCATCTTTATTATGGGAAAATTGACATTATCATACAATAATATCAGCCATTAAAAGATAAAGCATGGATGTGGCTTTATGATGTCATAGTTAGACTTGTTCAAGTCATCAGTCTTGCTGTGAAGGAACAATGATAGTGTTACATATCTCCCAAATGGAAATTTTTTTTTTCTCACTTTTTGTGGGAGTTGTTCATCACCATGCAGTACCTCTATCAGATCAGATCTACAAGCAATGGTGGTGGTTGGGTTTGCTTCTCCTTCTTACATCTTGAGAAAGAATTAAATCACTGGAGGAAAGAACTTGAGGGAACGAGAGGTAGTGGGTAGAAAAAGGAGATTATCCCATTCATCAAATAATCAACTAAACAAACAAACGGAATTGATAGTTTGCTTTAATATTAGACAATCAATCCCAAGGAAAGTGTCATTTTGAACTCTTTCCATAAGAAAAAATTAGTCTTTTATTAAAATTTGATGCAATAAACCAAATTATGATGATCTTTTTCCATTCAGGGGTTCAATTAGCTTTGGGAAAGGAATGTACGCCTCCATATATAAATTTGATACAGCATGTTACTATTCATATTCTCGAAAACCAATCAAATTCTCAGAGGCATATATGAATCATTTTACTTTTTCTGTGACAGGTTTGGAGGCTACAAGCCACTCTTCCTTTCCGTTGGACATGCCAACAAAATGATTTAATGGGTGTCAATGAAGTACGCAGGATATAAACCACTGTCTGGCATACTGAGAGTTCATGTATATATTCAACAAACACTGTTTTCTGGGCAGAACATGCTGCACTCAAGACAAGGGTACCATGTTAAATCGTGCAATGTGGGTCAGAACAGGAATACCAAGCCAGATTTGAACGAAATATTTGATGCTTATACCTATAATAATCTGATTATGTATCTAATCAACCCCCCCCCCCCCCCCCAACGGCACTCCCATCGCTACACAGTAGGAGACATGCCAACAGGGTGAGTTTTCTTGTAGGTATGTTTAAAGAAATATTAACTTTAACTTAATATATTATTTTTTATTTTGTTTCAGAACGTTTAAACATGAAACATATTCAAATAGTTATCAAAGATACCAAATTAACGCAACCGCCCGCTAAAAAATATAAATAAAACGTGCTCTTCTGCGAAAGATAGTGATAGAAGGTGCATTCCTTTGTTCATTGAAATGCATTTTGCGTTGGATTATACATATATCCTTAAAATTAAGCATAGAACTGTGATGAGATGACAGTAAAGAAAATCATGCATAATTTATCTTACATACAAGACACAGTTTTGAAATGGCTTGATGGAGAAAATAGATGTGTTTTATAATTTGTACAATATGACAGTAGCACATATTCAAACATCTTCAAAATATTCATGTTGGCAACATGAGAATGTGAGCAAGGATGTTTATATGAGAACACACAAATGTAGCTGTGCAGTTGCATGGACACCATGAAGTTCCGCACATTGCAGTATGAATATGTCGAGACAAGAAATGCACAAATACGTTTTTGAACTAATAACAGCTGCAGATAATCCAACCTGAGGAACACTAATAACTCTAAGGCCCCCCCAACCCCTTTCCCCATCTACATTATACCGCGAGCACAGTGTGGAGCCCCTTGCTCAGGGTCCAATTTGTTGCATTAATGCAGATCAAATCCCATGATTTGAACCAAGCTATAGACTAGGATCCAGGGAAAATCAGATCTCTTGCTCATGGTTAAATTTGTAACGAATATGCAGCTTGGTGTTGATCGAGAATTGGTGGGACTTTTTAACTTCTGTTGTTTGTTATTCATGTTATTAGTAGTAGGTATGTACAGCATGATAGCGCTTCAAACAGATCGTGGTTTTGTGCCTCTTCTTCTATAAACAAGCCTCAACTTCCCGTTCAATGGTTGCAAACACAGGGCTTTATACCGTACACTGGGCTTAAAATCGAGCACAGGGCTTATACCAAACACTGGGCTTAATACCGAACACTGGGCTTAATATGGAGCATCTAGGGCTTAATACCAACTCTGGGCTTAATACCAAGCGCAGGGCATAATACCAAACACTGGGCTTAATACGGAGCGCAGGGCTTCATACCGAACACTGGGCTTAATAGCTAGCATAGGGTCTAATGTAAATGTGCAACAGTTAAATTAATATGTTTCAATGTTGAATCCTAAGCGCATACAAACATAACACTGAGAAAGGTTTGTTGATGTTGAAAACATAGGATGCACCACACATAACAGATCAAGGTAGGTCTACTAACTAACTTTGCATATAGATTCTGGGTTGAAGCCATTGCTCCAGTATTAAACTTGGCTGCCTGGTAATGCATGTGGAATAAGCTGTTTTAAGGTCATCAGCACTATACCCACCCCTACTCCACACCTAAACTTGCTAAAATGTTGACTAACGGTGAAACTTCTACAAGAATTGAATGCCTGGCTACTTTTGAAGATATTTTCATCCCCAAGATTGGACATTCGTACCTCAGATATCTTCTTTTTTTACTTTTACTACTGGGAATACTCCATGGGATCAGAAAGAGCACGGAAAATAACTACTGTTCATATATTTTAGCAAAGTTAGCATGCTAATATTTGGGCACAATACTGTCAATGACCATCTGTTATGATAGGATCAATCCACAACACCGATATAATTGCCTGTATCATTAAGTGAAGTTGCTTACCACTTAAACAAACAAATACTCTATTAATTAATGCTGCCATGCTTTTAGCAGGCCCGTAGCCAAGCCGGGGCATGTCCCCCACACCAGAGGCACCACCATGTATACAAAAATATTGAGCCCCTAGTTAAATTGTTTGTGCCCCTCCTTCAATTAAATTCCTTGGAATTCCTGGCTACAGGCCTGGCTTTTGCAAAGGATGAATTTATGGTGAAAAAATATGGTGGCAAAGTTTTGCTATTTTTCTCTTTTCACTTTGAAATGAAAAACTAAAATGAAGACAAACTAAAAATGGGCCAAAAGCAGCTGCAAAAAAATGGAAAAATAAAAAAATGATGAAGCCGGGACACGTGACCATTTGAAAAAAAAAAAAGGACAATAAAATATAAGTATAAAATTAGTCTTGCCTTATAATTGTGAAAAGGATTGAGAAAAGATACTGCCATGTATGAGAGGTTAGATCCTGAAGGAGTAAAGAAGCAAAAAGAAAGAAAATTATTTAAATTTCAAAGCTTTTATAAATTTACATTTTTAAAACAGATAAAAAGAAGATTACCGGTGATAAAATACTGTAAGTAATCGTCTTAGAAACAAACCTAACATTTAGGAATATTGGAATTATAACCAGTTCCAAAATCAGTTCCAGAAATTATATCTCTGTGGCCACAGAAGAGATATATGGTGTCAATGGCAACAAAACGGTGATAAATAAATAATCAGCTTAGAAACAAACCTAACATTTACAGTAATTACATTGCAGTAACCAGCATGTACATGTACATGTCAAAATATTCAGTTCCAGAAATTATTTATCTGTAGCCACAATGGTTGTCAATGGCAACAAATCAAATTCTGAAATTTATGTCAAATGTTTATCTTTTTAATGCGATGTTTTTACATTTGCGATTTTTATCAAATTAAGCTACCAATTAATGGTCAAAATATTGAGGTTAGTCACTCACACCCTCATATCTCATTGTTGAATGGGCAGTACAACAAATTATGACTAATAAATCAATCAATTTGCTAAATTAACAAAACTGTCACATCTAATAGCTTCAGGATGTCCATGCAGCACACCCTGATGAAAAAGTAGGACAAAAGTAAAATCAGGTTTGGATATTTTCAGGTGACAAGCTTACCTGTCTCGTCACAACCTCATTACTCTATTTCTACAGTGTCTAGGGTGGACACAGAAGAGGGAGGGCCCTGAGGTTGTGAGGAGACAGGTAAGTGAGGAGAAGATTTGTAGGACAAAGGAGGGAAGATAGAAGGAAAAATTAGGACTGAAACAGATATATATTGCAAAATAATTCATGAATTCCAAGATGTGATTTTCATGGAGAACATCATTGAGTGCTCAGTTGGTTCCTGAGATATTTATATTTGATATTAAAATCAATCAGTGATACACTGGCTCCTTTTAGTAGCGATTTCGCTACGGTTTTAAGTCAAAATCAAAAAAAGGAGGAAATAATATAAGATGGAGACCATAAAAGTTGGAAAGGAACAATCACTGCATGAACAGCCTGTAAAGTTTCATATCAGTCATGAAACACAATAATTAATGTAAACCCCTTCCCCTTTCCATACAAAAAAAAAATCATCATTGTCAAACTTACAGAAACTCAAGATGGTCAACTACTAACATGGTACAAAGATGTAGTAAAATCTCCTTCATGCTGGTTCCCTCCCAAAAAAGGCTCAAAAAGAGAATTTTTAATACTTTCTACTCATGCTGTTACTGAACATTATGGTTGGTAGAAATGCCAGTCAATGTATACAGTCAAGGTGACAAATAAAGCAATATTTGATTTTGTTTCCTACACTCATTATAAAGACATACCATGAAGAAAGGTCACTAACAGCTGAAGGTGTTTTAATAAATTTTTTTATGTTTATTTTTCATGTTTACAAAGAGCATGAAAGATCAGGGTAGGTTCTAGACTATTGCACTATGAAGTCAAATCTTTCCCTATGTCACTGAGTGTAGACTAAGAGCCAAAATTATTCAGTAAGCTATGTTTTTATACTGTGTGTGTGTGTGTATATATATATATATCTTTATATTTGAAATGGTCATGAGTTGGGAAATCCTGAATCGTGACAAAGACAGAGGTTCAAAACCAGTAAGGAAGGTCGTAATTCCACTGTAGGCTTTTGTCACCTGTATCGAAAATGCTAGTTCTGTTTTGGTGACATATTTTGCTTTGTAAACTCTACAGATTAATCATGATGCTAACCAACTTGGATTGTCTGCAGATACAGTTATACTTCATGAGGCCTTAAGACGGTTACATTTCTATGTTCCGAGGTCTCTATGTTCCGACATCTCTATGTTCAGACAATTGTTTTGGACTCATATTTTTTTTTTTTTTTTTTTAAATTTACAACTTTCAACGTTGTTTTTCGTTATTGGCACCATAAACCTTGCCCCTACATTTAAACTCTGAACGTCGTCACAGACCGATACGTAAAATAGCACCATGGTATACAGTGTCTATGGCAGTGCATGATACCAACGCAACTTTTTAATCTATTTTAGCAACGGCTCGTAACTAAACATGTTAGCTATTCACTGATTGGTTTAATTCAAACTAGTGGGATTTGGGGGAACTGTAGGAATTTGTGTGGAGACACTTTACTCATTATCTGTAAAAGTCCTTAATTACTTACCAATTAACGATGCTGGCAGGGAAGAACTTTGCTTATATCTTAGTTTGTTGTTTTGTGATTGCTCATCATGATATATGTATACAAATTTGATGGACATGTCAAAAAGGTGGAAAACGGCGACCAAACGCAAAATGCTACATTAAGAGATGACAAAATCAATTTTGTAGACCATTAGAAAACATTCCTAGCGATTCAGGTTGTGAACTACACCACTTTAGATGCCACTGGTTAAAAATTTCATGGATAAAAGTTGCTGGATTACACACCGACCCCTCCCCCCCAGCTCCTTTATACTTTGAATACAAATTTTTTTACTAGACATACTAAAAAAAATATTACCTCCAGACTTTGTTTCCAAAGGAATACTGAAAAATCATCACAGAACCCAACAGGAAAACTGGCAGATATCTATTTGGAGGAACTTAAATACACAAAATACAGGCAGGCTGAATTTCACGTATTCTACATTACAATGTGTATGAAGTATTTATACAGGAAACTAAGAAGTAAACTCATTGCTTTGAATAACATTTGATAAATTTTATTTCAAATCAAAGACGATATTATATTATTCTGTGTCACTACCACAACTGTACTATGTAAGCCATACCACAGAGTATAAACTTACAATGTTGAAATTGTTGAAACCTGGGAAGCATGCAAGACATTTGAAGTTTCAATGTAAGTTTGCAAACACACACCAAGATATGTGACATACAGTACCTACCACCGCCCTACAGAAATATCAACAAACGGTCTCCACAAAACTAACATACAGTATGTATGTTCGATATATATATAGAGGTACAGAGAAACACTCAAACATTGCACCATGGTGCTGTACATTTACACAAAATTCACCTCCTGCACTGTAAGGTATGTCAACAAAATAAATAAATGTCAATATATTAAAGAAAACATCACAAGTTTTGTCAGAAAGTGCACGCAAATCAAATTACAATTAAGTTCCTGTACAGGTGTTAGGAACTAAATCTAAATTACATAATGCACTGATTGCCACCTACAGTACATAATGTAAACAAAGAGTTCTCAACAGGGATTTTCAACCAAGCTTAGAGTCGACAGAGGGCGCTTTCATATCAGTCCTTTCTAGTTCCGCAAAACTTGACGAGCCACATTTGTGGTCGCTGAAGCGTCGTAAAAATAACTGCTAATTTTATTATTATTATTATCTTAAATATGGCTCTGTTAGGACCTATATCATAGTGCCCTCCATAGAAATGCTAAAGATCCCCATTCATTTTCTATTTAGGGATAGACAAAAAAAAAAAAGACACTGGTTGGACAACCGTTGGAGCAATCTAAGGGTCCACCAACAAAATCAAAACCCCTTTACACCTATAGATTGAGCATATATACATGGAAGGCTGATAAGGTGCTCAATTGACCTAAGGGCGGCTACATGGGTCTACATCTATAATGTATAACTCCTAATGCAACTTTTCACTGTTATATTTTCACGCCGGATTTGAATTCTTTCCATCAATAGGACCGCCTATTGTAAACTCCTGCTGTTTACTGTACTGTTACTACAAAGGTTTGCAAAAACAAAAAATCCTACATGTCAGTTATGCAGAAATTATTTATCACCCGTCAAGAATATCGTCTCATTAATGACCATTTCTGTGAATTACGGGAGGGGCTGGAGGTAGGTGTGGGTGAAAGAGATGGGATAGGTGGGGAACAGGGGAACTGTGTGAGGAGGGATGGTGAGGGCAAGGAGGGGTGGGTGAGGAAGGAGAGTAAGGAGTGGTTATGAATCATGGGGCTATAAGGAATTGGGAAACAGAGTGGGGTTGGGATGTCATGAATATTCATGAATTCCCAACTTTCTCATTGTTAAGCTCGACACTCTTTATCACTTTACTTTCATAAATTTCAAAGATGTTACACATTTCTTGTAAAATTGTCTCATCATTTTCCTGTCAATCTCAATCTTCCATTTTGCTTCTTTATTTAAGTCGTAATGAAAATAGTTTTGAAGCTCTCTATGTTGATACTGTTGATAATATTATAGATCACGGTCCTTTAAATAATCTCGCTATCCAACTCCGGCCTGCGCTGCAGGTGTTGATTGGAAGAATTTCACACAGTGCCATCAACATTTAAAATATCATCTTAGACAAATGAAGATAGCTCAACATAGGTTACAAATAATTTATCACCATAAATATGCCCAACGCTTACTGGGAAATCCATACTGCACACATACTAATTACTTTCCATATTTGAATAGGCCTACTATATGGAGTGCCAAAATGGCAAAAATTCATCATTATTACTGTGCATGCTGATGCATAAGAAACCCAGCATACTATAGTAGGATCTGACAAACAAGCCAGTAATAATAAATATTGCAATTAATATATTAAGCAGTATCACCATCAAATACTGTATCAAACATTCTTGCAGCATCAATTAGACAAAATATTTAGAAGCATGAAAAGAATCGTACAGTATCAAAAGCACTCGTGGAATGTCAGGCAATCAGGGTAGAAAGAATCAATCGTGGTAAAAAACACCCAAGTGCAGCATGAAATAATTGCATGGTATCAAAAGCAAAGAACTATAGAATCAAGAACAATTTAAAGATAAAAGCTAACTAACGCAGCAACGATTAAATATTTGCCCTTTTGGCACTCCATGAAACACAAACAGCCAATCTGCAGTAAGACAGAGAGTGACGGTAAACTTTTCTCAACAGGATTGACATGGAGCATTAAATATGATCCCCTTTCATTTCAATCATTGAATTGAAGTTATTTTACATCTTGTAGTACAAAGAATCATTACAGTAGGCCTGACAATCCAAATTATTTGTGTATTTATGGGAGTAAAGCTACACCCAAACAACTGTACATTTGACATCACATATCACAAACAACAACCCCAATTGCAATGTTTGTGATACTGTACAGTTGCACCCAGATATGTCCATGACCTTGAAAACATTCACATTCATGTATCTAGCTGTATCAAGAAATGTTTTCAAGCACTATACAGTACATACACCAATATAATGAGGCTTGACCAAGCCTAATAAAAAAAAGTCCCTGAAGTGTACACATGTGTGGAGTGTACACATCCATGTGTACACATCCCTGAAGTGTACACAAGTTATAATGGGATATAAAGTAATTATGTTGTCTAACCGCATCACGCCATAAATAAAGTTCGCAGAATTTTGATCGGCTGATATGGACTATCATCTCTGCATATTATTTAAAGACAAAATGATTTTAAGGCATAATGCAATGAGGTGGCATATAACTCGTTTAGACAGCATAATGAGTTTAGACGGTATATAATGACTTTAGAAGGCATAATAACTTAATAACATAATAGAAGGGACAATGAAGCACTGGGATACTGTAAACTGTGTAATACTGTACACGTTGTTCATAGGCCGATATGTACAGTAAACTGATTGAGGGTGACCTTCATTAACACAGACCCTGTAGAGAACCGTACAAAGATAATATTCATCTCGTAGCGCTATAGTCTACTATAGCAGTTATTATATCTTGCAACCCTGGTATATAGTGTGATTCAACCTGCAGTATTATTTATAGAAAGTGATTTGAAAACAAGCTATTAAATTAGGAAAGCCTTCAAGGAACAAAATCTTGGAAGAAAATAATTTATCAATCTACTTTATCTTTTCTTTAAATCTGGTCAACTGATTTTTCCTTAGGTAAATTTTTCATTTAAATTTCAAAGAAAGTTTGCGACTAATTTACCCGATGCCAATCCATATTATCTGTCCGTCCGACCTTCAGTTGCCCCAATAAAGGACACAATTATCCTTCTCTGTGACCATTAATGTATTACCTATTAGTTATGTTAAGAATCAATCACAGACAACGAACCTTTCAAATTAAAAACTCATCTTTTGCTATGAACTCAGTCCACAATACTTACATATATGTACTAACAGTTCACAGCCTAACTACATATGTGACTTCACACTGACTGTCAATAGACCCTGTTTAGCACAGTCAGGCCTTTGTTATCATTACTTTGCACACATGAGACTCTGCCAGCAGCCATATATCCGAGCATATAAAGAAGAAGTTGAAATGATGTGGATTTTTATTCTCCTTCTTATGATTGATTGAAAACTGGAGATACTTACACTGATAGATACGATTCCAAATGGAGCTTGATCCAACAGATAGTAGAAATGACAACACCTGTAATTAATGAAACAGGTTTTATGGCGGTAGTCGTCGTGACGATGTCCCCGGTTACAGAGTATCCTGATCAGACAGTGAGAGAGATTGCTCGATGGTTTGTACCATCATAGAGTCTAGAGAGACAGAGAGAGAAAGACAAGATGAGAGGAGAGGAGATGAGATGAGAGAAAAAAGTGTTCGGTCAATTTATCCAGTTCACTAAATAGTGATTCACAAAACAGTGCTCATATAGTAGAGACCTTTCATATGTACATAATCACAAATTCATTACAGAGGCTCAGTGGACAAGGATCTCAAGAGTTCCCGAGGATTCCAAGTAATCCTGACTATGGGGGACAGATATAGGTCGTAACTGGAGCATTCGAGAGAGTGATTAAAAATCCGGGACAAATTGAATTAAAGATAAAAATGTGCTTGTACTCTACACTTCCAGCATCCTTATGAAACTGAATGTATGAGTCAGGCATAACTTAGGGACCGGGTCTAAAGTGAATAAATCAATCAGACCGTCCTGCAGTATAGTGGAATGTTTTTTTTTCCTTGTTGGGATGAAAGATGCGAGCAAATTTAGGGAATGAACAGTAAATTTCCCATGCTCTGCATATACACGTGCCAAACATTCTAAGAGAAGAATACTTTAGTTAGTTCATGTGAGTGACTTGTTCATGCAGTATTTTTTAAATCCTTTTCTGGAAAGTGCAGTCAAAGGAAAATAATACATGAGCTGAATTTAAATATCTCTGGTAAACATTAAAATGAATATACATGACATCAATGCAATTAGGTACTGTGACTTTTAAAAATTACATTTTAAAGGAGATGTAAACCTAATTGTCATCTATGGCTATAAATATAACTCAAGATCTTTTTGAAGAACAGGTCCCCACCCCCCCCCCCCATCCACACCTACGAAAAAAAATTGGTTGCGTATGGGAAGTATCCTAATTTAAAAGTTGTGTCCCTAAGTGCTCTTAGTTTAGAAATCTAAAATCACTAGGATCTGTCTTTTATGTTTTGTTTATATTCTTTAAATATTTTTAGCTAAAATATTAATAGTGTTGACATTGAAACCCAATGCCATCAGTTGGTCATGTAAAGAGCTTCAATATTTTAGATTCAGCACTTGCAAAACTCTTCTACATGACAGGAAATAAACAATTTAAAAAAAAAATTGAAAAAATTTATTTAATGAAGCATGTGGCTCGATGATGTTATATTTAGACTTGATCAAGTCTTCAACCTTGTGGGTGTAAGGATAATATTAAATCTGTTATTTCTCCAAAATGGAATCAAGATTTTCCTGAGAAGTTTTTTATGAAAGATATCCTTTTCACAGACACCAATAATGATGGTTTGGTTTTGTATAGATCTCCTTAAAAGAAAGTTCTAGAAATTTAAGATATCACATAGAAAGAAGATCTAAGCAATTTCAATTTCTTTATTCCAGTATAAATTACAAAATTGATAAATAGGACAAATAATAATGATACACAAAAGACATAAAATGTACAATCATGAAAGCATGAACAAATAAGAAATAAGATGGAGGATTAGAAGGTTGATAGCACATTGGTCCAGCTCCCATCTTGATTAATGTTCCACTGCTGAGGTACAGCATTTTGAAAGGTATTCTGGTAAGAAACGGGTGAAAATTGTTACGCAACAGTCGCTAACAAAAACGTGTAGTATCTTCCTAAGTGGTAGATTCAGAAGCAGGTGTAAGTGGGCGGTGCCCAGGGAGCGAGGGCGCAGTGCTTAAATGTTCAATGTGTAGTTAGGTAGATGGGAAAGTGCAGATGTGGAGTGGGAGACAGGTAAGAGAGGAGTGAAGTAAGTTCCCTCTTTAGGGCTAGGTTAACTGCGACCAACAAAGTGTGATGTCATGCAGAAACGGCACATAACACATTTGTTTGTTTTCACTGTTTTATCAGAGAGATGTAGTTGTAGGACCCTCTCTATAATTACAATCACTGTTTAATTGTGTTGAAGTCACTTAAACACTCATTACCAACATGAGAGAACATATATCTTATCAACATTATTTATTCAAGGGTATTTAGAGAAAAACATAAATAGCAGTTGTTGGTATATTCCATTTACACTATCAGGGATACTTGTACAATGCACTGATTCAGTTAAAGTGAAAATAAACTAAAAATTAATATCTCAACAATTAACAGAACGAGCTGTGAAACAAGGAGATGGATTACTGTGCTCTGTTCACAAGCTCTGTACTGTGAATCTTTTAAAAATCTAAGCCTTTGTTATCTCTGTAAAAAGGAAAGAAAAAAGCACCTCCCCCCCCAAAGAAAAATAAAATGAAAAGTAATTAGCCACATAGTTTTAACCTTTCTAAAAGTATTTTGTCCTTGAGGAGCTTGGAATGTCAGGAAATTATCTTCCTGCATAGACAAAACAATATGCAAATTATAAAGAAAACAACACTTTGTGCAGCTCGAGCCCTGGAATATAGTTATCACATGTTCTGTAATTTCCAGTTACATTACAACCACATTTTCATGGTTCCCACCTTTTCAAACAAATAATGAAATTCCAGACTCTTTCAAGATCAAAATATGTAATCCAGTTCATTTAAGAAGCCTACACACTACTGTATGAGGAATTACTGTTAGGCTTCCTACAGTAGCCCTAAAAGGTTGAACTAGTTTGCAGAATATCCACTAATCCTTATCATTAATTTGTGGTGATATAGGATGAACTAAGACCCCCCAACCTTTCCTCCCACCCAAACATAGTGTATGGTTGCCTTAAATTTTCACAACAGATTGATTAAAGGCTTTAAAGACTCGCCCCAAACCGCGTGCGGCCATGTGATAAAGTTAACTTTCTGTTGCTTTCAAGTGACATTTTGTTTGTGTCACTACAAAATGCACAGTACAGTAATGAAATGTGATACCTTGTTATCTTTAGCTGGACCTGAGATGTCCATCGCTGTATTGTGTGTACACTGTTCTGTGTGTATTGACCGCATTTGTATGTACTGACTGTACTCTGGTGTCTAATTACCGACAGTAGCAATCTCTGGGTGTATTTTCTGGGATCAATGGGGGTGTCTAACACTTCTGTTACACCACATTCGAAAGTAGGTCAGATTACCGGCATTAGACATTTCTTTTTGCGCTAGTCTTCACACCCTTTAAGTTAATCTCTTAAGAACACTCAGCTTGTGTAAGTCTTATCATGGTGCACAAGGTATAGGTATCCATACAAAAAAGTTCTTCTTATTTAAAAAGAATCTTTTTATAATGAGTAATATATATCAATATATATATAACAAGGAATTTTTCTTCACTTTTCCAGATTAAAGTCCAAAATTCCTACAAACGATTTGCTTCTTAATGTGTTTTGTGCTAGTTTGAATAGTGTCTAAAGAGAATGAAATGTGCAGGATTTAATAAAATGCTTGTAACTTAATGTAATGAAGAATCATTAGCATCCAAAATAGGAAAATATTTTTATATAGTGGCAACATTACTTTGCAGTGAAAATATGGTATTGCAATTAAAATACTTTCATAGGGCAGTAACTTATAGACCTTTAGGATTTTACAGCACAGCTCAAAGTTCCTCTGACATTGTTTGTGTATCATAATAATAATGGGACAATCCTGTGTAGTTTTAACATAATCAGATTCAGTGACCTGATGACCTCTCGTCAAATTGGTAAAATGGAATGACCCATTAGTTACTTGCTTATGTTAACATTCATTTATTTAACAAAGAAACTATGGGGGTGTCTTAGCGCCATGATGTAATTGCACAGTTTCTTATTTTTTGATAAAACATTTGTCAATCAAAGAAAATGAATTTTTTTTTTTAAGGGACCAAGCTTTGTATGGAAACAGAGCTGATTTTCATGGGTTCTCTGCTTATCCAAGGGAGTTAAAATTCTGAGTGAAAAACTGAATCTTTCTCTGAGATGGTCCAGATGGCAAACAGCTTATAAACAGTGATGCATTCAGTAGTATACAGTACATAATCTATCACAGAGTAATCTTGTTGGACAAACAGCATTTCCACATTCACAAACAAAAGCCAGTTTTGTCTGGACAGGGGATCAACCCGCATTAGCAAGCTTTAAATAAAATAAGAAACAGTAGTTATCCATTTTTTCATGCAATCTCATATTCCTTAAGATTCCAATTAAAAAAAAAAAATCTGTACATCTAACCTACAGTGAGAGGAGATATATTATGATCCTTTTACCTGGGGCATGGCAAAAGAGATTTGTATAGTTTTATGTGATTCTGGGCATCCATACATGTACACTACTTGTGCTTACCGTGTATACATATAAAGCGTATGTGCATATGTATGAGACTATAAAACACATACTGTACCTCAAGTAGCTCCTGTTCAGCACAAACCATCAATTGATGATCTTAACTATTGAGTGATGATGCCGCAGGTACTATTACATTAGTCAAGATGATCACTGCTGTAATTCACATTAATATGTAAGTTTTCAACTGGAGCACTGTATAGTGTGGAGTGGTTCACTCCAAGATTAATGTTTATGGTCCAGTTACATAGTTGATGACAATTTACAATTCATAATCATGGACGTTAAATTTGAATGTAAGAGACTGACTTCGGTCAGCTTGCGGCTTTGATAAGCCAATGAGGCTTCTTCGCGAGTTCCTGCTTGCAGGAGGATCTAAAATACATACATACAATAAATACATACTGTAGTGTAGAAACATAACTTCCATAAATTGTAACTTAACTATTGTTTTCTGATGTATATGGACTGTAGCCCATGGTATTCCAATGTTTGGCTTGGTGACCCCGTTTCCACCTTGATCATCTTGGGGACCCTGGGGTGGTGAATATTGTGGCCTGGGAATGGGGCTTACAAGAAGGAGGTATCTCCCACACATCTGAGTATATTTTAGAGAATTAAGGGTGGCTGGCTGCAATATCGTGTTTGTAGTAATTTGAAGTAATTTTAGAATGAAGTATTTGAAGCAAATAATTTATTTTCAAAATTTTCCACTCTTTTTCTTCAAATATTGGCAGTTTTTCTTTACTCCTGAATCATTGTGGACCCTTCAAAACATTTAGGGGACCCTCAAAGGGTCATAATCCCCAGTTTGAATATCTAGGGTCTACATTACCTATCTGAAAAGTAATTAGTGGCTGGTTGTTAATATGCTACTAGGGAATTCTACTGAGTGGTGTCTGAGTAGGCAAGTCAAAATGAAATATACACACCATGACACCAAGAGTCCTAACATGCACACATAACCTACACTTAAAATTTAGTATCTATATACCTTTATGAAAGTTTTACCACGCGAGTGTGTAGCAAGAACCAACAGCTGTCTTGCTTATAAAATGACCCAACTGATTATTTACCATTTGTCAAACAATTAAAATGCTTTAAATGCCTAACATTAAGGAATAGGTACTGTTAGGTTTTTTTAGCACTACGATTGCTATGTAATGTAATAGCATGGACAAAAAAAGGACCTTATCGACATCATAGCTCCTTACAGTAGTTCCATAGCAGTATACAGTATATGGTTTTAGTTTGTTTATGTGTACTGTGAGCTAAACTAATACAATACTGCCCCCAAATCTGACCGGTTTGGGAATTTACGAGCGACGAAACTTAACTGTTTACTTATACAGGCTACACGACTGGAAACGTTTTTGCACTTCACCCTCTATTTCTACTTGATTTACGTGGAACATGTCAAAATCACCGTGACGGATTCCACGGGGTAAATGCTAAAGCGGTTGTGCTGCTCATGCATATTCAGAGCCTCTCACTGCTGGCTGGCTGAATGGGATAGCAGGGAGTGAGGATGTCACATGCTACACAAACGACTCCATACAGCATCTTTATCTTGACAGACATATTCTGGAGTGCAGATGGAGGGATTGAACTCTCAACAAGAACGCACACAGGAATGAAAGAGACCATCACATTTATCTATCAATATGTGGTATACCCCAGCTGCTGATTACATGGTTTAATATAGGGTTTCAACTAACACCCGAATGGGCAATCTGGATCAGTCTTGTACAGTGGTACTCCTCTATACCAGACTCATAGTACAGTAAATAGTAGTATAGTACTTAAAACAGTATTCATGAGTACTAAACGAGTACAAGTGGATTTCCCTTTGGTATGAGTAGGAGCACAAGTACATGGCGCTAAGTACTTAAAGGGGTGTAGACTCGCGCACAAAGAAACGTCTAATGCCGGTAACCTGACCTAGTTTCGAATGAGGTGTAACAGAAGTGTTAGACACCATTCTCGATCCCAGAAAATACACACACAGCTTGCTTCCGCCGGTAATTAGACACTAGTGTACAGTCAAACATACAGCTACGGTCAATACTCACAACACAGTGTACATAGCAGCGTGGACATCTCAGGTCTAAATAAAAGATAACAAGGTATCACATTTCATTACTATATGCATTTTGTAGCGACAAGAAGAAAACTTCATTTGCAAGCAACGGAAAGTTCACTTTTTCAGAGTGTGGCACGCGGTTTGGGACGAGTCTTCAATGCCTTTAAAGGTCAAGCGACACGTAGCAGATTCTACCCCTTTGGAGATGGAAAATGGACATGGAGTTGGGTTTTTCTTAACATTAGAATTGTTCAATTTTACATTATTGAAAGCCAACTCTATATGTCCCTTGACCTTTAAACTTACACTGTTTCTATACTAGATTTAATCAGCAAAGCAGAATAATTTTACAGTTATATATTGACATAATCATCTTTCTTTGTCGTTGTCATATACCACTTATTAACAGATTCACTCAAGAAACTGTTCCAATGAGCATTCCACAGGGAACCTTACTTATAAATTCTTCATTAGCAGAGGTCTTTGGTAGGTAGGCCTCTATTTCTGTCACAAAGTATCAGCTTGGCCTATGTTTAAATACTAGTAAATTGTGAAGGATTTACTCATGCTGTTCTTGTACTGCCAGTCTTAATTCTCAAAATATAATACATTTGTCGCAAAATGCTGTAACAATACACTGGATTGTGTGAGATGTTATATGGTTGAAAGTGGTGCTGGTACTTGGTGTCTTTTACCCATTTGGTGTTACAGACCTGGTTTTGTGTTTTTCTTTTGAACTTCATTTGATATATATAGATAGGGTTTTTTATTGCCAATGGATGTGTTTTATTGAAGAACTCTCACCAAGGTGCACAACAAGTACCTAGTTCAACAAGTACCTGCATGTGCTGGTACTGTACTTTGTGTCTTTAAACCATTTGGTGTTACAGCCCTGTTTTCGTGTTTTTCTTTTGAATTTTATCTGATATATATAGATAGGGTATTTATTGCCAATGGATATTTTTTATTGAGGAACTCACCAAGTGGATATACTGTACACACCAAGTACCTAGTTCAACCATGCTGTAACGTTTGGGTTATTGACATTACAAGAAAGTGTCATATAGAAACACAACAAAAACTAAACAGACGTAAAACTTCTAACCATTAACCGCTGACTGCCCCTGGATTCTAACCATTGTCTGGACCAACGATGACTTTGTTCTGATTTGTTTGACAATTGGTATTGTAAAAAGGAATTTCTTTTGTCCCATGGTGGCACCATTTGTGAGAGGCAAAGGAAAGAACACACATAATGTAAATGCACGCACACAGTAAAAGCACCAACGTTGCATAGGTTCATTTTTCATTCAGGAAGGAACCAAACAATCATTTGTTCAAAAAATAATCAGTGAATTTTTATCTAATAGGTCACTTTCCTTTATTCCCTTATTTCTGCTTTCTCTTTGCCTTCTAGTTTTGCAAAATATATATAAAGCCGTGCAAAATTTCTTTCAAGTTTTCAGTACAGTGTACGCAATTTTACAGAGCTACAGAAATGAGACAACGATGTCAGTATTGTTTTGATTTTCTGTATTGTTTCCGACTTTCCCTAATTTTACCAATCAAATCTGGTATGGACTATTAACTAAACAGCTTGCATTTTACCCTCCAATACCTCAAAAATGCAAAATTTCTATGGGGACGTTTCCCCCTTAGCCCCCACAAGGGCCCCTAAGATGGGCCTCAAAAGGTAGGACACCCACATTTACCATTTCTGTGTACAAATCAATAGTAAACAGGGTACAAGATACAGTACTTCATTCTTTTTACAAAAATGTTACAAAGAGCAAAATGGTATTTTAGTGTACAAGGTTCCATATACTGATATTTATGTGCAGATACAATTCAGTACCTAATACAGTAGTCTATATAACGTAAAACAGCAATGGATTTTGAAATTTAAACTTGTACAAAACTGATGGATTGACAACATTGTGAATAATTTGTTATTAAAAGAAAAAATTCCAGACATTTGAATCATAGCAAATGAGACTACCAAAATATCAACTTGAAGAGCACTCAATTGCTAGAACTGGTTTTTTTTGGGGGGGGGGGGTGGGTGGGGGGTGGGTGGGGGTGGGGGGGGCTTTGGAAGTGTTTTAGAAAGTTCTGTCTTCTGTGATCCTGCAAAGGAATCTGCTTTATATCAGACCAACAATATTATCTTATAGGATATATAGAGTGGCTTGTAAAGAACAATCTTTGGGCTGCATTGGTAAATGTGATTTTACATTGCATCAAAAGAAAATAAACTTACTTGTAAATGAGTATTTGTTAACGAAGATCAATGCTAAAATCTAATATCAATTTTGATGGCTTTGTCATGTATGTTTAGACTTCCTCAAGTCTTAAATCTAATAAATACACATATAAAAATATATATATAATATACAGGCACACTAAGTAATTATGCCACTGGCAGGTGAAATCTCTAGATTACAGCTTTGGTTTCTTTTGATATAGTTAAAAATGATCATAGCTCTGTTACTATATCAATGCTAGTAAAATGGGTAATGTTGGAATCTTCATCACTGTTGCAAGAACATATTAAAGGATTGGTCCAGTTGTCATACATGTTTATGTTATATGAAAGAGGACAATAAAAGAAACACGATGGTGAAAAAACTGTCCAAATATCTTTTTCGGTTAAAGAGATATATTCAAGTGTAAAGTTTTATCAGATTGTGTAGAAACTGCTGAAATCTGACTAGCTGTGATGTCACATCCTCACATTCCTGAAAAGTCTTTGTTTTTTCTCTAAATATTTTGTGAGATTTCATGACTTTCAACCAAAAGATATGTCAGGAGATCTCATATTTGTCAAAGGAAGTATTTGAGATTAAACATCTGAAGAATTTTTGATTATATTATTTTCAAATGTGTTAAAAAATGTAAATAATTTTTAAAGAAATATATTCACAAATGTTAAGGAAGTGAGGATGTGACGTCACACCCTCACAGTAAGTCTTTCTACACCAGTCGTTTTCAAAGAAATTTGGATATCTTCAAAGTGTCATATCTCCTTAACAGAGCAAGCTATCATGGTAGTTTCTTCACTGTTCTTTTTGTCTTTTTGTGCTCTTTCATACAAAATAGACATGTCAAACACCTGAACCAATCCTTTAATTGTACATAACATATCTAATCACACAAAAAAACACAGTATAAGTAAAAGAAAAAATATTCTAAAAACCAAAATTAATTTTGAAGGATCTGTGATGCATGTTTAGACTTGATCAAGTCTTAAAACTAATATAAGGGCACACTAATGATCACATGAAGTATACAGACATCTTTAATAGGAAAACCGCACTGGCTACATTTCGTCCTCTTAAGTATGCCAAATGAAATTATGAACATGACCTGTTGCATGTCCCTTGACCTTTAAAGAATTTGTAGAACTCTAGCTACTGACTGATCTGCAGTGTTTTGGGAATTTAATAGCATCAACAAATTTAATAGCATCAACAAATTTAATAGCATCAACAAATTTATCACTTAAAGGTGCCACAAACTGAACCATCATCTATTTAGCTTATAAATATGGCAGAGATCTTTGTGACAAAGATCTTGCTCCAATCGGGAAAAATCTTGTTTGAAAAGTTTGGACTGTGGTATACAGCTTTGGAAACCTAGCTGTGATGTCACACTGCCCCTAGGATCTATACCATTTTGCTTTCTCTATTTTTCATTTCATATTTCATGGTTTGTATTTTAAATCCTCCTGCAAGCAGGAACTCGCAGAGAGGCCCTCATTGGCTTTTATTCAAAGCCGAAAGCTGACCGAAGTCAGTCTCTTAGATTCATATTTTAACGTCCATGATTATAAATTGTCAATTGTCACCAACTCTGTACTACTGGACAACATACATTAATCTTGGAGTGACTCAAACTCTGGACCTTATGATTGAATGGCACTAGTGTAAACCACTGAGCTAACACTCCCTAAGGTATAGACTGCTAGTTACAGCATTGCTGCACTGACACCAAAGCCGTCATTTGGCAGTGTTAAGTGTTTCAATATTTAAGATATACTATTTGACCCATCTACATTACATATATTATCATACTTGAAGAAAAACATAACAGATTGAGGCAAATGTGGCTCAATGATGTCATATTAAGATTTGGCTTAAGTCTTCAACCTTGTGTGTGTGAAGGAACAATAAATATATGTATCATCTCCATTCTCCGTACTGGAATATGATTTTTATTACTATAGCTGCTGTCTGGTTATCGCTATCAGATAAACCTATAACGATCAGTGGATTTGTATCCCATTTACCTCAAGAAGCTGCTGGACACCTTTTCGAATGATGTCATCTAAAGATTTGGCTCAATTCTTCAACCTTGTGTGTGTGAAGGAATAATAAATATATGCATTACCTCCCTACTGGAATAAGATTTTTATTACTCTAGCTGCTGTCTGGTTATCTCTATCAGATAAACCAATAATGATCATTGCATTTGTATCCCATTTACCTCAAAAAGCTGCTTGACAGTGTTTTCGAAGAGCCATGGTAAGACACAGAATTTCATAATGAAATATCGTACAAAATCCGATAGATTCAATTTATTAGAAGGACGTTTAATTTATGGAGTACAAAGATCTCTTCAGGCCTACGCAGGTGTCTCTCGTTGAGAAGGACACTTCATCCTCTTCACTCCTTTTAATGGCAACACTTTACTACACTAGACAATTATTATTAGAGAGAGAGAGATACATGCATACAATATGCAGCTGCTCATAACTTGTGTTGAAAATTCGAACACTTTGAGACGCATGATTAGCTCCACAAATTTATAGCGTTGTTATCTATAGAAATATGCTAGAAATCTCTACTTATAGGGGAAAACAGATTGGAAAACTGTGGAAACATTTGTAAATGATCTGGCTTACTGCATATCAGATGTGTGTATGTATGTATATATATATATATATATATATATATATATATATATATAATTGAAATTGTAGTGAGCTGGAAAATCCAGAACAGTGAAAAAATTTCCAGCCTCCACAAGGGTGAGTCGAACCAAGTTACCCGGGCCTATATATATAAATATATAACATATATATAATTGAAATTGTAGTGAGTTGGAAAATCCATAACAGCGAAAAAACTTCCAGCCTCCACTGGGATTCGAACCCGGGCCTATATGTAAAGATTCACTGAATGTTTGAGTTTTAACTGAATATTCATGATTTGAAAAGTCTTGGTTTGCACTTCTTTCTCGAATGATATGCAAACCTTGTAAAATTATTATATTTTTTTTTATAACAGGTATCCTGCAATCACTTATCAACATTAATTGTTTTCTTTGTTTCATTCATATAAGGACATCAGCCACTCCAGGAAACGCCACTCCAGGAAACTGCCCATGGCACTTGACAGTTTCATTTCACAAAATGACAAATATTTGCATTGATCATTCACATGCAATACTAAGTCCAACTTATAATGAATGTCATTATATACATGGGCAAGATATACTGATAGTTCAGACATAATAGGAGGCTGGTATAGTGGTTGACTCATTCTGCTATCACATTCTCATATAACACTTGTCTCCGTTTTTCACAAAATAAGATTACTCTGAATAACATAACTGATATGCATTGATTCAATATATGTGATGTAATGTAAATCTGTATAACATTATACATGTACTAGTATGTAATATAATCTCATTTAATTTAATTTAATGTCATTTGATATACAAAATGAGATTTTATGTGATGCAATGTAATGCAGTTCCATGTGGATGCAATTCATGATCCATTATATAGTATATTTATTTGGTTGTCTTGTCCTTCTGTTTTGATTATCTTGCTTGTAATTTCTCTGTTTTTGTAGTTTTCCCTTCTTTTTTCTCTGCTTTAAGAATATGTAGACAGAAAGAACAATGGGATCTATTAGTCTGTAATTTGCTATGTTCAAGATAAAAACACCCACACCCACACCCAAGTATAGAATAATCATCTCAGCTTCATTATTTGGTTTGTGTTTCCATATTACCAGATCATCACTAAATTCTTACCCTCAGCTCTACAGTTTGAACAATAAGTATAGTACATGTTCTTATTGTCCAACACACTTGAAGCTAGACTACACACAAGCCTTTAATTACTACAATACGTAGGAGCCCAATTTGATTTCGGGGACTTGCCCGAAAAATATAACCAACATTTTTCACACGCCTTGCACGCACGTTCAACATGTTAATGTGCATATAGGCATGCATCGGTTATTCCATCGCATGCCAATTACATCCAATCATTTGCCGTATTATTACCCTTCCATATTTGTTGGAATTTTTGGGGAAGTCATTACAATAATAATGATAATAATGATATTAGTTTAACCATTGAAAAACACATTGCAATTTATTTTTCTTTCAGTAGGTTTTTTCAGCATTTCTCAGCATATTGCCCTAACTTTCACAAAAATATTTGGTTGGGGACTGCAGCCCCCCCCCCCCCCCCCCCCCAGCCCCCCTGCCTTCCTACACCTATGCATGTTCTAACTGTCCAACACACTTAAAGCTAGACTACACACAAGCCTTTAATTACTACAATATGTGAAAACACACAGATTGAGGCACATGCTTGGAGACTATGGGCCAACATTATCCATCATTGTGTGGGTGGAATGCCAGAAGATCTACTAAAAAAACATGCCAAGGCCAAGCAGACAAAGCATTCATGTTATAACTTCTAATGACCTGAAAATATTTCTTCATTGTAGGAGATGCTATCTTTATGCCATAATTCCTGCAGGGTATGATAAAATGAAATGGAATGAGGGGCTAAACAATCCTTACTTAAAATTTCAAGAATAAAGGCTAGCTATTCTTTAAAAAACTAGTATTAACCTTCCATCAATTAATCCACCAACCTCTAACCCCCAGTGACAAAATAATCAGTCTTTAAGTTGATCAGATATGCAACACATGTTGTTTTCACAAATTGTTGCTTAGAAACTGAAATTACATATAACAAGCATTGTCTGCTGAAGAAAATATTGTATTAAACAAGGCAAACAAGAAGTATGTACAGCAGCGGGAATTTGTAAAACACCCAGTTGAGACAATTCTTTCCATACTGTACTTTCATGTCATGCTTTGAAGCACTAATACTGACAGTATGAGCAGTATAAATATCATGTTTCTAACAGATAAAAGTTAGGAACTTTTCATACTGTCAAAATATGAGTGCTTTGAAGAATCTTGTGCCTGACATGTCTAAGATATGGACTGGGAGAAACAGGAAATTATGGGATAAACAAAATCATATTCTCATTTTCATTATTTAATTAAAAGGTATCCAGTCAAAAAATTTCCTTTTACCAAAACTTCCCTGCTTTTTTAAGACCAAAACGTTACGCTTTTTACCAAAACGTCCCCGCAGTCAAAACATCCCTATGAGTCGATCAAAACGTCCCCGCTTTTATAATCAGTTGGAATGCAAGTGTGGATGTTTTTAGGTCAATCAAAGAGTGAGGATAAGTATAGTTTAGGTTGAAAACACAGTTTTTAAGAGTGGGAAGTGCCGGTTATCTCAATGTTACGTAATTGTTGAGCAAAATTTCCGAGATCAAAAGTAAAATAGACATAAATAAGTCATTTTGCAAGGATTTTTTACTATTTACATTATTGTTGTATATTTTTTGTTTTCGTTAATTCACTGAAAAACATATAGCGTATACCTTTATCATACCAAATATAATTAAACGATACAGTGAAGTCCTTCATGATTTATTTAGCACCTGTAATCCAACTTGCATGCCGATAACTGTTAATGAATGTGATAGACGGGGACGTTTTGACTTACGGGGACGTTTTGACCAACGGGGACTTTTTGACCAACTGGGACGTTTTGACCAAAAGCGGGGACATTTTGGTACAGGGACGTTTTGGTAAAGGATGTTTTGACTGGTAAGCACTTAAAATAATGCAATATGTGTATCACTAAACTAGGCTCAGTATGTTATTTATCCCCAGGGCCTGAACGGACTCACACAGCCTCTGCCAATGTTGTTTTTTTCTTTATAGGTGGACATTACTGCACAAAATCTTGTTTAAATACACTAACCATACTTCAACAAATATGTGATGTTCTGTAGTATTGTTTATCCTCAGTGGTATATATTTTAGTGAAAAATATTGCAGAATTTTCCACTTTTTTACAATCATATTTAACCATGAAGTATGAATAAATGATATTGCCAGGTAGTGACATATTCAATGAAACTGCTCAATTTGAAGCCATCTTGCCAATTGTTATTTTCACCGATTGACTGATTGTGATGCTAAAATCGTCATACATCTGCAAAGGTAAACTCCGGGCCTGATCTTTAAGTTTTGTTGAGAGTTAAGAGTTGTAAGTGCACAGACAATACATTTGATTTAAATGGATATTTCATTTCATTTCATTATATATTTGATCCAATCAAAAAGCAGTATACAAACAACAAAGTACGAAAACACAAAACGGATCAGGATGTACAAAAGGAAACCAAATTCCTGTAGCCCGGAGGCCTGTACACCCTTACAATAAGAGACCTAGAACTAAAAAAAAATATAAAAACCTATAATATTCACAAATAAACCATAAGAAAAATAAGAATTAAAAATGACAAATTACACAACATGTGATAAAGCTAAGAAATGTTCCTTAATATTGCACACAAATGACTGGTAAGAACACACAAGAGCAAATTCCTGGTCTCAGGGGGAAGTTCATTCCAAATCCTAGGAAATTGGTTCAAAAATTCATTTTTAAAACATATATCATATATGGTATTGGCTGCAGGTCAGCCTGACTTAGACCATCCAGTGAGACTAGGTAGAAAATTAGAGTAGCCTAGGCCCTAACATTTGAACTCTGAAAGTGAAACAATCCTCCTATATCCTAGCATGAGTACTTGATAATAACAGCACAATTAGGCCTATGTGCATTCCATTCCAGTTTTTGTACTTTTAGAAGGTCAAATATGCAATCTGCTAAAGTGTAATATGGGATATTAACTTTTATCTGATGAAAAATATTGAAGCTTTGCATACATTGTCAGAATGCATAGCAAGTGCAAACGTTCAGGCAAGACCGCGGGGTGTACTGGAATAGGCAGTTGCCACATATCTGACTGAGATTTGCATTAACTGCCAAACTGAGGCCTATCAATTTCTCAACAGTTATGAGAATTTCCTTACCATGAGCTAAGCGTTACCTTAAATAGGTTAGGTAGCCAGCAAGAAATAGGCTAACCCATTCATAGGGCCTAGACTAGACCTATCCTGTAGATGAATATAGTCTGGCCTACGTTATCTGCATAAATGCATGACGACCGTGGTCTCAACTTACGTCAACTCAAACTGCTCAATCTGGAACTGGTAGGGCCGTAAAACTTAACACATCTGCTTCTGTTTGACTTATTTTGACAATTTAACGACTGACTATCTCTACAATTCTTTCCTCTAAATTGCGATGATCGAAATAACGTAGCAAACTGGAACTTACGTTATCTTTTCTCAGCCAAGTACTAAGTTAAAGGTGAAAGTAGCCCCCAAGACAAATAAATGGTCTCGTAATTTATGTGTTTCAATTGGTATGCAGACGATAATGCACGGCGGACGACGTGCCTGTAGGAAGCTGGCAGCCTTTGTCAGCAAACAATAAGATGCACACACTAACAGCATGCGCTAAAGAAAAGGACGCAATAGCAAAACAACAGTGTACCAGAATAGAGTCAACAATGGCAACTTATTAGAGGCATGCGAGGACATATTGATAGTGTTTCTAATTACAATTAATAAATAAATATTTCGAGAAATGGAGGTATTTTAGAGGCCAAATAGTACCAAGGAAGAAATCATATCTTCCTCTTTAATATGATGTAGGTCTACTATCTGTAACAAAGCTTATTATATTAGCAAATTTGAAATTCCCCCTAAATTCCTTTGAGATCACCTAAACTAGATTTTGTTTTAAAGTTTAACAATTCGACTCATGGAGTGATTTTGGAGCCCAAACTTTTTCCTGAAAATAGACTAGAACTTTTATAGGTCCATTATTGGAAGGAAACTTATTTCTTGAAGAAAAAGAACTATAAACATTTTAGCACTAATTCCAAATTTGGAAATAGTCCCCAAATTCAATGGACATCACAACAAAAAATATGGATTATTTTATTCTCACAATTAAATCATTCAAGTTATGAAAGGATTTTCTAAGATTGGAATTGTAACAGAGACGATATGTGACCTACTTCTTTAACGTGGTATAGCTTATTTAATTTAGTAGGGAACAAACTGAGGGACCTTTTACCACTATTTCAAATTTACCCGTGTGGACTCTATTATGGTACACTGTTGAGGTCTCAGAGTGTCCTTTTCGTTATCGTCTGCTGTTAGTTACTGTGGTTATAGTCTGCTGTTCATGCCTGCTAACTTCCGAGTCTTTTGGGATTTACAAGCTGCAGTGTGCGAGTAGGCTACAGTAGGTCAGGTAGGTTACTGTGCATTTTGCAGGAAGAGCTGACACTGTTTATCATTAAGTTAACACATAAAGAGGTGACTAAAACGTCTTAAGTTTGATGTGTCTTACGAATTTTACTTGTTTGAAGGGTAATTTGAACGCTTAATTCTCAATTTACACTTTTTGCAAGCCCCTAACGTAGGCCTAAACAGTAGTACTGAGTAGTAGGCTAACTAGTATGATACGTTAATGTTTGCCTAGCCTAACATTATAATCTAGGTTTAATGTTAGGGTATCTTGGCATAAGCAAATTAATTATGTAGACCTAATAAAAGTTGGCCTAGTCCGATCATCGGATGAAAAGTTAGGCAAACTATGTAAGCCAGCAGTATTACAGAACTGTCTTTGGAATCATGTGAATAATTAATAGTAGCCTAACTAACACTGCTATCACAGTATCAATCAGGTTGGCATATAGGCTAGTCTATATTTCATTTAGAGACTTAAACTAAGTTGTCTAATGTAACCTACGGTAGCAGGATAGGTAATGCACAGACACAATAAAGTGAATCGCCACAAACTCCAATGGCATTGCTTCACAGAAAAGTGTCCACAGCAAAGTGTAATTCCTTTGGGTTGTCTATCCAGTGTAATTGGCTGAAATAACAGTAAGAGTGAATGGTTGTACTGTAGGCCTAGCCCACTGTCTAGTATTGAGTATTGAAAGAAAATAACAATATCCTGTTATAGGAATTTGGAAATAAGTTATTTTATGACACATAAAGGATGTGCATGTGTGATAAACTGAATGGCTTATAACTTGTAGCACTGGAAGAATGACATTCTTTTCTCCATTATAGTTTGACTCTGCTGAATTTGATAATAAACTTTACAGCTATTACCAGTCCCGAGCAACCAAAATGGCTGAAGATGAAAATGAGAAAGCTTACAGATGGGAAGGAGATTATGAAAGAACCTGGTAGGATCATTTTCTTTACTTGGATTTTTTTTCATTCCATGACTTTATAACTTTATGACATTTGAAGGATCTTTTTTTTTTAAATTCCTGCTGAAGACAAGAGGCATCTTTGCAATGGTGAAGGAGTGTGCATTTGTATGTGTGTGCATGATTTAGACCTTGTCTTCTATGCTCTAACTCATAGTGTAAAATGGAGGTTCAACATGTAGTTCACATTTTAATAGTAATCTTAACTTAATTTCTTTGTTTATGTTTTTGTTAAATTTTTGTCGTTGTTATTCTTAATTCTAATAATTGTTTGAATTTAATTTCCTTTATAATCCTTTTTTTTGTAATTTTTTAAAGAGGGCCTCAGGGGAGAATACCATTTTGATATCTGAGTATTTTAACCCTTTTAAGAGATTTTTGTAAATATTAATGCTCAATATAATTGGTATTCAGGATGTACTGTAGCATAATGAGTTGAAGAACCCTATTGTTACCTGTAATCGTCAAAGGCCATTTGAGGACAACAGAGGTCAAGGTATGAAAACATTGATAAGATGTGAACTTCAAAATAAAGACTTAGATGAAATACCTTTTCCAGTATACCTGCGGATCCATTTTAATGAGAACAAAAAGCCCTATTGTTTTCCGTATAGATCAAAGATCAAGGAAAGTCAATTGTCTGAAAACTTTGTCAAACACAATTGCTTCTTCATGTCGATATATATTTTCAACATAATGACTTGTTTGTATTTTACAGGGAAGCAATTAAGGAGGATGAAGCAGGATCCTTGCAAGCCACCGTAGATGACATAATTCAGAGAGCCAAGAGAAAAAGGTTGGCTGACAGGCCTGTGAATGTTAGGCTTGGTATGGTAAGTCCATCTTGTCTATCAAAATCTTACATTCTTTCAGACAATATACATTGTACAACAAAAATTCATTGTTATCTAGAATCGGTTTCCTACCCTGCTACAAACCAACTGTATAAACTCAAAATTTCTGTATCAGCAGTTAACAGCATTAAAGATCCCAAGTCATGAGTTAGAACAACTAACAATGTGCTAGCTCTGTTGCAAGGAGTTGGTCACAGCTGCTAACAATGTTACTACCATGGATAAGGAGCTGGAAGTCCCACTGCCTTGGATTATTCTGATTGTTTTCATAGCTTCATGGGAAGAGAAAAGAAGATCAGATTTTAGATTCCATGGAAGTTGAATTTAGGGTTTGTTGCTGTTGTGAAATGGTTATGCTCTTAACATGCATGCTAGCAGTTGTAATGCTTCCTAAGTACTTCCTGGGGAATTATTTTCTTTCTTGAAATTACCACACATGAAAACCGACCATTATCATTTGACCGTTCAGTATTAATATCCCCTTCAGAATGATTTGCACCTGAGTATATTTACTCACATTCTGGGTTGTGTGAAACATTCTCTTACTTTCAAGGTGTCACTGTCAAATTGATTTTGCCATTGTTGTTGTTGCAAATTTTACGGTGTAGGGTTGGATTGGGAGAAATTGGACAGTGGTGGCTAAAAACTTCAGCAGAACTTAGGACACTCAAAGCAACCCTTGTAGGTAACATCTCATATCAATTTGTCATTCTGGGATAATCTTCATATTTACTGTTAAATGAAAACACCAGGAAACCCACTCCAGAAACCGTGAGTTGGCAGCTTGACAGGATATGCAGAATCCATTTTTTCTTTGACAGGGACATTTCATTCTTGCATGAAATATTTCTTCCTTACATTTATAGATGCGCCACCTGTTCTTGGTAGTTGATATGTCTCAAGCCATGGAAATACAAGACTTGAAGCCAGACAGACTCTCTTCGACAATAAAGGTAAAATGAGAAATGACTTGACTACGTACGACTGAATCACTGGGTTAAGGATGATGGATAGTTTTAAATTTAGACAGAAGCTGAGTGATTTGAAACTTTTACCATTTTAAATAACTATTCTTCTGTGAAGACAGAAGGCAATCCTCATTCAGCTAATAATTTCAACGTCCATTTAGTTGGATGCTTCATTATCTGCTTGGAAAAAATCTACCAAAAAACAAAACTATTTCCATTAATTAGGAATTTTGTGTAAACGTTGGAAATACTCATGAGTGTTTGGAACAGCTACCAAGTGGTTTTAATGATTGTGAGCCGGAGTGCAAGTGAGGATACACACAAGATGGCATTCATTTCCAGGCTGACTGCCACAGTATTGTGTGTACTGTATGAACACCAGCAATTTGGGAGATGGTTATAAGGCTGTATGACACTGCAGCAGGTCTCTCTTCACTGCAGTTTTACTTTGTTTAAAGTATTTCAAAACCTGTGCCTGCTGTTAACATATTTGAATGGCAAACCACAGAAGCCTTTGGTGTACATTTTTTAAGAGACCTTAATGCCTCAGTGGCCTTTTTTACCATCCTTTTCATGGCAAAATATGACTCTTTATTTATTTTATTGCATTTCATATTGGCAAAGAAAGAGTAAGGTTCTATCAGGTGCTTTAATTTTATCCCAACACAGCCCCCCCCATCCCCCTACACCCCCCTCCCATCAATTACAAGACAACAAAACTAAAATCACTTTTCAAAAATTGGTTGTGCAGAGTTTGGTCTGAACATCTGTCCATACAGATTATGTTTTAATGCAGTAACAATCCATATGCCTTTATTTTCTCCACTTGGTATCTCACAGCTCTTGGAGAAATTTATTGATGAATATTTCGATCAAAATCCAATCAGTCAGGTAAGAATATTGTTCTGCTATTTTGTGATGGAAAGTAATGTTCAAACAATGTAACAGACAAAGGGATATTCTGATGGTGCACAATGTAAAAACCTGAAATTAAAGAGAAAATTAGTCACACAGTTGGTTGAAACTCCCATCTTTACATCTTGTCCATAACTTGTGATAAGGTTGAGTGAATGTAACATATTTTGACAGACTTAATCCTTACTTCAGTAAGAGAATCATGGTAGGTCGTCTGTGATTTCATCGTGGTGGATGTGCCGCAATAGCTAAGATAATCTTCTTGTTGATTTATCCTTGAAACATAGGCGTAGGAGCCCAATTTGATTTGGAGGGGGGGCCGTAACGAATTGCCCAAGAAATAGAACCAACAATTTTTTGCATGCATGTCATATAGACATGCATCGGTTATTACATCGCATGCCAAATTACATACAATCATTTGCCGTGTTATTACCCTTCCTTTGGGGGAAGTCATTGCAATAATAATGATAATAATAGTATAAGTGTAACCATTGAAAAACACATTGCAATTTTATATTTTTCCTTCAGTACATGCCCGAAAAATCCTCAGCATATTGCCCGAATTTTCATAAGCAAGTTAGGTTGGGGGGGGGGGGCTACGCCTATTCCTTGAAATGTGAACAAACCTGAATACTGCTTCAGTATTCATATAAGACAAGAAATAAAAGGAAACCAAACATTAAGTTTGACCTTTCCAGTTGGACCAAAGTTATAGTGACAGAAACAAATCTAGACCAGATAAGTATCTTCTTATTACCAATGTGTAAAATTGAAAAAAAAACTTAAAACACAAAATTCAGATTTGAATAGTACAAAACAACCATATGAACTTGTCTGTTAAAAAAAGGAATTCTTCTGTTAAAATTCAAAAATTATTTGAATATTAATCTCACTTGATAGATTGGTGTGCTAACCACAAGCAATATGAGAGCCGAGAAACTCACAGATCTTGGAGGTAAAGTACACATGATCATCTCTTAATTTTCAAATTTAATATCATATACTGTAAATGTTAAATGAGTTTTTTTCTTCCACTATGCAATATATCTCTGTATTCAAACTTTGAAGCAGGGATGGATTTTTATTCGGGAAAGTTTTGTATTCTGTACAAAGTATAAAGTGGAATAGACTTAATCCCAATAAACTTACCAGCTGCTGCATGTTCATGACCAGAAGATTTTCAAATTTTCTCTATTTATTTTGTTTACTTCCTTAACATAAAAGTGACCATATTTATTTTGTTTTAGTTAAGTATTTTTAAAATTTGGTTAATAAATATTGCTTTCAAAATAAACAAACAGACTTTGGCATTGTTTACAGTACTCGTTACTTTTATTCATAAAAATAGGAAAACATATGAGACAGCCTTTTCACGTGACTTCATTACTTTCCTATTTGGCACCAAGTTCTACTTCATAGTTATGATAAAAATAAAATAAAACTGTTAGCAAACTGCTTATCCACTAGAGAGCCTGTGTAGGAGAATGTGTAAAAGTAAGTTGGCCTGACGTTTCGATCCTAGCAGGATCTTCTTCAAAGATCCTGCTAGGAGAAGAAGATCCTGCTAGGATCGAAACATCAGGCTAACTTACTTGTACACATTATAGTTATGATGTTAGTATTCATCGCAAGATGATCTATTAATAGGGTATAAACAATGATTGTTGGGTTTGATTTCCCTTGACGATCTTGCCTTGAAACAAAATTCAAGAAGTATAAATTTTATAGAATTATAAATTTTCAAAATACTAACAGTAGATGGTGAGATTTATAAAGAGCAGACATACTGAAAGAAGTACAAAGCCTGATTAGTCTCAACCAAACATACAAATAAATAAAAAATAAAATCAAGGAGAAATAAGAAAAATGAACCTCGTTCAAATGGTTGGAAAAGTGTAACGTCCCATCACTTTCCATCATCCACCATTTTAAATAGGAGACAGGGTGTCTAAATTTCTTCAATTAAAAATATATATATTTGTTTTTCCTTCAAGGTAACCCCAAAAGACATATATTGGCACTGAAAGGTTGTAAGGATAAGCCTTGTGTGAAGGAGCCATCTCTTCAGAATGCAATAGAGTTAGCTGTGTCGACATTGAGGTAGGTTAAGTTTTCTCAATTTTCATTTGAAATTACATCAAAAGTGCACTTTTGAATTACAAAAATAGGACAAGGGTACTTTTGCCAAAAAGGTCACTCCTTGTTTATGAATTGGGACAATTTTGAGGTTTTAAACAAAACTGGGTGAACATGCCACTTGTGACCAACCCCCCAGCCTGCCCCCCCCCAACCTATTTCTGCTGCCCCTGTACCATAGTTAAATTCTACCCATTTTTCCCCCACGGATAAGTATTATAAGGCATTTCATTATTTCAGAATGTTGTCAATATCTCGCTCTTACAATAAATTTCCATTTATTTTTACCTTTTCTCAGACATATGCCAGGCCATGCCAGTCGTGAGATACTCATTATTATGGGAAGTCTGACCACATGTGACCCTGGTAATATACACAACACAATAAAGGTGAGCAACTCATTGGTCGGGGAAAGAAAAACTTTTCATATTAATACAATTATTACCCAAGAGGGCCTTCAAGTTAGTCACATAGCTCTGTATGGACCTATCCACTGAGTGAGCAGTTCGTGTTTGTTGGTGAAAAGTGAAAAAAAAGCAAGTTGTTGGCAATATTAAGACATCTCTGTTTAGTTTTACCATCATCGTTTCTCTAATTCCTACGCGATGCCTGTATTAGAGCATAGCTTGCATTTTTGAGTTGTTAACTTCCATAAGTTAGTTACATACTTCATTAAGTAGCTCTAACTTCTTGATCTACTATTTCACAGATACTAACTGGAATCCTTGACTTCAACTAATCAGTTATGTAATAGTGCCTCAAAGTAACATTTCTCCTAATATTTTTGTTGTTTTCTTGTTGTTGTTCGATTGTGCAGTTGCTTCAGGACATGAACATTCGGTGTTCAGTGATTGGATTAGCTGCCGAGGTCAGAATTTGTCGCAAGATATGTGAAGACACAAATGGTAAATTAATTTATAATAATAATTAGCAGTTCATTTTACGACGCTTAAGTGAACACAAATGTGGGAGAAGCCCGCAAGGGCTTAAATGCATTACAACTTACACGTTGGGTGGCTTCCAATTCACCATTTTAACTCAAATTTGGAATCTTTTCAATTTAGAAAGTCATTTCAAATCATTTTTAATTCTTCAAACTTCAAATGTTTCCCTGTCATATTAATAGATGTATATCACACTTCAGAGCAGGTACTTGTTTTTCCAGCAGAATGTAGACCTAGATGTCTAGTATTTATATCACAAAATATGTATTAAGTCACCAAAAATTATCTTATGCAGTAACCATGGTAATATGCTAAACGAACCTCTGAAAGTTTCTGCATGATGTCTTATTCAAAAAGTGCATCTCAAATCAACACAAACGTAGATCATAGCCTAGTGATTTATTAGCTAATAAGAATTTCGTTTTAAATAAATTGATGAAGGATGACTGGAGTTTAATATTTGATATCTGATTTTATAATATTTGATTTCTGGAATAGATTGCGTGCGGATGGTTTACATTCAATGTGTTACGGCATATATAGTTTATACTGTTAACCAATAGCAACATCTGTGGTCCTTCAATGTTGAACTGTTTGTTCTGCGGGTCAGTAACTCGCTGGCATAATTGTAGTACATGTACAACGGCATGCACCGGAGTACATCTTCCTTGGTCAGTATTAGTACAAGGTGCTATGCACAATGACAAGTACCTAATCTTGCTCTAGTATCTAGATGCTAGATTCCAAAATGACCTCAGTGTTAGTAAAAATATTAGTACAAATGCCCCAGTATGAGTACAAATACAACTACAGAATGCCCTCAGTATGAGTACAAATATGAGTACATAATGCCCTCAGTATGAGTACAGAAACCAGTACAGAATGTCCTCAGTATGAGTACAAAATGTCCTCAGTGTAAGAGCAAATATGAGTACAGAATACCCTCAATATGAGTACAAAATGTCCTCAGTATGAGTACAAATATGAGTACATAATGCCCTAAATATGAGTACAGAAACCAGTACAGAATACCCTCAGTATGAGTACAAAATGTCCTCAGTGTAAGAGCAAATATGAGTACAATATGTCCACAGTATGAGTACAAAATGTCCTCAGTATGAGTACAAATATGAGTACAGAATGCCCTCAATATGAGTACAGAAACCAGTACATAATACCCTCAGTATGAGTACAAAATGTCCTTAGTGTAAGAGAATATATGAGTACAGAATGCCCTCAGTATGAGTACAAAATGTCCTCAGTATGAGTACAAAATGTCCTCGTATGAGTACAAATATGAGTACAGAATGCCCTCAATATGAGTACAGATACCAGTACAGAATATCCTCAGTATGAGTACAAAATGTCCTCAGTATGAGTACCAATTATTCTCAGTATGAGTTCAAAATGTCCTCAGTATGGGTACAAATATGAGTACATAATGCCCTCAATATGAGTACAGATACCAGTACAGAATACCCTCAGTATAAGTACAAAATTTCATCAGTGTAAGAGCAAATATGAGTACAGAATGCCCTCAAGTATGAGTACAAAATGTCCTTAGTGTAAGAGCAATATGAGTACAGAATGCCCTTACTATGACTTCAAAATGTCCTCAGTATGAGTACAAGTACGAGTGCAATGAGAGAAAATACAAGTAGACAGATGTACTTGTTCTAGAAATACAAGTATGTAATCACTAAAAGTCTGTTCACCGGTCTTAGGTCACCCGGAATACTATCATCCTTCATAAATGAATATATATCATAACCATAACTTTGGCACTGATTTCTTGTCTTGTATTTACTTTCTCTGTTACCAGGTACTTACTCAGTGGTATTAGATGAAACACATTTCACAGAGTTACTAATGGAGCATACCACTCCCCCTCCAGCTACGGTGAGTGTGGTAAACATGACTACAACACTCCATTTCAGGGACAAGTTTCCTGTAATCAGTTATAAATAAATAATAAAAAAAGTCTTAAATAACGGTCCATCTTAGATGGTGCAGGATACCACCACAGATGATTGAAGGTACCTTTATACCTCAGTTCAGAAAAGTTTGAAGGACCATCAGTTTTGTCATTAATAATTTGCTCATACTGATACGTAAACCTAGATGGTTATTAGTTTCAAGTATACTTTTTTTCATGTTAAACATAAGTTCTCTTTAAAGGTGAAACATCCCTGTTCACACTTTACTACTAGGCATTTACTGACTACATTGTTATTTTTCATATCCATAAATTTTTCATTTGAGATCATTAACAATGGCTATTTCTTTCTATAGGCAAACACAGAACCATCTACCATCAAAATGGGATTTCCCCAGCATGTTCTAAACACAGAGAAAGACAAACAAGAACAGCCATCCTTGTGCATGTGGTAAGTTATATTACATACTACTGTTGTTGAAAGTGTCAGCTTCTCACACCATGTTTTCTACTCTTGTACATTCATTCTCTTTCAATCTTTTCTTTCAGCCATCTTGACTCTAACACCAAACAATTAAGTACAGTCGGCTACTTCTGTCCGCAGTGTCGAAGCAAATATTGCGAATTACCCATAGAATGTAAAGTATGCGGTATGTATTACATCCCCTCACACTATCCTTACCTTCTTGGCTCCCTTGTACTGTAAACTCCCCCTCCCCTGGGCTCCATTTGCACCCCCTCTCACAATTATGAAGATTATTGTTTGGTTCGTGTTTCCCATCCTTGAAATAAAAAATATGTGTCAAGAAAATTATCACATTACTAGTAGGGAATTTTAAGTGCATCCAACTTTGTACAGGAAATAATTTTATCTGGTATTGCTGAGCAAAATGCTATGCTAAATGGCCAAATTGCTATGCAAAATGGGCAAATTGCTATGCAAAATGGGCAAATTGCTATGCAAAATGGGCAAATTGTTATGCAAAATGGGCAAATTGTTATGCAAAATGGGCAAATTGCTATGCAAAATGGGCAAATTGCTATACAAGTGCTGTAAAGACACAGCAGTTATTGTACAAAGGAACCATAGAATTTTAATAGAGACAAATTCCAGAACCTTCAAACTGCTACATGCAAAGTTTTTACCCTTAATTGTACCCTGACATACAGAAGACATGCATATACGGTATTTGTTATCGCATCATAAAAATATCATGCAAAATGGTCAAATAGCTATAACAAGTGCTGCAAAGATGTACATGTATAGAAACCAAAGTATTTTCCTAAGAGAAGTAAACCAGAACGTAAAAAAGTACTACACAAATCCGAACACTAAATTATTCACTATTATTTATTGAAGAAATTCAATGTTAGTTATCTTCACATTTGGATATGTAAATGAGGCGATCTCAAAATGATCCATCCGGTATTCGTCAAGGACCACGAGGCAGTCGCTAAACATCAGCCAAGTAGGAAGTGAGCCTTAATTTTGATTGATTGATTGATTGATTGATTGATTGATCGATTTATTAATTTTGTTTTACAGGTCTTACTTTAGTATCAGCACCTCATCTTGCCAGATCTTTCCATCATTTGTTTCCATTGGATGAATTTGTGGAGGTTCAAAGGTCAAACTTTTCGAATCAACATTCACTGTAAGTTTATTTATCTACAAATATTCTCCATGAGGAGAGATATAGGATAGAATGATCTCCAGTGCTGGTTCAATTAGAACAAAAGAGTGTGATTAAGGAGATGTTCCTGATTTCTATAGATGTTTGCAATTACGAAGAGATCTTGTGAGATGAAAAGAAATATGCTGGTCAATTAATTCTTGGTTTATTCTTTGAAATGTTCACCAATTATTAGTTGTTTATTTAGGAATGGATTATGAGCAGGGCTGGAATTGTATTTGCTTGTGAAATATAGTTACTGCAACAGTTAGTTCAAGTTTATCAGCCACAAATGTAGCAATTGAAAGGAAAGAAAAAACAGAAGTTTAGTAAGAAGGATAACTCTGGAATAAAGTTATGATCTAGAAGAAATGATAATTCATTACCAGATGATAGCAACTTGTGTGATGATAAGAAGCCCTTCATTACAATCATACAGAATACACTGGTTACAGTAGTGGGAAATGAACGGATCTGGTTACATTAGTGGTAAGTGAATGAACCAGGTTCCATTTATGGGAAATTATTGAACCATGTTTTGAATGGTAAATTAATGAACCAGGTAACATCAGTGGGAAGTAAATGAACCCGGTGAGAACTTTGTTAGGACTTCACCATTTTAGTGTTGAAACACAACTAACTGCTTTAATATCCATGTTAGTTCTGGCACACAGTTCCATTATTTTATTACTTTTGGAGAGATAAATTGATATAGTTCATACTTCATCTCACCTGAGTAGTAATTCCTTTGCTCTTTACCTTCACAGATTTTGTCAGGCTTGTCAGTCTCACCTCACAGATGAAAATGTAAGTAGTCGGTTGGAAAAGAAATATTGAAAACAATTGATTTGCATTTGTAATAGTTGATTTAAGGCAGCTACCAGCAGTGTAGGTAATACAATCAATACTAGTAGCAACATTTGAGAGATAAATCATTATTGTACAAGCATTGAAGGCTTTCAATCAAAGAAGCTGGACTATCAAGGTTAGCTCAGAGATTTAAACCCTTTTACACCCAGGGGAATAGGGAGGGGGTGGGGGTTTAATTACAAATTTAATAGCACAATTTAGGGAAGTATGTAGTATGACAACCTTCAAATCGATAGAAGAGGTAAGAAATTTGGGATTTCAAATTTCCTAATATAATGATATTTAATGGTAATTATGTCTGCAAAATATGAGAAGTTGGCCTCTTTAGACTACATGACCCCACCCAGCCACATGTAACAACACATAACTTGGCAGTTAAATGTTGTCATGTTTAAGATCCTGGTGTGATCGATCAAAGTTAGTAGCGTTGGTACATCAGTGCATAAACTTGATACACTTGGTTATGGAAGCGAGGTGACCTGACCTCCCAAATTTCAGGGTAAAATCCGTAGATTTCATGTACTATCCTTGAATTATGATCATTGTGCCAGAAACTATTTCTAAATTTGCTAAAAAGTCCCTAAATCAATTATTAATTGGGGGCAAAAATTGCTCGTTTCTGGAGGATGTATTACAGAAAAGTGGGCATTTGAACATCAGCTTTAGAACATTGCTCCGCCACACTCTGGTGCCCTAAAAATTCCACCCATCCCTTAAAACACAAAAATATAGATATTACACCCTGAAATCAACCTGAAGTGATCAAAATTAATATCATGTCACTAGATTCCCTGAAAAGCAAAATATGGTCACCTTTCATATCATGGAGTCTAAAAAAAATGCAAACACTAATTAGAATAGCTGGTTACTACAGTGATAACAGGTAGGAATGAAAGTTTCCTTACAAGAAACTTTATGCCTTTTGCTAGTTATTGCTTTATTTTTACATTTTACATTATTTTTGTTGACATCAGCAAATATGCTGTCAAACTCAAACTGTACCCAAAGGTAGCATGTGAATAAGTTTGTTGGTTTATCTGCAATTGACATGGTACAAATGTAGAAACCATTGAATTGAACTATAGGCCTACTGTCTATTTAAATGTAGAATACATCGACTTGAACTATACTGTCTATTATCATTAAGGTTTTCTTTCCTCACAACAGGTATTCCAGTGTCCAAAATGTGACAACATATACTGCTTAGATTGTGAGCTATTTATCCACGACTCATTGCATTCCTGTCCTGGGTGTGCTAGCAGCAGACCTAAACAGTCTTGATGGATTGAGTGGATACCTGTCCAGGAGATGGCAGACCTAACCAGTCTTGATGGATTGAGTGGATACCTGTCCAGGAGATGGTAGATCTAACCAGTCTTAATGGATTGGGTGTATACCTGTCCAGGAGATGGCAGACCTAAACAGTCTTGATGGATTGGCTGTATACCTGTCCAGGAGATGGCAGACCTAAACAGCCTTGATGGATTGGCTGTATACCTGTCCAGGAGATGGCAGACCTAAACAGTCTTGATGGATTGGGTGTATACCTGTCCAGGAGATGGCAGACCTAAACAGTCTTGATGGATTGGGTGTATACCTGTCCAGGAGATGGCAGACCTAACCAGTCTTAATGGATTGGGTGGATACCTGAACAGCCTTAATGGATTAGGTGGATACCTGTCCAGGAGATGGCAGACCTAAACAGTCTAAATGGATTGGGTGTATACCTGTCTAGGAAATGGCAGACCTAAACAGTCTTAATGGATTGGGTGGATACTGTGTAGCAGATGGCAGACCTGAACAGTCTTAATGGATTGGGTGGATACCTGTCCAGGAGATGGCAGACCTAACCAGCCTTAATGGATTGGGTGGATACCTGTCCAGGAGATGGCAGACCTCACCAGCCTTAATGAATTGGGTGTAGACCTGTCCAGGAGATGGCAGACCTAACCAGTCCTAATGGATTGGGTGTAGACCTGTCTAGGAGATGGCAGACCTGAACATGCTTAATGGATTGAGTGTGTACCTGTGTAGCAGATGGCAGACCTAAACAGCCTTAATGGATTGGGTGGATACCTGTCCAGGAGATGGCAGACCTAACCAGTCCTAATGGATTGGGTGTAGACCTGTCTAGGAGATGGCAGACCTGAACATGCTTAATGGATTGAGTGTATACCTGTGTAGCAGATGGCAGACCTAAACAGCCTTAATGGATTGGGTGGATACCTGTCCAGGAGATGGCAGACCTAAACAGTCTTAATGGATTGGGTGGATACCTGTGTAGCAGATGGCAGACCTAAACAGTCTTAATGGATTGGGTGGATACTGTGTAGCAGATGGCAGACCTGAACAGCCTTAATGGATTGGGTGGATACCTGTCCAGGAGATGGCAGACCTGAACAGTCTTAATGGATTGAGTGTGTACCTGTCCAGGAGATGGCAGACCTGAACAGTCTTAATGAATTGGGTGTAGACCTGTCTAGGAGATGGCAGACCTAAACAGTCTTAATGGATTGGGTAGATACCTGGGAAGGGGGGGGGGAGGTAGTGCTGGAGTAAACAGGAGTTGATATCTAGGTGCAGTAATACCTTATTGGGAAATAACTGTGCTACTATATTTGTAATCAAGTTATGTTACAAAGAAATAAGGGAATGAAATTTATTTACCTCGACAGATAAATTAAAAGTCATAACAAATAAAATTCATAACTCTTACAGAAATGTTTTTGATATTTCTAGTTTTTAGAGTGTGACTGTTACTTCAAGTTAGAATGATTTGAAATCAAACTTTAAACACACTGACAGATAGACTGACATACAGAAAGACTCTCTCAACCAGAAAGCATCTGAAAAGGAAACAGATTCAAAATGTTTTTTTTTTCAGTAATTCATTTCTGAGGGCATGTCGTGTCTTAACCAGTTTTACTTTCTTCTCTCGAGAATTTTTCGAATGTTGTTCTGTAAAAAGTGACCATTTCTAAAATCACGAAGGGGAATAAGTTAAGGTGCTTCTCTTTGTGATCTATGAATGCCCCCCCTCTCCCTTCCCTGTCAAAAAGATCACCAGAAAATTGTTCATCATGGAGTCAGTGACTTTGCTATTTGTTGATAAAGTCACGAACCATCAAAAGACAAAAAATAGCCATTTTAAATGATCACACTTGTGTTTTTTTTACTTGTATTGCTCTTCTGTGGTTTCCATTAAGAACATGCTTAAAAATTAAAAACATTTGGACATAGAAAGGTGGTTTATAATTCTCCCAAGAAGTCGCTGTATTCTGCAAAATCTGAATTGAAAGAAAGATTTCAATAACCAAAGTATTATAAAATGCATGCAGCTTGCAAGACAAGGTCTGAAATGCCATTTACTTCCTTGAAAATTGTAAATTTCTATAAAAGTGAAAACATATCTGTAAACTTGTAATGTGAGCATCATATATGTATGTGAATCCTGGTTTACATTTTCACCACCAATAGTTTTTCTTAGCGCATTCATATTTGTTTATAATTTCCTGTTTAAATGTTTTTTTCTGTTTTGATTTGCTGGAAACCAAAACAGACACCAGCTAGCTAAACTAGCGGATTTGTTATTTAGAGCTTCCAGAATAATAAACCACCCACGATGTCCATTTGAGCACATTTTTTTCACAATTTACAATGAGGGAAAATAAGAAAGAAAATATAAAGAAAAAGAAGAAGAAAGAGGAACAACCTTTGCTAATGAAAGTCTTGACCGGTTGCAAGCATCTACAATGTCTTTTCAAGCTAACATGCGAGTTTTAAAATCTACTGAGGAAAAATGATAAGATAATCGACAAGCCAACAGGCCAGAGGTGAGGCTATATTTAATACGTCCCCTGACCATTGAGCCTTAAATGCAGCATATTGTGTTGGTTACTACCTAAACCAGGTAAAAACTACCCACCTATAAAACAATTGATTGAGAAACAAATTTAATTATTAAAATGAACCTATTACATCCAACAAGTTACTTTTCCTTCTTGGCAATCAAACCTTTTCAAGATTTATGTAAAACATATCACAAATGGCAAACAGATTGGTTATTAAAGCAAACTAAAGTTTGAAATTTTTTTGATGGTATATTTCGAAAGGGTAAAATCAGTCAATATTGGTTAATGGGTAAATACTCTACGAACTAGCCAAACTACTAAAATGAAAAACAAAAGGATATTAAGTTTTTGAATAATCTAAACATGGCTACAACATGCTTATTCGTGGTATAGATGGAAAAGAAGAAAATAATAATTATTATTATAAAATACTGGAGAATAATATAAAATAATTTTTTATTCATGGAAAGGCTGCTGCTTTATTATTTGCACTGACTTGTGTGTTGATGAGCTAAATTTCTTTCCGAAAGGTTATTTCAGTCTGGGAGGACACGAACGAAACTCACTACGAAAAACAAAAGAAATCAACCAGCAAAGCTTGAAGCAATTGCAATAAATTAGAACACCTTTCAAAACAAAAACAACCTTGTCTTAATCTGCAGCACTTTTTTTTCTCCAGAATTTTTTCATCTCTATTTTTTTTTTTTTTTCATTCTTCTTCATTCTCACATGAAAGAATTGTTCAGAGCACCGAATGCAACCATGCATTAATATCCATCCTTCTCCGTACGGCAGTAATTCAGGCTTTAATACTTATACGACAAGAGTAACAGGTAAAAACAAATTGCATCCCCATGATATATATATAATATCCCTTCTTCAAATTTTTTTTTAGCAAATATTAAAAAAAAAATGCATAAATTAAATAAAATGGTACTTAAAAAACATTTTACACTACAAAATAGTGATTAAAAGAATAATTGAGAGACAATTGTCTTATAAACTCACAATGCAGTACAGAATAGGTAAGTACTTTTTTGTTCCCTACCAGATTGTTTCCCCACCCCTTCCCCTTTTAATGCCCAAAATATCAATGATTTCTTTTAACCATGGTAGAAAATTTTAAAAAGTAACAAAATACCTCCAATGTTTTGTAGCATTAATTGGTTCATAGTTTGCGGTATTTTTCCAGGCAGTCCACCAAATTCGATTTCTAAAACATATTGTTAATATCCAACACCACCCCCCCATCCCCCCCCCCATCCAACTGTCCACGTATACTTGCTCTAGCAGCATGGGACATTTTTGTCAAGTAGACATTTCCAACCAAATTAGTCCACAACTGGGAGACTTCAGACGATATGACGTAGGTTGACAAAACAGAAGTATCAAAAGCTTGTTAGAAGAAGCTTTGAACATTTTCAAATAGGTTAATAGCCCCATCACTCTGTGATTAATGCTCAACCAAACTAGTTTTGAACCTGTTAATTATGGTCTTAACTTACAGCTACAAGTGGATTCTGATCTCGTCTGATCCTCCTCTCATATTGATCATCACGAAGAAAGAATTGAGCAGCCTTGGCTACGTGGAACAAATCTTGAATGACAGCCCTGCCATATTTTGCAGATGGGGGGGAGAAAGACAGGGGAGGGGGGACAAATGGGAGATTTAGGGACAATGCAATTTACCTGCATATCACAATGGGTTGCCATATCATCTTTTACTTTACACTTGTTTTTGATAATATTTCTGTTTGTAAAGCAAGTGGCTTTTAGTTTGAATTAACTCTGCAATCTGAAATGAGCACAACCAACTGTGGGATTTTACTACAAGATGAAGGAAACAGACAGTTCTGTCCAGAGACCCACTTTCAGGCTACTCTACCAGGTAGACACACCTGACATTGGGCTCATTCCGATTGCTCCAGGATACAATCCAAACAATCACCCTTTTTCACCTTGACTTGGTCTCGGGCCCATCATGTGTGTATCGCCCTCCACACTCAGTGGCTTTTGAATGGAACTGAACTGAACAAATTCCTAGCTATATCATCTTCATCTCAATGTGGTCAGGCCATTACCAGTAACAACTACGTAGCTCATATACCATCCATGCGCTTAAACGACCGCCTGCTGCCTCCACCTCCTCTAGAACTGGTGCGATAGTTAGACCCCTCCACCCTTGAAAAATATTGATGATCTTAACATTAATTATATAACACTATTGTACTTAAAAAAAAGTGACTTCTCATACAATACAATCGGCCACATTCACCCCTCCCTCTGCGCTGTCCTTGAAGTTGACCGAGACGGAGTCCATATCTCCGACTTGCACGATTAAATCGCTGATGCAAACCTCCGCTCCTTCTGTAAACCTACTGCCAGTCAGCAGGTTAATATCAGGTGCACCTCCTGAGGGACAAAAAAGGCGACCAGGAACAGTTGGTTTACCAAAATCGTGAATAATCTGTGGCAGCAAATATTACATATTTCAATACTAAGCCAAACCAAACTGAGATAGGAAGGGGGGAAGGGAAGGGGGGTTTGTGTCCTGTCAATAGTCGATAATGGTTTCAAGATATAAACACGACTATATTACACCAGTACCACAAACATATGTATTCCCTCCAACCACCCAATCCCCCTCCCTGCACACCAATCCCTCCTGTCCCCCCCCCCACCCTGCACACCAATCCTCTCCACATCTTCAGACAAAACACAGTAGGTTTCACCACGTCCTATCATGAAAATTTCGATCGACAACAGTTTGGCTTAAATTACACCTAGGTCACTATTCTATACATACCATATGTCAATTAACCTCAATTGGTAATCACCTACCAGCATAGTAGCTTTTGTTCATTTGCCAATATCAAAGAAATATGATGAATGATCAATTGAATATTAATTTATGATTAAAAAAAAATTGTGCCTATATACATCAGGAAACATCACCCATCCACTCAGGAATCTTGCATAGATAGGGGAAAGTAAACTTGACTCACCTAGACACAAGTTGTTTTGTATGTTTAGCATCCATAGATCGGGGACAGTAAACTTGACTCACCTAGATACAAGTTGCCTTGTATGTTTAGCATCTATAGATTGGGGACAGTAAACTTGACTCACCTACATACAAGTTGTCTTGTATGTTTAGCATCTATAGATTGGGGACAGTAAACTTGACTCACCTAGATACAAGTTGCCTTGTATGTGTAGCATCTATAGACTGGGGACAGTAAACTTGACTCACCTAGACACAAGTTGTTTTGTATGTTTAGCATCTATAGATTGGGGACAGTAAACTTGACTCACCTAAATACAAGTTGCCATGTATGTTTAGCATCTATAGATTGGGAACAGTAAACTTGACTCACCTAGATACAAGTTGCCTTGTATGTTTAGCATCTGTAGATTGGGGACGGTAAACTTGACTCACCTAGATACAAGTTGCCTTGTATGTTTAGCATCTATAGATTGGGGACAGTAAACTTGACTCACCTAGATACAAGTTGCCTTGTATGTTTAGCATCTGTAGCGTTCCTTGTGACTCTCCTAATATTTCAGCTCCATCGTCAATCATCAGCATACCCTCCTTCCTCATTCTATACAACAGATAAAAATAAGGAACACAATGTGAAAAATATATTCCACTGTTATATTGCATAATAAATGCATAAATGTGTGTAGCCTTGAAGGACTTTGCAGGTATCATACCATGTCAGTGTATCTAGCAGTTTTCACTGTATAGTTATTCATTTATTAAAATTCATCTTTTGGCCTTTTTCCTCCTTCAGTGTCTCAGCCTCTATCAATAACACCTTTTGTGGCTTCTCTCTCAATTGATCTCTTGCTGTCCTTCATACTGTGGCTGTCGTTCAACAATTAAGTAAGTCAACTTTATTGAATCCCAGAAGGAAATTACATATCTGCGGTGAGCAATACAATGAATGATACAAAATACAAAGAACATTGATAATATACAACAGTTATATGCAGTCTAAACAAAATATGCACTAACTAGCTCCAACAGCGCAACTAAGTGGAACGGCCACACCCCCCCCCCTACCTCGTGAAGTTCTTGTTGTGAACACTAATGGCAGTGCCTATAAACGAAGAACGATGTCTATTTGTGTGTGACATCAGCGACGATACTGCTGGTTAGATGAGTGTGCAATGGGTGACTGTGATCTTTCCACACGGACAACAGCTTGTCTCATACACAATTCTCGTAGACAGAGGCCACTGACGGCAGAACTTTTCTAATAATTTTACCAGCACGTTTAATAACAACATCCACAACCTTTATGCTGGTTCTTCCTAAATTACCTAAATTACGTCCACTGTTCCCCCTCCCCCCCCACCCTCATCTTTCCACTTCTATTCAAATGTTCAATTTACCACCACACTTATCTCATCTAAGGCCATCTTTCTGAGTACGTCACTTGTTAGGGTACACTTCCCCTTTGACTTATGCAGTTGCAACTGTGTTTGAGTACCTTCTCCGACCCCCCCGCCCCCCACCCCCACCCCCCCGCCCCCTCCCCTTCCTCTTATCCCGAGTATCAGTGTTCCACCAACGTTTCTGCGCCTAAACGAATCGCCTGTTAAGTTTTCCTTACCTGCTGACAACGACAGTATGTTCCTGACCGTTATTGACCCTTGACCTGGAAACAATCTCAGCAGGTCCACTGCCTAAATTATAGCTGTAAAATAACAACAGAGAGAAGCTTGTGAATGCATACTCTTAAATTACAGACATACAGAATAGACTTGTTAATCTGTCTTTCATGAAATTAGGGAGATTTAATTTTCCATCCCAAAAAGTGAGAGATTAAAGGAAAAGAAGTAATAATTAGATCAAATGCAGCTAAAAGCAAGTTAGCCCATAAACAAAGTACGTTTTTGAGTGTTACACCTGCCCAATCATATAGGTTACATCAAAACAAAATGTCATGCTAACGTATAAATACAGAATAATTCCCGAAAAAAAACTTCAAGGTAGTCTGCAAGATGGGTACAGCATATGACATGCTATGTGAGATTACGGCCATAGAAAGGTATGCTTCTTCACCCCCCAAAATAGAGATACAACGATACAAACTCTTTCACTATTGATAATAAATTTCTGACCTTACCTAAATTCAATATAACCGCCGTTGAGGCTGATAGCGATAAAATCTTGTCTCAAACCATCTTCTCCTTCGGGCTAAAAGGAAAGAACATATTCAGATGTAAATAATTTGTAGTCCTTGATGTCATGTATAGAAAAAACGGGAGAGAGGTTTATGTTAGTAGAAATATAGAATAAATGGGAAAATTTTTGTGGCTGAAAGTTGATTGCTGAAAAATAAATATGCTGGAAGTTTTTGGCAACTTTAGGTGGAAACCACATCATTTACAGCAATTTTGTATGACAAAGATATGAAATTATTCAAAATTGGTAGTATTTTGTGAATGTATCTGGCAATAGCAGAATGAATGATGTCATCACAGCAATTTCAGTTAGAGATGTTTTTCTTTTTCTTGATAATAGTTAGGCTCATTCATTCACAGACGGAAATGATATTTCTACAAAAACAAACAGAAAAGTTTCATTTTCATGAAATCTTAATACAGAGAACTTTTGATAGGTATCATGCAAAAATTCCCAAAATGTATCATGTTTCAAGGACAACTCAACAACAAGATTATAATAGGAAGCTAAAGCTTTTGAAGAACTGATATGAGACCTCCTTCTAGATAGATAGAAACTTTATTGTCCATTTCAGACAACAGAAAACGGAAATTATTTCCCATCGACAGTAAACATAAAACAGTAGTGAATACAAACACAACCATACAATAAACAAACTATTTGTGAACAACTACGATCCACTTCAGTGAGGAATCCAGGATTTTACAAGTCAAACTAGGTTACCTTCATTTCAACCATATGTCAAGACATTGAGTTGCGGTTTACAACTAACAGTGTGGAACATTTTTCTCTTCTATATAAGTGTCACAAAGTCTGCCACTCGAATATCCCTTAAAGGTAGTCAGTATAGGCCCCAAATTATAGCACGTTATAATTGCTAGAAGTTATCAAAAAGTACTTGCCTGGAGGTCTTTACTCTCCAAATTGTTCTCAGACATTTGTAAGGAACACACAAGATGACTGAATGTCCCAGTGAGATAAAATTTCCTCAAAGGTTGTAATAAAATCGGTCTAAGAATTTTGAACAATGGTGACCATATTTGAATATTAGCATATTTCTGGCCAATGTAGCATAACTTTAACTAAAAGTGAGATAGGCTTACAGCTCCCTGGAATAGAAGTAATCCATCTGTATCGGTAGTTCGGAATCTAAATGATAAAACTTCCTTATCGGAGCTGGTACTGAAAAAACAAAAAGAAAAGAATTCATTTCAAAGTTAAAAAGTTCAATTATGATCAAAATCAAGAAGGGAAATTATGTCATTCAGAATATTTCAATAACAAAAAGGCATATTACTGAAAACGATGACAGTTTTAATAATAAAAAATGGGCATAAACTTGTCAGAGTATATATAATATATATATAAACTCAACTCATTACAATATCATATAATATATATATTCATTTGCCTTGTCTTTTATTTTAATTTCATTTAACAGAGTCTGTTCAAAGTATCTCTTTCGAGATCTGGCTTTAGGAACCACAAATGATTTTCAAGTTGGTTAGCATCATGTTTGATCTCTAGAGTAAGGCAAATATGTCACCAAAACAGAACTAGTAATGCTCGATACAGGTGCCAAATGCCTACAGTGGAATGACAACCTTCCTTACTGGTTTCGAACCTCTGGACATACAACCAGTGTCCATGGCCTAGGTGGTTAGGGTGTCTGCATATAAAGCGAGAGGCCCGGGTTCGAATACCAGTTGAGGCAGGAAGTTTTTTCACTGTTCTGGATTTCCCAACTCATTACAACTTAAAATATATATGTTTATATCTGTAACAAGGTTAACAGTTGTATAAACCTAGGTTTCTACTGTCAGAATCTGTCTACTGTAACAAGGTTAACAGTTGTATAAACCTAGGTTTCTACTGTCAGAATCTGTCTACTGTAACAAGGTTAACAGTTGTATAAACCTAGGTTTCTACAGTCAGAATCTGTCTACTGTAACAAGGTTAACAGTTGTATAAACCTAGCTTCAAATTTCATTTTTACTATCCCTACCCTCTGCGCCTGGGTATAGTCATCTTAGGTAATGTCAGGTAACCCGATCCGCTGAAGTAGGCACCATCTTCTAAAGTAACATCTGAAATAGAATGAAATGTATCTGATAAATGACTCAAGTCTTTGACTAATGTTTAATAAATACAACAAGATATGATTAGGAGAGCCTAGGAACAAACAATTGGAGAAAACTAGCACCTCTTTTGTTTAAGGGGGAAGTTGGTGCCTTCGGACACTTCAACTTAGCGGTGCTGAAAGAGACACACCCATTCTGTGATGGTATATCAGTGGGACTAAACCTTCCCTGGATATGACAAAACTCATGAAGATATGAACATGAATGAACCCATTCATGAATCATGGCTAATGACATCATTATCCAAACAGGCGGCCGGCTGGTACTAATTCTATGATCTAGTAGTCTTTGAACCGAAGCCTTTCGGCCCCAAGTAAGTTCAGTTCTTAATATCTTGCTGATGTTGTATCATAGCAACAGTATCCATCCATTTCATAATCATGTTTCCACGTACTCAATTTGATCATCTCCATGGTGATAATAACTGCCTTATACATCAAAACATCTTTATACTTGTAGTCAAATTCTAAAATACTCTTAGAATTAAATCACAACTTGAAGAAAGTCTTATTCGATATTTCGTAGATGTCACGTTATAAAAAAGTAATGTCAATGGTCCACCATAATTATTCATTTACACAATCTCTTGTTTTAAATCAAGCACAAACATTTCATCGAAGAATCTACGAAAGCAATGTTTATTCCTGAAACTATCATATTTACGTCTTAAAATCCAGCTTACCTTTTTCACAGTTCAAGCCTGAGAATCCTAGTGGACACATACACTGATAAGCGTCAGCTCCGATGGGTAGACAAGATCCACCATTTTCACAGGGTTCGGCTGATAGACAAGGACCAACCAAGGTTTCACAATGAATACCTATATGTAATTAAAAGTCAAAATAATATATATATATATACATATGTATATAAGGCATTTATATAGCACCATAACTTAAACGATATTCTATGGCGCTTTAAATGGAAAAAATAAAACACACAAATGAACAAAAACAGCAACAAGAAAGAAAAAGAAAAATAGTATTACTTAAAGGCCTCATTAGAGAGAACTGTCTTCAGAGCTTTTTAGAAAGAGAGAAATGTGGATTGATTAGCAACCGAAGACGGCAAGTCGTTCCACAGCCTGGCTTCAGTTACAGTAAATACACGGTTGCCAAACTGTTTTGTGCGGGTGGCGGGAACATTTAGTAGTAACAGATATGCTTCTTATGGGGTATGACGAAACATGCCTAGTAAACATCTTACACAAATAATCTGGGGCCTGTTTAAAATCGGATTATGCTGAAAATCCTACTTCGTCAAAACCGTTTACTCACTGAGAAAGGTGACTTACACACTAATGAAGTAAAATGCCAATAGTAACTCACTGCCAATGAACATTATTTCCCCCTCAGCCATTTAGTTGAGCTTTGACCCAATAATTCAAGTGACATGTTTAGCAAGGAAAGCCAATGATGCATAAATGTTAACACTCGACGACTAGCTGCACAGTGTATACCGTGTATGGTGTAAGTGTACGTAAAGAACAAATGCTCTAAGATTTATAATTTGGCAAGCTCAAGCCTACATTTCTTTCATTCACTGTGAGAGTCAAACTAGGTGTGCTAAAGGTAAGCAAAGCACCTGTTACATGTAGTCCCGTACTTAGGAGATGTAAAGATACATACTCGACACTGATACAAGGCTTGTAAGATCACAATACATAAATCTTGTTACTTATTTCAAGCTCTTAGCACTGATTCTCTGTATCAGCGAACACTTTAATCCACTTCGACCCTTACTGTGTATAAAAGAACTCAAAATGTAGTACTTTGACTGCAATCTGATGGTAACCACTCTTTCGATCAAACAAATCCTCATCCTTTTCATTAATATAAGTTCTTTATTGGATGATTTGAAAATGAGCTTAACTGTAGGGCTTCACAAGCTTCACAGCTCAATGTCGCAAAATGAGAAATTTATAAAAAAATAAAATAAAAATAAAACACGATAGTATAGAGCAAAACAAAATACAAAACACAAGAAAATATCAAAGCTGAGCTAATGATGGGACTTTAAAACATTAGCTTCACTAGAAAGGACATATCAGTTTAAGCTTCTGAAAGAAGGACATTTTACCATCTTTCTGACGTTCAGAGTGATTCTAGTCCGGTCTGCCAATCGAGATATGTTTTATAGTGAGATATCTGATATTCTATTTGAATTCCACTTGGAAACTAACTGTGCTCCTCAACAGTGGCCAGAATTGACTACTGTGTTCTTGCCAGAACTTACCAGTGTATTCCTCCGTGCATACACATTTATAGAGGGAGTTTGAGATGGTAAGGCAGGTGGCGCCATTCTCGCAGGGCTCCTTTTCACAAGGTGCTATGTCGGTACATTCTTGAACGTTGCTATTACCGATGGCGGATGTAACTAGATCAAAAGGCTCTCCGTTGAGTTCAACCTAAGGAATAGAAAGAGAAAAGAAAAAAAAAAAAAAGAATGAACATTCCATTCCTGTACAATTAAAATCTCATTTTTGACATCCACTGTCACATCTCAAGCTTCAACACTACAGAAACTATGTCATTCATCTGTATAGTTGACTGTATGCCTCTGCAATGAGAATACAGAAGGTCAAGAGAAGGTCAAAGACAAAGAGATGATGCTGGGCGGCACTGGGCAGCCCCGCCCAGCACTAAAAATTACCGCCCAGCACTGTCTTAAAAATCGTGAATCCCGTCCAGCACTATTTTCATCTAAAATCTGGATATTCCTAACAATATATTCAACATAAATTGGGCCTAGCCTATGCCAAACTCATACAGCCTAATAATGCATCAGTTACGCATGCGAGAAACATTACTTACGGCTCTCAATCGGTCCCTTTTAAAATCTCTTTGAAACAAACTAATAACTTTTACCAGGTACGTATTATATGTCACTAAAAAAAAATTAAAAAATGTAAATTGTTAGCAAAACTAGTACTTGTGTATGTGCTTAAAAAGCTACACAAGTGCCAGCATTTGGCATCTGAGCACCTTAAGAAATTTCTCAAAGGGGAGGGGACACCCCCTCCCCCTTAGACCCCTCCCCCAGGATGGCGATCAGTATACCCGGCACTCAGGAAATCCTGGGCACATCCCTGCATTAATGTCACAAAGTTAACTCAGCTGTAAATTTTTCTGTTCAAGCAAATTTTTTTGTGAGAAATATTTTTGGCCTTAAAATGGAACAAAGCTGCTGACAATTGCAATATTTAAACAATTATTCAAAAGGGATTCCATGGTTACGCCTTTGTTGATGGCAGGTGACTGTTTAAGTTAATTAACTTTCGATTTGATTTACCTCAGTGATACAGCCCACGAATCCTTTCTGTATTCCCAGAGATCTGGGTATATCGATGAAATCGTTGACTCCTCCGAGGTACAGAGGTAACTGTAAGTTGAGACCACGACTGCTACCCGGGGATATCCCTTTCACGGCGATTCCCTCGTTGACCACCAGTGACCCTTCCTTGGCAAGTCGGTGGGCTTCGATGGTGTACCATTGACCGGCTGTGATGTTCTCGTTGCTGACGATGATGGCTGGGCCTGAGAAACAGAAAAAGAGAAGAAAACATTACTTCAAATTACTTCAGGACAGTCAGTTTGACTAATGACCAAAATGTTACCAGTTTAACTAAATCCAGCAAACTACTGAAGGGATGAGGCTTGCAGGAGAATTGTCAATATTCAAAATTTTGAAGCAATCAGTAAGTTCGAGGTTTGATCCCCAGCCGGGTCATAGTAAGGTGGGCATTTCATCCAAGATCGATCTACAGTTTTCCATCTGAAATGACTTTCTTAAATTGAAAGGATTCCAAACTTAGACAAAATTAGAGTTAAAATGTTAACTTTGTAAGCCACCCGACATGAAAGTTCTATCAATAAGCCCTGGCAGGCTTCTCCCACATTCATGGTCGCTGAAGCGCCATAAAAATAACTGTCTGATTATTATTATTATCACTTTGTAGTCTTGTTTGTCTTTATGATAGTTCAGTGAAATTCCAAGGTATCGGAAAGCCAACAGAAGCTCATTTGAAACCCATTGTGGTGGTTGTGGATGTACACCAGCTTATATCATGACTGCTCTTTATGATAAGTGTTCAGAGAAGAAGGCAGCAGGGATGTTACTGTAACACACACCCCTGGTCTGGAGTCACATAACGTCCCCCTCCAATGGACAAGAGTGTACAAGTTTGCTTCCAAGGAGAACCAGAGCAATGTTATGCCTGCTCAACAATTACTCTCACAAGTAATATCAAGTAACGGTCTAACTTACCAGAACCCCTGTCATACTAAAAGACAAGTTTGCCTCCAAGGGGAACCACAGCAATGCTAAGTCTGCTTCACTCAACTGTTACTCTCACAAGTAATATCAAGTAACGGTCTGACTTACCAGAACCACTGTCATACTAAAAGACAAGTTTGCCTCCAAGGGGAACCAGAGCAATGCTAAGTCTGCTTCACTCAACTGTTACTCTCACAAGTAATATCAAGTAACGGTCTAACTTACCAGAACCACTGTCGTACTGGAAGACAAGTTTGCCGTCAAGGAGGACCAGAGCGATGTAGTCACCTGCCCCCCTTGAGCGCTGCCCGTTGAACAAGAGCAGACCGTCGTCATTGGTGTTGGGCTTGAACATCATAGTGATATCCAAAGCATCCTGGGAAAACAGCAGACCCTCGTAGGCAATGTAGGAATCGCCAACAAACGACGGGTTAAATATTATGGATCCTGTAAGGTGGGACAAGTGTGTTGAATAATATTAGGAGACAGGTAGATTACGACAGAATGAAACATTTTAAAGTATGAGAGATATGTACTGGAGCCAGCAGATGGTTTGATGTATGTGGTCCTACAAATTAAATGTACTAGAGGCAGCAGATGGTTTGATGTGTGTGGTCCTACAAATTAAATGTACTAGAGGCAGCAGATGATTTGATGTGTGTGGTCCTACAAATTAAATGTACTGGAGCCAGCAGATGGTTTGATGTATGTGGTCCTACAAATTAAATGTACTGGAGGCAGCAGATGGTTTGATGTGTGTGGTCCTACAAATTAAATGTACTAGAGGCAGCAGATGATTTGATGTGTGTGGTCCTACAAATTAAATGTACTGGAGGCAGCAGATGGTTTGATGTATGTGGTCCTACAAATTAAATGTACTGGAGGCAGCAGATGGTTTGATGTGTGTGGTCCTACAAATTAAATGTACTAGAGGCAGCAGATGATTTGATGTGTGTGGTCCTACAAATTAAATGTACTGGAGCCAGCAGATGGTTTGATGTATGTGGCCCTACAAATTAAATGTACTGGAGGCAGCAGATGGTTTGATGTGTGTGGTCCTACAAATTAAAAACTAACTAATTGATGATGCTTTGGCCTCTGTCAATGTGAGAATGTATTCAGATGTTATGTTATGTGGAAATCACATCTACACCATCCAATGGATGGCATATTTGATATGTTTTAAGACTCTTTGTCTAATTAACCCAATGTAGAAAGGCGAACGAAAATTTAAAAAAAAAAAAAAAAAAAAAAAAATTGTGTATTGAATAATATGAAAACTACATATCACTAAGAAAACATAACACCTTTTTTCATCACAAAATATAAAACTTTAGTTAGTACTTATAACGGCAAAGTTCAGGTCTGCGGTACACTACGCAAGCGGCAATACTTACCTATCTGTAGTTTATGCACATAACTTTATGAATATTCATGTCTCAATTATACAGTATACACGGCACTTCATTAATATTCATTATATTCATATAGCAACTATATAAAGCAGATAATTATAAGGCCAATGTGTAAGCCTCGAATCTTAAACATTAACCTGTCACAAAAAAGCCCTTTTCACAATGACTGGCCTCAAAGATCACATTAAAAACATGAAAGTTACTAAAATGATTATGTAATTATGTACAAGGAGTTTTTTTTTTAAGGTGTTTGAACAAGTATTAAGAGGGATAATTTAAAGCAGGGTCTGAGTGACTGTAGAACATTAGACACAAACATTAACAATTTCATCAGATTAAACAAACTATGCAGACAAACCTATCACATCATTGGAACTAGTGAGACAAACCCTGATTCCTGCTTGACTACAACTACACAATTGTTTTCTTATTTTTTATATTTTTTTATAATTGGCCAAGTTTAATAAGTCTGACAAATCTAGAGCCAAAGAAGATGTCTTCACCGATATATAAACAGCCATGTCAAACCTCACATGTATTTTAATAGAACCTATTACCGATTTAGTATGTACAGGCTCCATAATAACAGCCTTTCATGGATAAATGAATGAATCTGACATGTTTAGGTAAATGCTGCTTGCAGTGACATCGAGTTTGTACGCAAAATTATAGGAAATGATAGGCTATTAAAAAACGGCTGATGTAACTGTCACCATGGAGATGATATATACTTATGATGGCTGAACCAGTTGCTTGATCGCTTATATTTCTTCTTAATACAGCTTCGAGTGACTGCAGATAACCCCCAAGCACCGAAGCAATATAACTGCGATTTACATAGTGATTAAAGTGTTTAAGAAGCATCGTTTACAAGAAGATAAAGTAATATGAAGGTGGATATGATGGTATTCCAGGCCAAATGTGGATGCTTTGATCAGAATGAAAACCCCATGTCCTTAAAAATGACCAACTAAAGATTAATTGTGCAACATGTATCATGAAACTGTGTGTGAGGAGAGGCAGAGGAGTCAAGATGGGGGTGGGGGGGAATATTGAGGCAATGTTTGCCGGATTCTTTGAGATTTTTCAGTACCCTTCATAACGGATACAATATTTAATTATTTATGAATGTTACCAGAAACAAATCATAACTGAACATCCCTGCATACTCCTCCTCCCCCCCCCCCTCCATACTCCCCCTCAACTCTCCTTCTTCCTCAGTCCCTATAATCCAAAAATTGAACAAAACGTACAATTCCTTGGCAACGAAATTCAAATGACGTATGTAGAGAATGAATGGTAGACCTTTCTTAGAAGGAAAAAAAAATCAAACTAAAACTTTTTTAATGCCTTGGCCTTAATATCTTTCACTAAAGATGTTAACTACTTGACCCTACAAATTTTTACCGATGTCATCTTGATCCTATCAACCTGAAGACATCAAACACTCGGACTAGACAACGGACTTCACGGGTGTTTAATGCGCAAACGTTAACGAATCGCATCTAATTTAGGCGACTACTGAACAAGCTGGGAATACAATAAGAAATCTCTATTCTACCAACACAGGCACAAGTTTCAACATTCTAATTTAATATGCTCAATTCACGTCACAGAAATGGGGTCACAATTGCAAGAGTTATTCACACTGCTTACATATACACAGGGAGAAGGGAAAGCATGTTACTCAAGGAACTCAACAGCTGAGGTTACCTTACTTGTTATTAATCATTAATTATTCATGTGGTCTTTTTAGACAAATCGAATGGTTTGGGTGCCCTGCTGGACACATCCAACACAAAGAGGTCTTCACTTTCGTGGATTAGATGTTTAAGATGTTTAAAAAGATAAATGAGGAAAAACAAACTTTCTAATGAAATGCAAATTTTTGATTGCCGCAAAATGTTTTGCAAACTTTTTGGAACTGCCCCCAAAATGTTTTTATGTATAGATATGTAAAAAGGGTGAGTAAATGCCATAGGCAGGTTTCTGTGCTATATATTATGAAAGTAATATAGATATGACAAAGGGTGCCCCCACAAAAAACAAAACCAAAGGTGAAAGGTCAACGATATACACCAAAGATTACTCGAACACCATTCGTTAATGGAAGTCATGAGAGGAAAGTAAAGGAATAACTCGTGTCATCACAGTGGATAAAAGATGTTACAGATCACTTCCAGGACAAATAGAGACACTTTCTGTGTTCCAACCAGTGGGTGCAAAACCAGTTGACAAAGACAGCATGTGAGGGGGTAGGGGGCAAAGAGAGAGATTATTGGCAGGAAGAAACTACCACAGAGAAGAAAGGGTATGATCATAGTTCAAGAGAGAAAGAAAGGGAGAAGAGAAAATATATTGCAGACAGATGTCTTTGCATAGTGAGGGTGAATATGATATGAAGAGAGAATTTGGAAATTTTGCGGAGAGAGAAGGACGGCAACGCAAGTCTGGGTTGAAGCAGTGGGAGGAGAAAAAAACAAAGCTTTGAAAAACAGGAGGTTAAACGTAAAAAGCGGTAAAGGGTGAGAGGTCAAAATTAGGCTGAGAAACAAGAAAAAAGTGAGGGAATATAAAGAAATGAGGAAAAGCAAAATGGTTTTTTTTGCAACAGAAAAAGGTACCATAATCATTTTGCATGTGAATGTCGTTGTCGAAACCGCTCCCCTCGTAATCTGAATCATCCGTTCCTACAGGTAAATCTGTGTGTAGGAACAGGCACTGATTGGATAACATGCATTGCTACCGACGACCTCATGTAGGTAGGTCGAGATTGATGGCCCCTGTGACTGGGCAGAAACAATAAACCTAGACACACTCTCATGCAGTATAATAACAAAAATATGTGTATATATACGACTTGGAATATACATTGTACTAAATGTATGGAGTGGGGGTGGGGTGGGGAAGGGGGGTTCAATACGTGATGTGCTACTATGGATTAAAGAAACCGACCATTTTTCATAGCCATCAGAATATACATGAAGATGAAAGTTTTCTAAATATGTAAAGAAAATTCCAAATTATGTCAAGATTTGTTAAAGTCTTGTGGTTTCAGGTTTTTGAGGGATGTCATATAATTGCAGGTTCCTGTATTCCCCCCATTGTCTCAGAACTCAAAAGCTTTTTTTCACAATTTTGATAACAAAACCTTTCCCTTCTGTTACAAGAATAAAGATTTTCCCTTGTTTGTTTAATTGATTGGCCCAAAGAAAAAAGCTTTTCATTTTTATAAGACAACAAAGCTTTTGTCTTCCTACCAATTGTTTCAGAGAACAAAGCTTTCTTTTGTTTAAGTCACAGAGAACAAAACCTTTCTTTTCTTTAAGTCACAGAGAACAAAGCCTTTCTTTTCTTTAAGTCACAGAGAACAAAGCCTTTCTTTTCTTTAAGTCACAGAGAACAAAGCCTTTCTTTTCTTTAAGTCACAGAGAACAAAGCCTTTCTTTTCTTTAAGTCACAGAGAACAATGCCCAATTTTTGCTTTGTTTCGGAACATAAAGCTCTCCTTCAGTTTTCCTTCCCAAAGATAACAAACAAACTTTTAATCATAAATTGGAATGCAACTTCTTTGTTCTGAAATTGCCAACAAATAAACCAAATATTTTGTCTCCAAAGTGACCAAAAGGTGCAAGATATTTAAGAGACATACCAAATTCTTGATTGTTACTACTCATTTGGGTTATTTTTTTTTGGGAGGGGGGGGAGGGGGTTGGACATATTGTTCTCTGTAGGATCAGTGTGAAAGTTGCCCTTGTTATTTATTTTTTTTTATTCTTATTTTTTTTCTTCTTGCAGGTGGGAGAAATTTGTCTCTGTATAACCCGAGTGAAATCATGCATTCTAGTACAAGATCTGAAATGGAAGGAATTTAACTACAGATGAAAGTAGGAACTAAAATGCTAACAAGAAATATAAAATGTACAAGAACCTGCTAAAAGAAATTCTACCTGCCTAGTATTAAACCTTTACCACGCTACCCAGGTGTCTACGAGTTTAGTATCCCCATTTAACTTCTTTTCTTTCTATTTTTCCCTTGTATTATAATTAACTATAAATATGAATGAAAAACTTGGTGCAAATTGTATTTGTGGTATATTGAAGGAGAATCCAGGGAGATATATAGAACAGATTGAAGAAATGGGTAATATTATAAATATTGCATGCCATTGAAAGTCAATTGGGTACAACATAGACGCAATAAATTATATATATATGTTTTTCTTTCTATATATATATTTAAATTATTCAAAGCCCATGCATATCAAACATGTTAGCATGACTTTTTTTAAATGGACAAATTTGATCTGAAAACTAAGACACCTCATATTGTATAAAGTTACATTGGTCAGTGGTGTTTCACACATGTTTGACAGTTTGAATTTGGTATCTGTAAAATTAGTTTTTTTTAGTAAAAAACAAAACATTAATTTGAATGACTTCCTTCGCTAAAACTAAATTTCGGCCAAAAGAATGAAATCGGCAACTGTTCAATATTCAAACAATTTTTTTTATAGATATACAATAACAATTGGCACCATTTTAAGCATATCTAATCAGCGTACAGCTTTCATCAGATTAAATCCAGTATTAAGAATGCTTTCATCAGTTTTGAAAAGGAAAAAAAAAATGGAAAAGGGAATCAAATTTAAGAAAGGCTTCAGAAGATCTAAAAATAAGGCTACCTAATTCCCAAATCTAATCACCAGTTTAGACATTTTTCTTTATAACTTGCATCTACGGCATCCCATAATGCGCAATTAATAAACTACGCAATATTAGAATAACATCTCGCTCACTCACCAATATCGCACCTCTCACCGGTCAGACCGGGAGGGCAGACACATCTGAATCCCGCTGCATCTGTACTCTCCACACACATACCTTCACCGCAGGAATCTACGAGGAAAAACAAACAACAGGTTGATCAAGTCCAAATATTTCAAAACTAAGCAATATTTTATTTTGGTTCTTCCTGTTTTTGTTGACGCAGACCGCAGCAACACAGGGATGCAGGTGTTCAATGCACCATTATTTTTAAAGCTGGTTTTGATATTTTTTAAATATTTTTTAATCTTTTTCGATACTACAATCCAATAACAGTGCAGATCGTTAGCATCACTGTTATGTCATGTTTCATTTCAAATCATGGAGTTTTAGATGTGATTAATACTAAATGTCCGACAACACGATAATGAGAGTCACATCAAATTCATTGACTGCTCAATCATTTAACCTTCCAATTGGAGACAGAATGTAAAGATGGGTCTTAATTTAATTTGGCCAATGGTGTCTGATTATGGGTTTAAATTTTTTGGTATCTGGCAAAATGCAAAATGCTTCTTCAACTTTAATACGAGCAAGACCGTACTAGTGTATGAGCAGTACAGGAAACCTTTGCCTCAAATTTTCCGCTCACGAAAGAGCGCTTACAATTTTTACGTTGCTTTGCACTTGACATAATATCATCAATTTGAGAATTTGCCAAATCTAACTCGAGACATGACGAATCCTGCAAAACTGCACAAAAAGAACAGAGACAAAAATCTCACCTTTCGTGGAATTATTTTGCCATTTTCACTGAAAAAACGGTTTAAAATACAACAGACATTTCTCGACACAGTACATGCAATAAATATACAGGGATAAGAGGATGTGGTTTAGCAGGACTTACCGGGCAGGCAACGCTGAATCTCTAATGAATGTTGGCAGACAGACCCTGTGAATCCCTCCAGGCATCTGCACGTGAAACCGTTCTCCGTGAAGGCCTCTTGGCACTCCCCTCCGTTGTCGCAGGTGACGGTCAGACAGGTTTCGCACGATTCAACGTTGACCATGGAGATGGCACCAGAGGTCAAAAACACTTTGTAGTCATTGATCTTAAGTTGGCTGACACAACCTACAAGATTGGATATAGTGTTATTTGAAATTTTCTCGATATGTTCTCGGCTACGTTTCGGGTATTTTTAATTGAGCGGTCCTAGATACAGAGGAAAATCTAAGCACACGGACCGAAGGTCCATCTCGAGGTCCTGGAATGTTTCAGCTTATCAGATCAAAGGATTAAATTATTATTGATAATAATTTAATGGATTATGGATTAAAAATGCATAATATTAAATAATTGATAACTATTATCCAAATTCACCTCCTTTTCCCGACAACCAGTGGCACTTAAAACCAAAATGGATTTTTTTTTTTTTTCCCCCACAACTTTTGCATAGCAGCACAATCTTAACATGATGAAATCTCTTCACCAAATTTCACACTCCCAAAGAACCATATAAAAACTGTTAAACCATACCCATTTTTCAACATGTTGAATGACTCACCAATGAAACCAGTGTTGAAACCAACATGTAATGGTAGATCTTCATAAAACATGACACCTCCCAGGTAGAGATTCTGGACCAGGTCCAGGCCCCTCCATGCACCCATGGATGTACCGTTCACCTCATATTGATCGTCGACTGTCATAAATCCATACCTTCCGTCCCTTCGGATGGTCACCGTGTGCCACCGGGCTAACTCCAACGGTTCCTCGCTCCTGATGATCGCAGCACCACCGCCAAGGTTGAAGCGGAATTCAGCGTGGCCTCCAGAGAGGCCAAAGGAGAGGAAGTCGCTGCTCGCTTGTGAGTACTGGCCGTTGTAAAGGATCAAACCTGGTACGACAAAGGTCAAATGTTAGCAACTTTATACAGGTCGAAATATAAATAACAATTTAGCAAAGTAATTTACACTTCAATGGTCATGTCAATAGCCTCAAGGAACATACCCCAGACTTTCCCACCAGCACCCAGCCTCCCCCCCCCCCCTCCCCCACAACACTCTGTACCTTGTTTTACCTGTACAAATCCAAAACCTGAGAAAAGAAGGTAAAACAGGGTGGCATAAATATGGATTGGTCGGATATGAATATGTATGATGTGAAAGGTCAGTTCCTTTTTCCTTTCATCCTTTTTCCTTTCGGTCACAAGGGTATAACATCGCTCGTAATTGTACATAGTCTTTCTTCCGTATCAACTCCCAAACGTTTTCAATTTATATCTGGATGACCGAGGACTCCAGTTTTTTTTTGGGTAGTTTTTGTTTAGAAATGATTATAATTTCCCTAACATTTTTCCGGCCCTCTGTACAAAAAGACAAATCAGACAACGATACCTTCCGGACTCTCTGGCTTGAACGAGACGACTATTTCAAATTCAAAAGCAGCATTCGCCAGTTTCGGGTAGCTAATGTAACTTTGAGGCATCTGAGTGAAGTAAGGCACCAGATCTGTCAAAAGAACAAGGAATAGTACATTTTCCTCTCTCAACAAATACATAAAAATATCTTACTTCAGTATTTCTATCATTTTTTTTGTAATATCATGATGGGGGGGTGGTTGGATTGAGGGAAACTACGTATAAAGCCAGCTTAACCAGTACTCCGTGTTCCAAGTCAAACAGCAGGCTGTCTATTGAGTTAACCTAACACTTAATCTAGACATTTCTGACATGAGGTTTTCGCTTCAAATCAGTCCTAAATGAAGAAGAATCTTTAAACTACCTCAGCCTGGCAAGATGATTCAGCCTCAGAGCTGGAAAGTGTACAGTTGCCTCCTCAATTGTTCACCCATCTACTTTTTAACTTTTAAGTAACACTTTCCAAATGAAAACCAATGAGGCTGTCAATATGGTTTACAAAGTCCATGGACATCATGTTAAACATCAACTGCTAAAAAATTGTTACAGATGGTCAAGATAAAAGCAGAGGACTCATAAACACTGAATCAGACCATAACTATCAAGGACTGCAAACTCTTGTTAAAGATGATGCAGACAAGACAGAGGGCAGGGGTCAGGGGTGGGGGGGTGAGGGGGAAGATGAAACTATTAGAATCTTTACCTCCAATGATCAGGTTTGCTTTGTATTCCACTGTTCCTTCGTTGTTCGTTGCTGAACAGACGTACGTTCCTGCGTCTTCCTTCTTGACATTTCTCAGAGTCAGGACACCGCTGTCGATCTCAAAGTCGTCTGGGAAGAGATCCGAGTCTTCTTTGTACCAAGTGATCTCGGGGAACGGGAAACCGCTCGCAAAACACGTGAAGACCACCGAGGCACCGATGGATACGGACCTCGTCTCGGGCTGGACACTGATTTGGGGGGCGGCTGCGGAGACAAAAAAGAAGGGGGGTGGAGTGTTTTTCATCCGAGGAGTAGATATTTTGTGGGCTATTTATTACACTTTTCGGTTGACTAGCTGAGTGGCATTCTCACTATCATTCATACCGTATAAGCAAAACCTTGAAAAATGCTGAGAGAGTAAATTGATTAAAAATTAAAAAAAGTGATTCTATAAGATCTATAAAATTTGCTACAAATTCGAAAATATAAAATATAAGTTTAATAGGTGGTCAATGCCTTTACATTATCCAGATGGAGTTTTCTCTTTGTTTTTGAGTTGCAATAACTACATTGCTTCAAGAAGATTATTCAAAATAGCTGTGAAGTCACTTCAGTCTATTATTATTAAACACCTCAGTCTTTAGAAGACCAGCCTATCATGTGTAAACATAGGTTCATGGATAGGTGAGGTTCATTGACGATGTAATTGTAGTAACAAACACAGTAAGATCATTGCTATAGTGACCGCAGAACTGGTGTTTACCCTACTGCTAGTAATTACCCTATGACCGGGTGAAATGGAAATCAACCTAGGAAAAAAATTATCATGTGACGCCGGTGTTTTGACCGTTTTACTTGGGTCCTTTTCATTAAAGGGCAAGTACAACTAATGTGTGTATCCATCAAACATCAATGTGCATCTCAGACTGTGGTGATTCCTTTGCGGTGAACACGACTCTTGTGCAGGCTGTGTCCTACTCACCTTGAACATACAGGAGCACCTCAGATGATCTGGACCCAACGGCATTGGTAGCCGTACATTTGTAGAGACCAGAGTGGGACAGCTGAACTTGTGGAATGGTGAGTAAACCGCCCACTATCTCCACGGTGATGGGTAGCTCGCCATCTATCTTAGTCCAGATGATGACTGGTTCTGGGTCACCGTTGGCGCGGCACTCAAAGTTGACAGACTCCCCGATTGCCACAAACTGGTAGCCGGCATTGACAGTGATAGCAACGTCGGGTGGAGCTGTTGGAAATCGTACGAGAAAGAACGAACCAGAGAATTGTTGAAACCATTTTGTCATACATCGTCAATGAATATACTCACTGAAGATGCTCTGCAAGCAACTGGTGTACTTACCGTCCAATCGAGTTGTATACACCGTATATACAGCTTTCCTGAGTCACTGATGCCATGCTAATGGCTGTTAATGTTTACCGCCACCATGCATACAACTTGTGGACGTTCAAATTAACAGCTTTTTGTACCATTTCATTCACTTGTCATTTAGCCTTTGAAGAAGATCCTGCTAGGATCGAAATGTCAGGCCAACTTACTTTTACACATTCTCTTACACAGGCTCTTTAGGGAAGGCTCGCAAATTTAACCGGCGATGATCGAAGGCCCAGCCAGCAGCACACCACTGCTCATTATGCAGCCTGCATATCGCTCACGCTTGAGTGCACACACCCACGGTAACTCCGTGAAAGTAATGAGCATTGAGCTCCCAACACAGAAGCGCTGCTATTGTTTGTAAACAAAAGCGGTACTTGCCTTTTCCTGTTCTGTGGTTTTTACGTAACAATGGCACTCTGACCACAGTAGAAGGAGATTTATTGAAATCTTCCTGAACTATTTTCGTATCGAATGTTTCAAAATACTTTCAGACTTCTTTTCCTGTACAAAGTATTTTCATTCACTAACACTGATCCATCTCTCTTTTCTCTACTCGAACAGTAAGTTGGTACACCTTTCATATTTTACGAAAGATCGAGCAAAATACTTTCGATAAATTCACGCGAAACTGGCATAACGTGCTAAGTGCAACAAATGTCATGTAAAAAAAGCTCTAGTACACCCATTTATGAATAAACCATACGACCACATCTGCTGTTAAGCGGGGGGAAAAGAAAGTATTTTCTAGAATTTCCACACAAAAAAGAAAAAAATAATTATCCTACCATAGTTAAGAGTATAGTACATAGCCTAACCACTTCGTCGGTTACGGATCTCACGTAACAACAAAAACACAACTAATTGTATTTTGCGAAGTTGACGTTTTCTACAAGGACATGGAAAAAATATTGAACATAGAGAAATTACCAATTGTGTACGAACAGTAAGTTGGTACACCTTTCAAAATTTACGAAAGATCGAGCAAAATACTTTCGAAAAATTCACCCGAAACTGGCATATCGTGCTAAATGCAAAAAATGTCATGTAAACAAGGCTCTAGTACACCCATTTATGAATAAACCATACGACCACATCTGCTGTTAAGCGGGGGGAAAAGAAAGTATTTTCTAGAATTTCCACACAAAAAAGGAAAAATAATTATCCTACCATAGTTAAGAGTATAGTACATAGCCTAACCACTTCGTCGGTTACGGATCTCACGTAACAACAAAAACACAACTTATTGTATTTTGCGAAGTTGACGTTTTCTACAAGGACATGGAAAAAATATTGAGCATTTAGTTAATCATGCCAAGTGGCCTAAAACATGGGATTGCAAGGTTTACTTTGATAAAGATGGCCATACTGTAGCTATTGGGGCCTTGATATCGTGCTATGTATGTATGGTATAGACTGTGCCTCGTGTATCATGGGGAACAGATTGTTTTGTTCATGCGGATGAGTCGGTTAGCTTGAGGTGTGTTTTATATACATCCATGGTTTTACTTTGTTACGGGGATATAAATTTTCTTGAACGTCTAAGATAATATTTCGCATAACTTTACCGATTCTTTACTGACTGACCTAATTAATTCTAGAGTGGAGTCAAAATAGTTTACTCCATGAAAAGTTTTTTGGAAACGTGCCAAAAATGTTAACAAACAGGTGTTAGACAGGGTTGTAAGAAAATCAACAGCACATATACAGTAGCCTACCGTGATATTTAAGTAGGGGTAAACACTGCAGTTAACTTGTAAACTGATGTACGTATAAAGCACGCTGTTTATTGTTAGGCAGTCTAGAAACGGGGCTTTGCCGAACGTAGTTTGTTTCATAATATCGTCAGTTTTGTAAGTTAAACTTTTTAAAGATTGTAAGACAGGTTAAATCTCTTTTCATTTTATCACATAATATAGCTACTCTAACTTGTCTCTAACAGCAGACTGTTATTTTTGCCTGGCTCTGATGAAATACTACTATCTCAAGTAACGTTGGCAAGTTGCCAAGAAATAAATGTCACGGAATGTGATACAAAAAGTCATATTACCCATTCATGAAGGCTTCAAACGCAAGTTTTCAAACATTGGTTCAGTGTATAGTACAATTACAACTAGTCATACCGTTGTAGTCTGGACCGAATTTATGCTTTATGCTAAACGATCTGAACAAACGTAATTTCTCAAACTAAATTAAAATTATATCATTCATGACTTCGTTACAACTAAAGCCAAGTAAGTCTACTATGAATAAGAATTATTCGGTTTCTTTATTAGCCATTCCATTTCGTAAAGCGCCATGCAATAACAATTTTTCTTGCACAAGTCGCGAACTGTTCAGGTTTTTTACAACCCGAAAGCAGCTGCGCAACGTGAAAGTAAGATCACGCACATGTCTTAGCCTACTGTCTGACTGCATGACTCACGTGGAGGTGATTCTGCATACAGATACGTACGAGAGTTTTAATGGTTAGGCTATATATTTACTGTCATTTCAATAAACTGTTTATAGTACGAATGAAAGAAAAGTCCCCACAGGTTTGAGAGATTGTCTAGAGCATTGATGATGTAGGTTTTTGTGTATTAAGGGATTCAAGACCAAACGGAGTGTCTCCGTTAGTTCAATTGCAAAACACGAAATAAAAAATAGCGATGAAAGCGCCACGTAAAATTCATGTTTTGAGCACAAACTGTCAGCAAAGTACACACAACTGTGTAGTAACTCAATGCAGTTACAGTAGCCTATATGTAGTAGCTTTATTGATAAACAATTCTCCAACATGCAGAGAAAATTCTATAACCCTTTTGCGTACATCCTGGACCAAAGTGACCAGTTCATTGTCTGGTCTTCTTTTGTGCATAAGAGGCTTAATTTGTGGTCTCATAGTCAAGTGCATACAACTGTCCACTGACTCTTGGAAGGCAGGAAATGTGTGCGTTCAAGCATGACTCATTACCAGCTGGTTGCTGTGCTCATTACACTGGATAGCAACGGTTGGACCTGCGATCATCGCCGGTTAAATTTGCGAGCCTTCCCTTAGTGGATAAGCAGTTTGTTAACAGTTTTATTTTACTTTTCATTTCATTCAGTGACGAATCCAGGATTTTTCACATCGAAATATCAGTAGATTTTTCAACTATGTACCTTGCTTTGAGCGAACTTATATTTGCAGCTTATTTTTAGTGCCTCAATAAATTGAGAACATGGGATCTCCCTGGAAACTAGTCAGTCATGAAGCTGTGGAATATCGAGAAGGGTTGCTAGCCAATGTTTCAGATACTTTGTCATATAACAAATATTTCTTCATTTAACTTCTCCAGATGGAGGAAGGATGAATTTAACCTATTTTGAGTTGAACATAATCAGTTCATGAAGGGCATGAAAACTAAAACAATGAAAGCCCAGAGTTAATTAACTCAGACAATTAGCAGCCAGGAGTAAATATCGATAAAATGCAGACTAATTAGTTAAAACTGGGCCAGGGATGTGTATAGACAAAAATAAAAACAGAGAAATGCAAAATTAGTTCTCATTTATACAAGTAAACAAAATAAACACAAATAAACAGTAAAGAAAATTACTTCAATGTAGATTCATGAAAGACATTATTTCTTTACCTTGCAAAGCTAACCGCGCAGATATCTTCTTTGAACCAGCTCTGTTTGTGGCAGTGCATACATAAACACCATCATCTCCTGGTTGAAGATTACTCAAACTAATCAGGAAAAATAAAAAATTTGTAATCAGTGAAATATCATTAATTAAGAAGATACTTAAGTTCACAAAGACATTAAACAGATCTCCTTACATTGATGCTATAAGCAATTATTATTATCATTATTTTTTTTAGAGGGGGGGGGGGGTTAACTCAGCATATTTACATTAGGAATCATGAAAAACACCTTATTATTTGTACTTAAAGGAGATATTTCTAAATTTACTAAATTAATAGTAATCAGCAGCAGAGCAAAAGTGGTTTACATTATTCTTTTTTAACATTGGTTTTCATTAAAAAAAAAAAAAGTCTCAACAAGATTGGTAATATTTGAAAATGGATAGCACGCCCACTTAAACGGAAGAGGTTTACACGAATGGAGAGACGCAGAGAAAAGGTACAAGACTGGAAAATATATCAGTTGATAAGTGAATAATGATAGTGTGGACTTACGTGAGTATTCCGTTTTGCATGCTATGAGAGATGGGTAGAGAGCCCCCTTCTTTACTCCATATGACCTGTGGGGGTGGGGAACCGGTGGCCTGACAGTGGAACTCTACAGAGGCACCGACTGCCCTCGTGTCTGAACTGGGTGTGATGGTGACTTGTGGTGACACTGCAGAAATAAAAAACAATTCAGTTGAATGATCAAAGTATTGAGAGCAAAATACAACTTCCATTCCTTGTCTTAACTCTTTTGAGTTACACGGAGGTTCCTATTTCTGTTTAAGCTGTAGGATCCAAATTACGTCAGGCAGACAATAGGCATGACTGCAGAGATACTCCCTATCACTCAATATTGATGCATCCTAGCTGAGCAGGATTTTGCAGCTGCTGCAGCTTTTTCTTTATTGACATGTTGCCTTGTTTAACAGCAACAGGATATCCAACTGCTCATCATGCCTTGTGACAGGAAACCTATTGCACAGAAATATGAGCCTGGGGTAAAAAAAACAATCTCAGAATTTTGCAAAAATTGAGGTATAGGCTCCAGTTTGCATATGCTACAGTGTATTAGGATAATAGTTTTTGTCACCAAGGTAGAAAATAAATCACGGATATTCCGCCAATTCGCGGAAAAAGCTCATGCCTGAATATTACTCTTATTGGGTGACATCTTCTGTGAATGTTTTGTAGGTCTTGGCTCGTTGAACATTTAAAGCATTCTGCAGAGAGCAAGTTTTTTACCTTGCACTGTGATTGATGCGAATGCCTCGGATCTGCCAGCTTCATTCTGGGAGAGACATCTGTATTCTCCTGCATCTGCAGCCGTTACCTTGGTGATCTCCAGCATGCCATCTACATCATGGGCGTGAGGAGAGAGTTGTCCTCCGACCTGAGGGAATGGGTGGGTCAAAGTTTAAAGTATTTGTTGTCTATTTCATTCAAAAGTAAACGATATTTATATACTTCTAACATGTAACATAAAGAAAATGATGATGTACCGGCAAACTGCAATATATGATAATACTAGAGAACAGTAAGATATGACAGTAATAGATAACTCTATAATGTATATACATATATGATAAGACTAGCAAACTAACACAGTACTGTACTATAGAAAACTGTATAACGTAAGATAATACTAGAAAACTAACATTGCACAATACTATAGAAGACTGTATTGTACATGCAGTGAACACATCTAGCATTAACTAAATTAATTCAAATGAGTGGAAAGCTTACATAATGATTGAAAACAGCTTCCTTACCTTGGACCATTCGTAAAAGATTGGATCGGTTCCGTCGGCCATGCACGATATCCGGAAGAATGATCCGGCTGTGACCGTCTGACTAACTGGCATCACCGTGGCGATTGGTGGTGCTGTTGAATATTATCATAAAGAAAAAAAATGTTGACCTCAGCTGATCATAGTTACCAAGATTGGTTGGGAAGAGGGAGGAATAGGATTGGGAGTAGGAATAGGGGTGGGGGGTATGGGTAGGGCCTAGACTACAGGAAGGAGAGGGTCGAAGTAAACAAATTCCTTACACAAGATATAAAGAGTGACTAATTCTTGCATGAATCCAAACTCGTTGCCAACCACACAGTAGTACTGTCCGCTGTCTTCTGATCTGGTAGCTGGGAAGGTGAGAACGCCACCTGAGACCGACACGACACCGGGCATCGGCTTTCCTACTCGTCGCCATGTGACACTGTAAGTTCCTACCGGGGATCCTGGTGATAAAACACAAACAAACGAAAATGTTCATTGGTATATGTATGCCTTGTTTAGAATAATCATGTTTCTAACAATCTTGTTTTCTGACGTTTTTGTATTCTTCATTAAAGGGAGAGTCTAATTGCAGTCAATATTAGAGAAAAATATTCCACAACGATGCAAAATTTGAACACCATATTATTCCCAGTAACACATGCACATGTCCATTAGAATAGATACATATACTTGAAGTGAAACCGACAAAATATGTACGTAAACTTATAAAGATGATACCAAACAGATCATGGATGATATTAAGTTAACTTACCTGGAGATGAACAAGTGAAAACCGCCCTGCCTCCTTCAATGATTGTCAACTCCATAACGTCAATCGCAATCTCTGGTGGTCCGACCGGGGCAACTTTTTCGGCAACTGTGATTAGGAGTACGAAAGTGATCAAATGAGAGAGGCAAACTAGTCAAAATATAAAGTGCTCACAGGGCTGCAGCTTAATACAGTCAGGCTGCATAGGACATATCTTTTGTTTCCACATTTCACATTATTGACGCTGCTAGACTGCCGAGATAACCTCTATTGTTTTATATTGATTCAGCCTTGCCAACTGGGCTGCAGCTTAATACAGTCAGGCTGCATAGGACATATCTTTTGTTTCCACATTTCACATTATTGACACTGCTAGACTGCCGAGATAACCTCTATTGTTTGATATTGATTCAGCCTTGCCAGCTGGGCTGCAGCTTAATGCAGCCAGGCTGGTAGGACATAATCTTTTGTTTCCCCATTTCACATTATTGACACTGCTAGACTGCCGAGATAACCTCAATTGTTTGATATTGATCCAGCCTTGCCAACTGGGCTGCAGCTTAATGCAGCCAGGCTGCATAGGACATAATCTTTTGTTTCCACATTTCACATTATTGACACTGCTAGACTGACGAGATAACCTCTATTGTTTGATATTGATTCAGCCTTGCCAACTGGGCTGCAGCTCAATGCAGCCAGGCTGGTAGGACATAATCTTTTGTTTCCCCATTTCACATTATTGACACTGCCAAGATAATCTGTTGTTTGATATTGGTTCAGGGGATTTTGTAGCTGTTGCAGGTTTGCTTTTTTTTACACTGGACATGAAATAAGTTTAGTGATGCCCCTAGCATATGGCACCTGTAGATTGTTCATATTTCTTGGGCTGGTATTCTATTATGTGCATATTGGCACATATGTTTTATGTGTATACATTTAATTCAGTGAGCACATAGGTGTATATATGTATATACACACATAATATAAATACATGTCACATATATATTGCTCTGATTGAAGTGTGGTCAATTTATCGTTGTATTTTTTATGTTAACAATCCACCAAACTATTCCAAGCATTCTGTAAACTAAAGAGATATTTTCAGTAACACATTACAGACCAAAATATGGTGCATTATATTGCTAAACCACTATTGCTATAATAACTGGCATATCTTCCATTGTAGCATATGCTCAGTCTGTAGAAAAAGTTTCCAAAATAATCTCAAAACTTGCCGCCTTATAAATAGTCATGGAAGCTTATATTAAACTGAGTTTTTCATTGTTGTTTTTCATTGCTGTTCTCAAGGATGTTTTCTAAGTTGTTTTTCAGTGTTGAATTTCATTGTTGTTTTCTATGTTGTTTTTCATTGTTGTTTTTTATTGTTGTTCTCAAGGATGTTTTCTAAGTTGTTTTCAGTGTTGAATTTCATTGTTGTTTTCTATGTTGTTTTTCATTGTTGTTTTTTATTGTTGTTCTCAAGGATGTTTTCTAAGTTGTTTTCAGTGTTGAATTTCATTGTTGTTTTCTATGTTGTTTTCATTGTTGTTTTCTATGTTGTTACTTTTAAATTATTTTCTGTTTTTGTTTACTCAGTCACTTGCTTTGATTTAACATTCATTGTTTTTGTTTATTGTCCATCATATGTATTTCTGTTATTCAAGACAATAGATTTATTGCCAATCTGCTCAGAATCCTGTTATTTGGGACATTGGATTTATCCAAAACAGTTCCTTATTCTATGATTGTCCTTGAGTAACTTCCCATTTCAAGACAATTGATTTATTGTTACTTCGATCAGAAACCTACTATTTAATACAATGGCTTTATTGCCACTCTGCTCAGAAACCTGCTATTCAAGACAATAGATTTATTGTCACTCTCCTCAGCAGAAACCTACTATTTAAGGACAATTACTATTTCAGTTCTTATCCACGAGATACTTACCATTCAAGACCATGGATTTCTCCACAAATCCTGCAGCGTTCTCTGCCCTACACACATAAGTACCAGAATCTTCGACCCGAAGCTTTGGTAGGTAATAAACGGCTCTACCTTCTTCAAAGTCGTATGAGTCCATCAGTGTCAATCCGACCCGGTCGTCTCTCTTCATCCAATGGACGCTAGGGACCGGGTCACCTGTGCCGTAACATTCTAAAATGGCCGGCTCCCCGACTTCGTATTCTGCTGGGTTAGTCTCTGGTGAAATGGTGATCTGTGGAAGACCTGATAAAAAAAAAACCAAGAATGTGATGGTGAATAATTGTATTATCACCAAGGTGCCAGTTGTGACAATTGAGCACCGTATTCTGTTTAAAACCTTTCTGTTGACCAAAAATTATTTCCGAGTGCTTGAGGTTATGTCATAACAATGAATCAAACACGAAGGGTCTTATTTCCGAGTGCTTGAGGTTATGTCATGATTAAAACCTGAAGCATCTTATTTCCGAGTGCTTGAGATTATATCATAATGAATCAAACCTGAAGCGTCGTATTTCCGAGTGCTTGACATTATGTCATAAGAATTAATCAAACCCGAAGTGTCTTATTTTCGAGTGCTGGAGATTATATCATCATAATGAATTAAACCTAAAGCGTCTGAAATAGTTATCAGAGAAATTATGAAAAAATATATAAATACTCTTTCATAAGTATTCCAAGATCAAGCCTGGGGACGAAGAGCCCAACCAGTTTGATCCACTCTCAACTGCAGTCCAGTTACATCGAGACTGTAAACGTGTCATTTTGATGATGTTAGGTTAATATATCACACTAACATACAAGCACACACACCTACTACGTACTCACCTAATACCAACAGTGTGATGGATATTTGAACGGATCCAGCTCGATTTGTGGCCGTGCAGAGGTAGACTCCCTGCTCATCTGATGTTATTTGAATTATCCTCAGAACTCCATTCTCCACCTTATGAAAGAATAGAAGAAGAGGAAACGAATATGAAAACAGAGAGTTATTGTGTAATATTGAATGGTAACAACAACAAAAATTAAAAAAATCTCACAATTGAATCAGTTCTACAAAGACTTTCAAGTCTAAATAAATCAAAATTTCACATTCTTGTGAAAATAAACAATTTTCATACTCTGGTTTTTGGATGAGTGATCAATTATTTTTGCCTTCCAGGGCTCTACTATCTTCTGTGTTGGATTTACCTCACTCAATTTCGTTTGGCCACCTACCGACTCTGCCTTCTGTTTAGTCCCCCCTCCCCCTCCCCTCCCCTCCAGCTCTCGCTTCTGTAACCAACTAACCACTTCCTGCTCCATCCTCCCCCCACCACACCCCCCCCCCCCCCCGCAGCTGCCATAACTTCATCAGCCCACCTGTTTGCTTCACCATTACAGTCTAACTTTCTCAAACATACCAGGGTATTTCCTGTGAATGGTTCTCCACCAGCCCTAGTCCAAACAATTTCGGGAGCCGGATAACCTGCTGTTGCACGACATTGGACCTGTACGTTAGTGCCACTGGTGACAGCCTGGTTGGGTATCGGAAACACCTCGGCATTAGGAGGCTCACGACCTATAGGCAAAAGAGTTTGCATAATGAATGACCATGAACCATTGTGATGCTAGACACTCAAGTGAATCCACCTTTCACTGAAGATGGAATCTGTGTAACTATGGATGAACAAAATGCTTACACTAAGAAATAAGTCATTAAACCCAATCTAGTGTGACTATGGATAAACAAAATGCTACATCAAGAAATCAGTCATTTTAAACATGAACTAGTGTGACTATGGATGAACAAAATTCTACATCAATGTATAATTAAACCCAATCTAATGTGACTATGGATGAATTATTTTGGCGAAGGTCTTCGAAAGTAACATTAGTAAGTTGTGCTAATCTTTGTCCCATTCCAGCCCTTGTTGCTGTCCACTTAACATCCACGAGTGAACAACCAGAGTGATCCCAAGATGTTGATCAACACAGAAACTTAGAAGAAGGTAAACTTAAATTTCACAGTTTGGAGCACAAAGAATCCAATTCTCTGCTGACACTGCCAATGGTAAGACAATATACTTTGATTATGTGTTTTCAGTTTAGTCCATCTGTAGGGGGGATGGTGGGTTGGAAGGGGGGGAGGGTAGGGAGAGGCCATATACCAAGACACAACCCATGTATACCCTTCACCTTTGGCTACACATCTCCCTGCATTTGATAATTTTACATAGAATAACTTCTGATGTTGGTGTAACCTGTCACAGATATAAGGTGCCGAAGATATAAGGTATTTTGTTAGTAGTAGCAATGATTAGAACACTTAAAGGAGATAAATATATATATAATATATATATATAGAGAGAGAGAGAGAGAAATCCAAACCGTTTATATCTGTTGGTCACCAATGATTGACCCAGTATAAAAATAGTGTAACATTAAACCTAATTTTATCAGTAACAGCTTACAACCATAACTGTGACAAACTCCCCCAATGAAATAAAGCAGGGAGAGTATACACCTTTGTAACCTTAAACAAGGGGAGAAAGCAAACCTCCATGAGCAATTCTTAAAAAAAAAAAAAAATACCAACAAATACCCTCGTTTATTAATTAAATGCCTTCCTTCGATATACAACAGAATGAGTAAAGGGGAGGGGGGGGGGGTAATCATTCATTTTTCTGTGTATTCACCAATACATTCTCGATATAGTACAAGTCCATTAATACATACACCAGATGGTTATACTGGCACCAACACCACCAAGGATTCCCTTTAAAAAGTTACATTATTGTAGTGTTTTTTATGTTTTCTCCTGTTTTATAATCCTTTTTTATTGGTTTGTTTTGGAAAAAATTTTACCAGATGAAATTTTTGAGGCATTCCTTCTAAATCTGGTCAAGAAATGAGCTTTGGAAGAAGTGAAAGAAAGATGAAAATATTAATGAAAATATTAATGAAAATATAAGAAAATAAGGAAGTGAATTAAGTTTTGCCAAATAATAGAGGAACAAACTAGATTACATTCCTCTGATACAAATAAGAACGAACTTAATTCTGGAGTAAGGTAGAGGTAAGTGGGCCTGACGTTTCCAAGCTAGCAGGAACTTCTTCAGAAGATCCAGGCCTACTTACTTTTACCCATTCTCTTAAACAGCCTCTTTAGTGGATACGCAGTTTGCTAACAGTTTTTGTTTTATTTTGAAGAAAGGTAGAGCAAAGCAAAACTAAACAGTTAATGAAATTGCAGAAGGAAAGAATTTGTCCAGACCCAAATCTGGGAAAGTTTCTAAGAAATGAAGCTAAGCAACTCCAGAGGTCAAAGATACAGAAAATTTTAGATAAAAAGACAGTTAAACTTCAAATCCTTCACCAAAGAAAAGCCTTTTTTGTTGTTATGCTATTCTTGAATGGTGATTGAAAGCAGAGTGTATAAAAATCTATCAGAGTGGGGGGGGGGGGGGGGTGAAGCCCCAATTTTTTGAGGAAGTCCAATTTTGAGGTGATTTTTGTAACATGCATGATGGCCGGGGAACAAAGGCTATGATCCTTGTTCAATCCCTCAACACTACATACGAATGAGAAAATATAAATCATGATTAGTAGATTGGAAATTGGTGGCAAAAATTTAAAAAAAAAGACTTATTCTGAACTAGTGATTCAATATAACGATGAAACTGTGTTTCTTCTACTAATGCTTAGTGGCTGAGAGAGAGGAGCTTGAAGTTTCCTTTACAGGTTAAAAAATGATAACTAAAATAATATTACAAAGAAAAAAATGAGGAGGACTAGGGTCTATACCATGTGTATGGATGTCTCAGTGACTAAACAAAATGAATGTTTGAAGGAATTATCTTTACAAGCCAAGCAGGGACTATTTTGTGCAAAACTCGGCATTAAAGATTACATCCTTCTCAGCCTGGCTGCAGGAATGCTGCAGCCCCTTCAGCATGTCAACTATTGACATGGAACCTAAATGATGTTCATGAAACACCAAGCTGCTTGGAATTTGTTCTACTTTACAGGGTAAACAATGAACACTGAAAAGAGGACGAGGGTGAGGGGGGGGGGGGGAGTGCGGATATCATGTGTATGGATGTCACAGTGAATGAACAAAATGAAAATTTGAAGGGTAGTTTTGTCTTTTTTTGTCTTTTTTTTGTGAAACAAAACAATAAAAATAAGTCGAAAAGTAGACAACATGACGGAGTGGGTTTTTAATGGAAACTAGTAAATTATTCAGTCTCTGAGATCTACAAAAACAAAACAGTGACATAAAGGAAACACAAGATATCAAGGACAGAGTTATTTGGTTTGTTTCTGGAAGACAATTTGACTTGGATAAAACTTGTCAGAATCTTTTTCAAGCTGTTTCAAGTTTGTATTGATTTTGATTACCATTTAATATGAGAATCCCCATTAAAATCAGCTCCTCTAGATCGAATAATCGCGAGAAACTTCGAAAATATTTTCATATTAAAAATGCACTGGCAACAAATCTAAAAACAAAAATGAAAACAGGGACTGCTCAAGAATCGAAGTGCATTTTGCATCACATATCCAGGAGAGGGTCTACTTTGATTCAATTGCCTTCGAAAGCTGAGTAATAATCAGTCAATTGGCTTAATTATCACAAACGGGTGACCAATGGTGTCGAGAGCCAGCCCCCAGGGCTAATCATGTCACTATTTGAAGTATATTATGAATTGAGCTTACATTATCCTTTACTGGATATTTCCCCGGGCCCCAGGCTATAGTCCCCATGACTCCCCTCCCCCTGACCCCCCCAACCCTCTTCAAGCCTGTTGGTGATCACCCAAACCCAAACAAATTGCTTTCAATCATCGAGTGTTGTTTACTTCTACAAGATGGCAACAGAATATTGAAAGAAAACACAATATCATGGACAGTGGTTTGTTCCAGAATGAGTCTAAAATTTTGTAGGAAAAAGAAAGTTGATAATACCTTCATTAGCTGGTAAGAATACTTCAAAAGGGGAACGGAAACGAAATAAAAAATATGTAAAGAACTCCAACAGGAACCGACTTATAGTTAAGACCGAAAAACGTTTCAAATTTTAACAAACAAAAATGATTTCAAAAGATGGGTGTAGGGACTACGGATCACACAGAAAAAATAATTTGTTGGATTTGTATCAAACCATTGAGTTGTCGATTAACCTCTCTCGTTGGTGTAGCAACTGGTCACATGTGGGGACTGTCACGCCAATGTACTTTCACACAAACATGACAGATAAGTATTAAACAGAATAGCAATATTGAAAAATATAATGGATAATTTTCAAACCACTTCTTTTCTAGTGGAAATTCCACTTCCATAGTTCGTCAAGAATCTATAATGACCTGCCTGGCAAATTGGTTAGTTATATCTTTAGAATGAAAACCATTTTTGCGTTTAGCTTCCCAAGAGCAACACAAATATCGTACAAAACAATTTTTTCACCTCAAATGCAGTGGCATGTTTAAAATGCGACGAAGAAATGTTAAAACTGTATTGAATGTAATACACCCACTGTACCTTGTCAATGATTGCGCCAAAGAATTGGGCGCAAAAACCTTATGTGAAACAATGAAGCACAGAATGACAAACTAAGAGTGGCTGCTCTGTTAGAAAGGCATTTTTATCACATTTTGGTGGCAATATAAAAATTTGAAATACAAAGAGAGTATTAAATTTCTACTTCAAAGATTTACTGTTTGTGATTAATGTGATTATTCTCTCCTGTTTGATATTTTCTTTCCTCGACAAGAAAACCAAGACCATGACGTAGAGTGTGACTTACGTTCTACGTCCACAATGACACTAACAGCTCCTCTGCCAAATATATTTTCCGCTGTACATGTGTATACATCTCTGTCCTCCAGTCTTATGTCAACGATTCGAAGAACTCCGTTCCTCTCCTGATAAAAGTGAAAAATAAATTAAAACATAACAATTTTATTGTTATAAATTGGCCAATTATTACAACCCAAAGACCTTTTGAAGATATCTTCTTTTGTTTTTCTCTCTTGCAAAACAGTTAATGTATACAATAGCCATTTTGATGAAACAATGGCATTGCTGAAAGTGGAGATTAATCAATGTCACACAAAGGATGAAAAATACTTCTTGCCCAAAGGGATGGTTTTTGTAGGGCACAGAAAGGTGTATACAATTTGTTAATACCACAATAAGTTTGGGTAGGATAGTATGGTTGGGTGGGTGAGATATTTCAGAACTGAACAGGGGGGCACAGAGGTCCTTCAGGAGGCACTTCTCATAGTCAATACAGACATTATCTAGTGTTCTCTAAACAATCAATACAGTACAGTGTTTAAAATCTCATCTCGAAGCCCACCACCACCCCTCATCCTAGTGATCTGGCCTACTTTAAGGAGGTAGAAATCGGGGACAGATTACCTGCATGTTGGAACCCAATGCACGTCCGCCGGCCCTGGACCATGAGACTGTGGGCTGGGGGATGCCTGTAGCGTTGCAGATAAGGTTCAGTGTCGACCCCTGGGAAACGACAACGTTCTCTTCGCCTGCGAACACGACAGGTGGGATGCCCACTTCTGCAGAAGATGTCAAAAAAGATTGTCAAAATGAGACAAGCCACAGAAACGAAGTTTAGTTCTCTTTTTAACCGAATTTAAAATCAATTTTAAAAGAGAAGAGAGTATTTTACAAGCTCTTTTGAAATCTGTCCATGACCAAAAAAGAAAAGAAACAATTTGGAATTAGTATGTTGAGTTCTGTATGAAAAATTGAATCCAGTTTAGGAGGAGAAACAACCGATAGTCAAATGGCTTATATCGATTTGACCACGGCAAGGAGAAAAAAATAAAGTCAGTGGGGCGGTGTTCTCAATTTCTGTTATCTATTAACTTTACAAAAAGATGAAATTCTCAGCTACAAATTCTATCTTTTTCTGTGTCCAACTTTTGTTTATAATTTCTCAATTTCTCAGCCTTTTGAATAATTTAAATGCTATATAGACCAGGGCGATGGTAGTTTCCATGGTTACGTGCCATTGTGCTTCAGAAAACATCTCACAAGCACGATTCACCTATTGAGAACAACATACTAAACCTCTTGCCTTTAATTTAGGAACCTGGGTTATTTAAGGACAGTGAAGACCTAGTACCCATAAAACATGGGAAAATGAAACAATAAACATCCAATTTTCTTTACGGTCGTCTTGAATATACTGATTTATACTTTGAACAAGCATCATTTGATTTTTCTACCTTCTTGAATATTTGACATGCAGACGATCTTTTGCTGTCATCACCCTTCTGTATTTGATTCTAGGGATGGATGAAGCACCATCTACCGCAGCCCAAAGTCTCTTACCTCTAGTGATGACCAAGGTAGCAATTTCGCTGTCAGAACCGAAAGCATTCACTCCATTGCAAACATAATCCCCAGCATCTTCAAATGCAGGCCTGTAAAATGTCAGTCGGCTTCCGTCCACAACTGCGTTTGCGCTGAGGGTACCACCCAGCTTGGTCCATGTCGTCGCTGGGGTGGGGTCGCCCGTCACGGAACAATAGAAACTGGCCAACTGGCCCTCCTCCACCTCAAGGATTGGTGGGTTCACGGTGACCACCGGTCGGTTAGATGCTGGGAAACAAAGTGAAGATAACCTTGTAAGAGATAGACAAACAGACAGACTGACAGATACATTACACGTGGCATAAGTTTGATTGTCTCACAAAACCACAGGAAACTATCCACTACTGCTACAGTGCAGGTAATGGTATCATGATATAGACTGGTACCAATATCAGAAGGATTGGGGATACTTAAACATGACATTACTTTTGGAGCAGTAGGCTAGAATATTGGACTAGTGATGGCAACTTGTCCAAAAGAGAAACTCCCAGGGCTGAATCAATATCAAACAAAAATGAGATTATCAATAGGCAAAAGGGGGACTTTTTTGTGAAATGCTCAGCATTAAAGATAACCTTCCTTCTCAGCCTGGCTGCAGGGAGGCTGTAGCCCTTCATTATGTCTACTATTCACATGGTACCTAAATGATGCTTGGAATTTGTTCCACTTTTACAGGGTAAACAATGAACACTGAGAAAGTTAAAGATACCTTCCTTCTCAGCCTGGCTGCAGGGAGGCTGCAGCCCCTTCAGCTTGTCTACTATTCACATGGTACCTAAATGATGCTTGGAATTTGTTCCACTTTTACAGGGTAAACAATGAACACTGAGAAAGTTAAAGAAACCTTCCTTCTCAGCATGGCTGCAGGGAGGCTGCAGCCCCTTCATCATGTCTACTATTGACATGGTACCTAAATGATGCTTGTAATTTGTTCCACTTTTACAGTGTAAACAATGAACAATGAGAAAGTTAAAGATACCTTCCTTCTCAGCATGGCTGCAGGGAGGCTGCAGCCACTTCAGCTTCTCTACTATTCACATGGTACCTAAATGATCCTTGTAATTTGTTCCACTTTTACAGTGTTAACAATGAACAATGAGAAAGTTAAAGATACCTTCCTTCTCAGCATGGCTGCAGGGAGGCTGCAGCCACTTCAGCTTGTCTACTATTCACATGGTACCTAAATGATGCTTGGAATTTGTTCCACTTTTACAGGGTAAACAATGAACACTGAGAAAGTTAAAGATACCTTCCTTCTCAGCCTGGCTGCAGGGAGGCTGCAGCCCCTTCATCATGTCTACTATTGACATGGTACCTAAATGATGCTTGTAATTTGTTCCACTTTTACAGTGTAAACAATGAACAATGAGAAATTAAAGATACCTTCAACGTAGAGGATGGTTCTTGTCGTGGACATCCCTCCGGCATTAAAGGCTTCGCAGAAATATTCGTCTTCGTCGGTCCTGCTGACCTCCGGTATAATGAAGACGCCGTCCTCTATGATTGCCTCGAGACTCAACTGGTTGTTCCTACCACGGGTCCATCTTAGATCAGGTATGGGAGTTCCGTCGGCTGTACATCTAAATTCAACTCTGTCGCCCTCTGTCACCCTCTGGAAACGTGGGCTTATCAGTACGTTGAACGGTGCGACTATGCTGGCTGTTTCGGGGTGGAGAAATAAAAATTGAACAGTGTTAAAGTCAAAAGTAAAATATTCCATGATGACATCTCTGTTTTACATTTGTAACCAGTAAAACCTACACACAATTCCATGTATAATTAAAAATGCTTGTGAGTCTTATCACTTTGAGTCATATGGAAACTTAAATATAGGATATATTAATTACTTATGACATCATAGTTTATTAACAACCCTCCCATTTCTGGACATATGTCAATATTTAAGCAGTATAGGAAGTTTAAGACTTCTTTATTTCAAATTTTGTTTCCTTACATCATTCATGGTAATAAAGATGATTCACTGTATATGTTAAACGTCTCTCATGCGAAAGCCGGACCAAGCCACGACCAATCTTGACAACTATTGGAAAGTCTTATCACCTATGTCTTCCTTTGCCTCACTAAGTATTTAATTAATTAAATATTGTTCTCGACACATGATCATATTAATGCTGAACGTCTTTCAGCACGATACTTAATATCTAAAGTGGATTATTGGAGGGAGTGGTAGAAGGTTGAAGGGTGGGTGGCAGTAGAGGGGGGGGGGGGACAGTAGGGGGGACAGTAGGGGGCTAAGCAGTTGTAGCATTCAAATTACATTGCTAGTTGATGAGTTACATGTTGTACTGTGTATATAGTTCAGTTTGGGATGACTTTAGTCGGAGAGGCAGAAATCGTGAAGAGACGTCTGCTGCCCTCAATATCTAGAGGTGTTTACTTACAAACGACTGAAACCGTAGCGTAAGCTGAGACCACGTCGAAGAGATTTGACACGGTACAGACGTAGGTGCCAGAATCGCTGGGTACAGCATTGGTGATGGTAAGCATGCCCATAAACTCCTTGGCCCTCTGTGGGAGAGGTCCTCCCTGTTTCATCCATGCTACTGTGTATGCGACCTGCACAAGGAGAACGTGGAAATGCATAGAGATTAGCATGTATACAAACTAAAACTAAAACAATCTATAACAAACTAAAACAAACTAAAACGAACTGCAAGTTATCCGTTATTTTGTACTTGTACAAGATAGCCTATAGAGATTTTACTTGCGTGTTTACATTTTGCGGTCAAAGGTTTTGAGAAAATGATTGTTTATATATGATGGAAGAGCTATTAAGGTCCTATGTAAAAGCACTGCTATATCATACATCCATACATTTTCATGCTGTGATTTGACTACGTCACATGGCTCTGTTTTATGTTATACGAGATAAAACAGTTACTCCCAAGAATACTTTTAGTTCAGTCTTTCATAAACCGTGTAGGCAAGAGAGCAACAATTTAGCTCTTGAATGAACTGTGGCTTGGCTAAAAGCTGTCCGAGCATTTTCAAAAGCCTTATAGGAACTAAACATGCTCGTGCTTAGACAAGCGCTCAGAGAGAAAAAATAGAAATTAAATATGTCCGTAGTGTCATGTTGATATCAGTATTAATATTCATGGGTGGATACATACAATAATTCAATTTTACTACTTAATGGTGAATTTATGGATACTTAGAGGAAGAAAAGCTTGGGAAAGCCATGTCCTCACCTCACTGCTACCTCGGCAAACGAAGGTGATGTCACCACCGATATCGACAGTTAGGCTCTTGGGTTCTTCGATGATGACTGTCACGACTGTGTCTGCAGAATACAACAAGAGCAACGACACAAACGCTTGAAGGCACTATACAGACTCAAAAATTGTTAGATATGCTAAAACTGGCCACCAAGTTTAAAACCTCCCTATAAAGGGAGGAGGCATAAAGGAGCAAAAGCAATATGCGGACATAACTTTAACATCTGACATTTCCTAATAGTGTGATAATCTTTGTGTTCGCGTAACTTTAACAGCTAACACTTCTTAATAGTGTGATAATCTTGGTGTTCACATACTTTAACAGCTAACACTTCTTAATAGTGTGATAATCTTGGTGTTCACATACTTTAACAGCTAACACTTCTTAATAGTGTGATAATCTTGGTGTTCACATACTTTAACAGCTAACACTTCTTAATAGTGTGATCATCTTGGTGTTCACATACTTTAACAGCTAACACTTCTTAATAGTGTGATCATCTTGGTGTTCACATACTTCAACAGCTAACACTTCTTAATAGTGTGATTATCCTCGTGTTCACATAACTTTAACATCTGAAATTTTTACTTATACTGTGACAATCTTTGTGTTCACAAGCTTTCATGTTGACATAACCTGGGTAAGACATTCCTTCCCTAATATTTGGTACCATCAAAAACAGTTCTTCAGAAAAACAAAAAGTAGAGAAGAAGAAAAAAACTATCTGAAATGATTATCATTTGGCTATGATTAATTCAATGTTCTGGTCTAAACCATGAAAGCACTTTAATTGATAAGAAAGGGTTTAACAGATATTTGATGACTTTATTACCTGTTACAGTCAGGTCACAACGGGCCTCAGCAACGCCTTGCCCTGTCTCTCCTCTGTAATAAATTCGGCAGATGTACGCACCGTTATCGGATGTCATTAGATCTCTTATCTGCGAGTGAGGAAAGACCAAGGAGAAGTTAGACGGTCAATTACTACAGACTTTCAATCCTGATCATAACCAATTTATTTGATTAATATTTAGATTTATTGCATTTATTGCATTTGGACAAAACTGTAGCTGGTCCATCCATGTGTCTAAAGCCAACTCCTCCTTAATCAGAAAGTTGTCCATCACCACATTCTGACAGAGGTATTTCTTCATCATTTTTTTTTTCAAATTTACAACAAAAAAAAGGAACAATAATTTGACCTAATATGAAGACCAAATAAACCAGAAAATAATTTAATGGATACTTAATTAGTATTGTCACAGAGGCTTAGTAGCCATTAACTGCACACTGCCTGATAAAACCGCCGCAGCAATCAACACGACTGCTGTATATTAACGTGAAAATCCTAGGAGGAAGTCAGGCAGTGGGGTTGTGCTTACAACTACCACTGACCAAGATTTAGCCTGTTGTAAGACGACTACAGTTGGGCAAACTCGACATGTAGCGGCTCCTCAACCGGCAATCACCAGCCAACTGTCTCACTGGCCATACTATTAAACAATGAAATACTAGTCCAGTACTCCGAGACCTGCATTGGTTGCCAATTCATCGCCGGATAAATTACAAGCTCATTCTGCACGTTTTTCGCATTCTAAATGATAAATCTCCGAGTTATATGACTGATTTGGTGAAACGCTACATTACGGTCCCAAAATCATCTATCTCTAGTCATTCCTCGTACCAACAAAGATACATATGGAGATTGTTCGTTCAGTGCAGCAGGTCCTAAACTCTGGAATTCTCTTCCTCATCACTTGAGGAATATCACATCTATTGACACTTTTAAAAAGCATTTGAAAACTTATCTGTTTAGGCTTGAGTATATGCATTAATCATACTGTTGTTTTATTCACATTACTGTGCCCATTATTATGTATATTTTTATTTGAATGTTCTTTATTGTGGTTTAAAACCCTGTCTTATATCTTTTTTTACTTTTATTGCTGTTGTTATTAATGTTATGTTTTCTGAAGTTTGGTAATTTTATATTCCAGGTATTGGTTCTTTTGTACAGTGCTCTTGGCCTTGTTTTCTTTCATGATAACAGCACTTTAATATATGGTATTTATTATTCTATATTTTACTAGTCCCCTTTTCGTCTCGAGTGTTTCGTACTCACCAAGAGGCTGTTGTCACTCTGTTGGTACGCTCTGCCGCTAGGTAAAGGTGCACCATCTTCTCTGACCCACTCTATTTGATCGTATTCACCATCCACGTTACAGTACATGGTGACCGAGGTCCTGACGATGCTGCTAATCTGGGCGGGTGTAACCGTGATCTCTGGAACCTTAACATCTGAAAACGTGAAAATATTTATCAGGTTTAAAAAAAAAGCAGAGCTCTGGTTGCAACTACAGGAAATCAATTTCCAGCTATATATACAAACACAGGAGTTAAAAAAAAAAAAAACATTGATAGTTGCTCTGTTATATAAATATCACACCATATGGAGCTTCAAAGGGTCTGAGAAATTTTGTTTGGTGAAAACAAATAGCAACGATGCCGAGGCCGTGAAATCTTTCACAGATACATCAAATTCTAACCCAATTTGCTTACAAAAATCTGGTCTGGCGATGTTATTGTCACGTACATGATTAGCATATTTTGTAAGCTAACAGCACCATTTCTAGTAGGCATGATGGCCCGCTACATGAGGAATTTAACTGAAGAGCAGCAACAGATTAAGCTTAGGAGTTTTGAAACAGATAAGGGCTGTGCTTCCTGTTTCTTTTCTTGGTTATTTGGCGGTTATTTTCAACATTTCACTGTAAATAATGAGACTGCTGCACAATACTCGATGGCAACTGACTGACTTAAGACAGCCTTAAGCAGACATGTAGTGCTAGTACAACACCATTAGTATATGTAAAAGTAGAACTTCCCTTGGTATGTATACCAGTGTGAGTACAATGCTCTAAACATGAGTACAATGCTGAAAGCATGAGTACCCAGTATGTACTTTTTGCATTGGTTTCTATACTACCATTGAAAATGCCCTGAGTATGAGTACAAGTACAGGTAGAACTTTCTTGGTATGAGTACCAGTGTGAGTACAATGCTTTAAACATAAGTACAAATCATGAGTATGAATATGTACTTTTTGCATACTTCCATTGAAAATGCCCTGAGTATGAGTACATGTACAGGTAGAATTTCCCATGGTATGAGTACAGGGCTCTTAGCACCAGTAAGATCATGTAATTTGCGTTAGTTCTTATACTATTCTTGTACTAGTACAGGTAGAATTTCCCATGGTATGAGTACAGGGCTCTAAGCACCAGTAAGATCATGTAATTTGCATTAGTTCTTATACTATTCTTGTACTAGTACAGGTAGAATTTCCCATGGTATGAGTACACGGCTCTTAGCACCAGTTAGATTATGTAATTTTGCATTAGTTCTTATACTATTCTTGTACTAGTACAGGTAGAATTTCCCATGGTATGAGTACAGGGCTCTTAGCACCAGTTAGATTATGTAATTTTGCATTAGTTCTTACACTATTTGATTTGATTTGATTTGATTTATTTGATTTTCCACTGGATATATACATGTGGAGGGAAGTCCTCTAAAAAGCCAATTCAGGCTTAACAAGGTAAAGGACTCCCAGGAAAGAAAGAAAGAAAGAAAGAAAGGGAAAACAAAAAACAAACAAAAAGCATATATACATAAATGAAAATATAACTAGTGTCTTAATAAAGAAAAATTAATAACATACAATATAAACGATGTATCAATACTGAGAAATTACTTCTTTTTTTAGTGCTTTTCTAAATGTTTCTTTAGATGGTTTAGATTTTATAGTAGCAGTTAGATCATTCCATGTCCTCATAGCACGATTCTTTAAACTTAACGTACCAAATGTTGTATTACATAAGTTGTGGTGTGCTTGACCGGCACTTCTAGTGCGGTGACTATGTATGGCGCTGTTAATAGTAAATAAGTCATGAAAGGCTGCAGGAAGTAAGCCATTCCAAGCCTTGTAAAAGAATGTGGCCACATTCAGCCTAACAATATCGTTAAATTTTAATAAGTTGAGCAATTTGAAAAGTGAGCTGGTGTGTTCACGATATTCAGAATGAGTTATGTGACGAATGACTTTCTTTTGTAGGATTTCAAGAGGGTGAAGATAAACATTATGGGTGCCAGACCAGATTATAGAGCAATATGAAAAATGGGGGAACACTAATGTTTGGTAAAGCATTCTAAGAATATTCTGAGGAAAATAGTGTTTCAACTTAGTGTTTCAACTATTCTTGTACTAGTACAGGTAGAATTTCCCATGGTATGAGTACAGGGCTCTAAGCACCAGTTAGATTATGTTATTTTGCATTAGTTCTTATACTATTCTTGTACTAGTACAGGTAGAATTTCCTTGGTATGAGTACAGGTACAAGTACAAAGCACCAGTAACCAGTATCTAATTTTGCATTGGTTCCTATACCACCATTGAAAATGAATATGAGTAGAATTCCTATTGGTATAAGTACCAACACGAATACTACAATGCTCCAAGTATGGGTATGATTATGTACTCTTTGCACTGGTTCCTATATTACTATTGTTAATGCCCCAAGTGTCAGCACGAGTACAAGTAGATATTTCCTTGGTATGAGTACAAGTATGTGTAAAATTCTCAAAGCATGAGTATGAGTACCAAGTGGGATTCCCCTTGGTACTGAGTACGAGTACACAGTCCTGAGCATGAGTACTTTACTTCGACTTAGCTCCTATACGGCTATCGAAAAATGCCCGGAAAGAGTGAGTCCGATTTTATACAGATCCACAAGGCTGAGAATGAGTAAAGGCAGTCATTCTAGAAATATGAATCAAAAGCCAGATCATGTCAGACCAATTGCAATTCCACTCATCAATGTAAGGTTAGTTTTACAACACTTGCATTTTCTAAATTTTCGGGAAGCATTGTCATTAGATGACAATTTGAAAATCTGTATTTTTAAGAACGGCAAAAAAATTGTTCATGTTGTTCTGAAATGTGTTGTAAGATGTGATCATACTCATTTTGTTATCTCTACAAATAAAGTAAATTAAACAACTGGCTGAGATCTTTGGTTGCAAACACTATTTTCAGGTTCGTAACGGTGAGTTGAGAAATAAAAGCTTTGTTAAATAAACTCACGTTCTTCGGTATAGATACAAGATCCATCAACTACTCTGGGATTGCCGACGTAATTCTCGGCACATCTAAAGGAAAGAAGAAGTGTAAGCTATTTTAGTACCGAGAAGTTGGTCCTATTAAATATAATACCAGAGGCCAACTCAATAATAAGCACACATACAGTAGTTAACAAATGAAGGGGCTTTATCGGTTTAATACGAAGATGTTTTCTCTGCATTGCTGTATTAACTTGGCTGTTATTAGATTCCTTATACAGCACATGGACATGGATGGGTTTTATAGGGAGGGTAAACATTTGGGGAGAGACCCAGATTAGGCAGACATTGTATTAAAGTATGGTATGATTATTGTATTGAGTGAGACAATGTGTAAACCTCTGTAGTGAAAAACATCCTGACCTACAATAAGGTATACAACATAAAACTGGACACAATTATGTAATACCATTAAACTTAACGCACAAGTGTGATGCAGTTAGTGTAGCCATGACACTACCATAATTAACATGTAACTATGACGACAGCATTCCTAGTATCACATCGGTTTTGAGTATAGCTCATCACATCAGTTTTGGGTATAACTTATTACATCAGCATTGAGTATAACTTATCACATCAGTTTTGGGTATAACTTATCACATCAGTTTTGGGTATAACTTATCAGATCAGTTTTGGGTATAACTTATCACATCAGTTTTGGGTATAACTTATCAGATCAGTTTTGAGTATAACTTATCACATCAGTTTTGGATATACCTTATCACATCAGTTTTGGGTATAACTTATTACATCAGTTTTGGGTAAAACTTATCACATCAGTTTTGGGTATAACTTATCACATCAGTTTTGAGTATAACTTATCACATCAGCATTGAGTATAACTTATCACATCAGTTTTGGGTATAACTTATCACATCAGTTTTGAGTATAACTTATTACATCAGTTTGAGTATAACTTATCACATCAGTTTTGAGTATAACTTTAATCACATCCCTTTTGGGTATAACTTAGCACATCAGCATTGAGTATAACTTATCACATCAGTTTTGGGTATAACTTATCACATCAGTTTTGGGTATAACTTATCACATCAGTTTTGAGTATAACTTATCACATCAGCATTGAGTATAACTTATCACATCAGTTTTGGGTATAACTTATTACATCAGTTTTGAGTATAACTTATCACATCAGCATTGAGTATAACTTATCACATCAGTTTTGAGTATAACTTATCAAATCAGTTTTGAGTATAACTTATCACATCAGTTTTGGGTATAATTATATATAACTATATATTCTTAGTAAGTCAATGTAAAGAAAACAATGATGGAGAAGAAGAAGAAATAACAAAGTTATCTCGGATGCAACTGACCACAAAGAAGAAACTACCATCTTCATCATTTGACATAAAGTTGGATGATTATATCAGAGACCAATTCAGATGAGGTGGACCTTTGCATACGGCAAAATGACCTGAGAATGGAGGTGGGGTGGGGTGAGAGGGGTGGGGATTAGAGGACGAGGAATCATACGAAAAGGAGAAGGGATAATGAGGGTGATCACTTACTCGCCACAGTCCGGTCCAGTGTAACCCTCGTCACACGGACCGCAGACACTTCTGCCATTAGTTCGATCCAAAACACAGGTTTGTGCAAATCTGGAAGAAGCAATATTGAAGGTAAATTCATTAAGACCAAGCAAGAAATCAGATTATTTCAACAAAGGGACCTTAGATCGCCAGTTAGCTGCCTCGAGGTAGATTGTGTCAGACTTATATTTCCTAAAAATAAATTTCTGGTTGCAGACAATGTTTCCTTCTGATCATTCTTTTGGCTACATGTGAAAGAAGTTTCAAGAACACAGAGAATTAAGTTTTTTTTTAATCTATTCCATAAAATTGTACGAAAGATTGAGGGGCTCTGACGATACGATGCAAGCAGGATCTCCTTCAGAGGGGCGAACTGAAACATAAATGAACTGAGGACCACATGAAGAGGCACAGATGAACAGACAACGACTTTGGACAAATTGATAGAGCAATATCCTAACCCTCATTTAAATATAATATCAGTAATAGCAGTATCCAGCAGGGCTTTAATAATTTACAAGAGTCACACTGGTCTGGCATACACCCTCAGGTTCTCAACTTTTCTTCCATGACTGGACTCCTTCGGACAATGAAGAAACCCTCAACTGACCCTTGGAAATTGAGAGACCACCTAATGACCTCAGCAACTCCATCTTGGTTTTGGGCTCGGTCAAGAACATGTTACATTTTTTTGCTGGCCAAGTTGTCACCTCTGACAGTGTATAAAGACTGGCTAAGGCTGAAAATTTGGGCAATTATTGTACGCTCCAAACGGCTCTTGTACTGTCGTTGAGAATTCAGAGAGGCTGTAAACATATATCTTAAACCTGTCCATAAGTCATGAATTTTTCTTCTCCTTTTCAGAGAAGTTGCTGTGGATTAGTACTTACTGGTTACTGCTGATGGTGAGAGGACAGGCGCACCTCCTACAGTCGCTATTGGTACCCGATGTCGCATCGCCATAGAAACCGGCCGAACAATCCTGGCAGGAATCTCCCTCTGTATTGTGCTGACAATTCTGCATCGGAAGTTAACAACATCAGAGCAAATTAAAAACATATATCAAATAGAAACATGGTCAGTGAAACTATTATAAACTATACCACAAATGTGTAAGTACTGAAAAATACCTTCATGGGACTCCTTAGCTACTACAAATTTAGTTACATCTGAAACCATACATCTGCTGCTAGTGATTAGCAGCTCTCCCAAACCGCTAGAAACTCCCTTCCTTCCATCTGCCCCCCTACCCCGCCCCCCATTTGGGACATGAGTGAGCTCAAAAGTCATGGGGTTCTATATTGTCATTGTGTGATGCAATAGTGTATTAAACTAGGCAGTAAAATCTCTTAGTCTCCCATTGCCCAATTTCCTCTATTTCTAATTCTTCTTCATATATTATTGCCTTTGCCTTCTGTAGCAACGTTATAGCTAAATGTTATTATCCTTCTCATCACCTTAGCAACATTGCAGAAACCATTCGTACCAAAGGAAATCAAGTAATTGATAAAAAAAAAAGAATTAAAAAAGAATAAAAAATAAATAAATAAAACATTTAATAAATTAAAAATTAAATAAATTAAATAAATTAAAAAATTAAAAAAAGAAAAAGAAAAAAAGAAAGAAAAACCCATCAGCAGCTCTGTGATGTTATTTCTGATTGATCTTAACATATCTGAACAATATATGAAGGCAGGGAGTAATTTCGAGTTCAGGTGTAGTAGTATTGGAAGAGTCTGAATTTTGTCTCTCATAAAGTATATACTAGGATTCCTGAGCACAAAAACTGCTATACATCTTTTCATTGGTATAGCAATGGTGCTCATATAATACATTTGCATTTTGCAATGTAATACTGGATAAATTTTTTAACAAGTATAATATCTCCCAAGCTGAGATCATTCTTCGTTAGCTGTTTGGCCAGCAGTTAATTTATAAACAATAGAGGTAAACGATGATGATGGTTGGGGTTTGCTTCTCCTTCGACGTGGACAGGTTTGTAAAGGATAAACCTCCCTCTACTTACCGTACAGACTCCGGTCTCTGGGTCGCATACGTTGCTGTGTCCGTTACATTCACAAGGAATACAGAGTCCCAGGTAAAGACCGCCTCCTGATCTAGTGAAGCCTCTGTCACAATCCTGAGAGAGAACAGAAAGCAAAAGGTCATCTTTTATTGAAAAAAAGAAAATACCATTAACACATTCAATTTTGAGGAAATACCTCTTAGAGGTCGGTAGGACTATTACTATATCATCCTCTGACTATAAAATTAAAATGAGTGCCTTTCTACATCCTTTAACAGAGGTGTACCTCAGTTCTATCCTCTGAGATTAATGACAATATGCTTCATATCCTGTTCATAAAGGATAGGACGACATATCCTCTTCACTGTAACAAAGGATAGTACCACCATACAGGGATGTGCCCAGGATTTCCTGAGTGCCGGGTATACTGATCCCTTTCCTGGGGGAGGGTCTAAAGGGGAGGAAATGTCCCCCTCCCCTTTGAGAAATTTTTCGATTTTTGAAGGTACTCAGATGCCAAATGTTGGCACTTGTGTAGCTTTTTAAGCACATACACTAGTTTTGCTAACAATTTACATTTTTAAATTTTTTGCGTGAAATATATTGTTAGGAATGTCAGGATTTTAGATGAAAATAGTGCTGGGCAGGATTCACGATTTTTAAGACAGTGCTGGGCGGTAATTTTTAGTGCTGGGCGGGGCCGCCCAGTGCCGCCCAGCTCGGGCACATCCCTGACCATATCCTGTTAAAATAATCCCAATCTTCATCACAACCTTTACAGAGAACGATGATCATAATATCAACTAAATACTTCTTTACAGAGAACGATGATCATAATATCAACTAAATACTTCTTCAGCCGCCTACAGTAATGACAATTCTCTCTCACAGTAACGCCTAGCAACACTTACCTCACACGATGTTCCCCTGTAACCCACTGGACAATCACAGACCTCAACTTCAACGGCTTGGGAATTATTAGTCGCTGAAGAAGCTTCAAAGCAATGCAGAAACAAAACAATACTTGTTTTAATCATAAATTTAACAAGCTATTACGATCGAATCGAGTTACTCTTTCAACAACGTTTCCATCAAATCATTTCAGATGATATGACTTGTTCTGAAAAGAATGTGTGACAAAACAATTCATCTCAAAAAAGCAGCTATAAAATGTATAAAAACAAGGAGAAATTTTTCCTCTGTTTAATATCAAAATATCGACTCCTTACATCTAATTCAGACATAGCGAAAACTTTTCTGTTCATCTTACGGTTAACCCATCTCACCTGATGTATCGAGAGAAACTTCCCAGAGGCGGACCTCCCTCATCTCGGTGTTGTATGAGATCCGGATGAGGATGTACTCCAAATCAGCTAGCGCCATCAGCAAATGTTCTCGCGTAGCTGGCTGCGAGTCCGGCCTGACAAAGTTTTCCTGCGGGACGAAAATGAGAATTGACATACACTTTATGTTGACAGACCAAATAAAGTGACATTCTAAACAGTTGTGAGACAAACTTTGATATATGCAGAGGTTAATAAAATATCCCCATCTCACCAAAACGAGAGATAAAAAGTCGTCGAGTGAGCCGAGCGGATTAATTTTTCTCATCAAAATCCTCGATGCAGACTTGCAACTGTTCACAGTGCAAGTCACAGGAAAAGCATGACCAGACCAAGGCACCAGATATGGCCAGATAGAGCTGGCTAGACCGGCAGCCCTTGGCAGGCTACAGTATAGTTGGTGGTAGTTTTTGGGGGGGATTGAGCGCCGATGGCGCGGTAAATGCATAAGTAATTTGTCCAGAAGGTAAGGAGTTCCTGATGTTAGTTACCATATCATTGGATATAACTCAATTTTCAAGGATTCAGCATTTACACAAGTATCTAGGATCATACAAATACCCAACATTTTAGAAACCTGTCCTTCTTTTATGCCATTGTTTTTTTAACCTTTTCCAATATATTTGAACCACCTAGGAACCTCGATTGCCAGCAGAGGGTAAAGTTTCTCCTTCGATAAGGTTCATGTTGTTCATGCTCATACCTTTGCATCGTACCCTTTGAACTGACAAGAGGTTGCATGCATCCCAGGTTTAAGATATATTGCTTGAGGCTGTGATCAAGCCAAGAGGTAATCGGAATATGCTCAAGCCTAGAAAAAATACAAGTATGCAACTCAGGAATTTATAAAATTACTGTCGATGCTTCCCCCCTCTCCCATACCATCCCCCTCCCCCATCTGCTCTCTCATTTAACCATCCTCTCCCTCATATATGTGGAGTGTTATAAGGAGTGTTAGCTCAGTGGTTAATGCCGGTGCCTTCCAATCCTATGGTCCCCGGTTCGATTCACTCCAAGATTAATGTATGTCGTCCAGTTACAGAGTTGTTGACAATTGGCAATTCATAATCAGGGACATTAAATATGAATCTAAGAGACTGACTTCGGTCAGCTTGCATTGATAAGCCAATGAAGCTTCTTCGCGAGTTCCTGCTTGCAGGAGGATCTAAAATACATACATACAAACATGCATACATACATACATATAGCAAGTTCTCACCTGTATGAGCTGAAGATTAACACTCTTGATCTGGCCTGGTGGTAAAGGGTCATGTCGGTGAAGCAACACGATATCATTACCCTGGATAGGGAAGAATAAATTAAAAGTAAACAACAAAGAAAGGTGGAAGAAAATGAATTTGGGAATAATAATAATATTTATACTTATATTGCGCTTTACATTACAGGATCTCTCAAAGCACTTTACATGGGACTACAGAAAAAATCTTAAATAGTAAAAAATATAAGATACATAGAGTAATAAAAGGAATAAAGTTATCAAGCAAAATCAGTAGCCGAAAAAAAAAAAAAAAAGGGAAAAAATCAATCAATTAATGAAACTAATATAAACAAGTTTAATCATGTACAGGGACAACTGTTTTGCAACAACGAAACAGACATGTTTAATTCTTTCAGTTAAAGAGATTATTTTGCTCATTATATTATCATTTTTAATCTAGAGGGCTTAATGAGATGCAACTGAAATATGAAAGCAGCCAACTTGACGTAATGCAAATCACTTTTAATTTTGCCAGACGAAAATACATCTTTTCACACAATTCTCAAAACATGTTTGTGTTTATTTCCTTGTACAGACTACAGCATGAGATGAATATGCATGTTTGTGTTTAAGTCTTTGTACAGACTACAGCATGAGATGAATATGCATGTTTGTGTTTAAGTCTTTGTACAGACTACAGCATGAGATGAATATGCATGTTTTTTTTAAGCCCTTGTACCAACTACAGTATGAGATGAATATGGATATTTACATTCAAATGTTTTTGTTTGGCCAACTTACAAATATTTCCACATCAGCATCTACAACGGGACTTCCGCCAATCTCAGTACTGTAGTAGGTAGTGTAGGATAAATATCCACCATAAGACATCACCTGTGAGGTGAGAAATAGAGACAATTTATGTCAAACATTATCTAGAAAAAACATTTCATACTCAGCACTTCCTCCAATTCATATAAAGTGCCATCTTAACAAGAGCCCAAGGGCACTGTGGTTCCTTGCTTGGGGTATATGACAATACTAATAATATTATCAAGCAAGATTGGGCTCAAATAGTCCAAGTAATTGTGGTCCTACATGTTCCCATAAAGTAACCAACACTATAGCCAACACTTTTGTGATCACAAAATGTGATCGGATTTTTGATCAAAAGGCACTTTTGAGATCTAAATATGGATTCGAAAATGTAAGAAATATAAGAGACCTACAAGTGTGTCAACAGATATGATAACATTGGTGACCTCAGATGACATGACCTTTAAGCTTCAAAATGTTCCACCACCCCATTCACAACTTGTCCCAAAATATCAACCATGTCACACCTTGGCATTGAGATTTAATTGCATTGAATGTCAAAAAATGAACTTTGAACTTGTATACATAACTTCACACACAAAGGTCACCCGGAGGTCAACCAATTGACATTTTTGATTGGTGAGACCTAAATAGAGCATGACTGTAAAAATTCAAACATTTTTTCTTTGCCCATTTTCTCCCCCCCCCAAAATACTACTTTTTTAACATTAGCTGACCTTTGGTGACGTTGAATCACATGACCGTTAAGTTTGAAAATATTCCCCTATACCATTTGCAACTTGTCCAAAAAAATCAACCTTGTCACACCTTGGCACTGGGAGTTATTGCATTAAATGTGTGAAAATTAACTTTGACCTCATATAACTTCGCACACGAAGGTCACACGGGGGTCAACCCATTGACATTTAGGATCAGAAGGTACCTTTAACATCTGAAAATAGCATCAAAACTGTAAAAATCCCAAAAAACACGTAAAGGTCACCAGAGGTCAAATTGAGGTCAAGGGTCACCCAGATGCGGGTCAACAATTGGATTACATTGAAGCAACTCCCAACCCTAACGGACATTTCGTTCTCAAGTTATTGCAAAAATACTAGTTTTTTATCATTAATTGACCTTTGGTGACCTCGGATCACATGACCGTTAAGTTTGAAAATGTTCCCCTAACCAATTCACAACTTGTCCCAAAATATCAACCTTGTCACACCTTGGAACTGTGAGTTATTGCATTAAATGTCTGAAAATTAACTTTGACCTCATATAACTTCACACACGAAGGTCACACGGGGGTCAACCTATTGACATTTATGATCAGAAGGTAACTTTAACATCTGAAAATAGCATCGAAACTGTAAAAATCCACAAAACACGAAAAGGTCACCAGAGGTCAAATTGAGGTCAAGGGTCACCCAGATGCGGGTCGACAATTGGATTACATTGAAGCAACTCCCAAACCTAACGGACAATTTGTTCTCAAGTTATCGCAAAAATACTAGTTTTTTATCATTATTTGACCTTTGGTGACCTTGGATCACATGACCGTTAAGTTTGAAAATATTCCCCTATACCATTTGCAACTTGTCTCAAAATATCAACTGTGTAACACCTTGGCACTGGGAGTTATTACACTAAATGTCTGAAAATTAACTTTGACCTCATATAACTTAACATACAAAGGTCACCTTGGGTCAATTTATTGACATTTTTGATTGATGAGACCTAAATTAGAGCATCAAACTATACAAATTCAAACATTTTTTTCTTTGCCCATTTTGTACCCCCAATATACTAGTTTTTAACATTAATTGACCTTTGGTGACCTCGGATCACATGACCGTTAAGTTTGGAAATATTCCCCTATACCATTTGCAACTTGTCCAAAAATATCAACCATGTCACACCTTGGAACTGGGAGTTGTTGCATTAAATGTGTGAAAATTAACTTTGACCTCGTATAACTTCGCACACGAAGGTCACACGGGTGTCAACCAATTGACATTTTTGATCGGAAGGTACCTTTGATATCCAAATCTAGCATCAAAACCAAACATTTTCTTTTTTGCTCGTTTCCTCCCAAAATAAGCACATTTTTTCTAATGTGACCTTTGACCTTTTGACCTTGGTTTCAGATGTAGTTTAATCTCCTGATTCCAAAAAACAAAACGACAAGTCTGTACAACCATCCTAACTCCGACCGAAAAACTTTGACCCCATATAACTTCGCACATAAAGGTCACACAGGGTCAACCCATTGATATTTATGATCAGAAGGTACCTTTGACATCTGAAAATAGCATCAAAACTGTAAAAATCCCAAAAAACACGTAAAGGTCACCAGAGGTCAAATTGAGGTCAAGGGTCACCCACATGCGGGTCAACAAATGGATTACATTAAAGCAACTCCCAACCCTAACGGACATTTTGTTCTCAAGTTATTGCAAAAATACTAGTTTTTTATCATTAATTGACCTTTGGTGACCTCGGATCACATGACCGTTAGGTTTGAAAATGTTCCCCTAACCAGTTCACAACTTGTCCCAAAATATCAACCTTGTCACACATTGGCACTGGGAGTTATTGCAGTTTTAATATTTTCGGTTTTTGGACCATAACTGACCTTTGGTGACCTTTGTGGGCACCAAAAACAATAGGGCACACCTTCTCCATATGGCGGATCTATAGTCCAAGTTTGGCCTCAATCCAACATTCCCTTATTGAGATAGAGCGTACCCAAGCAAGTGTCACAGACGCACACACACACATACACACACACACACATACACACACACACACACACATACACACACACGCCAACCTGACTGCATAGGTTCCTTTTGCTAAAGCAAGGAACCAAAAATGGTTGAAAAACTGCAGAAAATCAGTACAAGTTGCTATATTTTTTCTTGTTTTTAATTTTCTCATATTTTTTACCTTGTTTCCTCTATAACGAGGGGGTAACTCCCAGAAATAATTTTGATTTGCATCCAGAGAGGGAAAACCGTTGAAGGCAATTTCATCATTGTTGGGGTTAATGTGGAAACCTGTGTCCAGTCTGACCGTATTCAGTCGATTCCTGATCACCATATTGTGTGTGTCGTCCCTTGAATCAAATTCCAGTCGAATCTACGCGAGAAAGTACAGAAGGAAAAAGTGAAGAAAATTATTTAGGCAATTTTTACGAAAAGTTCCTTTTGATGATCTAAATAGGAAAATTTATCACTTAAATTGGCTTTCTGTGGGCATAGCTGGAGAGGTAGGAGGGGGGGTGGGGTGTAAAGTATCAAAATGAGGTACAATTATTATGAATGATTTCCACCAGCCTAGCCACTTACCAGATGAATATAAGTACTTTTTGAATCATGCCTGCCATTAAACTTGAGCTTCTGTGAACTGTCTTGTAAAATACAAATATATTATAATATAAATGTCAGTTGATCATCCCCAGAGTAATGTGAGGCTCAAGCAAAACATTCTCGACTTACGGGCTGTCGGTAAAGGTCACTACTAGAACACTCTCTGGTGATTCCCGAGCAGAAACAAGGCGTGCACCCATCTGGATTCATGTCGTCCATGTTATAGTAGCCTGGGGCACAGCCGTCACAGGATTCCCCTTGGACGAATGCCTGTAAAACGAGGAGGGCAGCAATCAGAATATGGCTTACAACGGAGGCATTTCTGATCATCTGTTGGCATATTCGTGACATGCAATCTCCATGGGATTAATCATGTCGATATCATGTAAGAGAAGATGGCACACACCATCCTCAAAGAAATTTATCCTGCTTCCTTTAATCTACAGCATTGATAACAGAACTATGTCACAAGTAGGGCACTGATGGGGCTGCAGCATTCTGCAGCCAAGCTGTGAAGGCTGCAATTTTCCATGCGGTGCAGTTTCACACGATTGCCACCCCGGTCTGCCGAAATAACCACATTTATTTGATACTGATTCAGCGTCTCTGCATGGAATATTTCAATCGGAATCTTTTTTCCTATACAACACCTCCAGATCACCCATTCAAGCTCTTGTATTAACAACATGAGCAGTCAGAATGTGCTGTTTCTGGTAGATAAAGATTCCAAACTGTTCATCTTGCCAATAAAAGTGCTTTGAAGTGTGACCTGAAAGTAATTTACCAACTTTTTTCAACCGGCTGACAATTCATTTTTATACAACAACCAATCCTACATATTCATTGTCACAAAGGAATCAATCATGCATATTTATTGTCACACAGGAATCATGCATATTCAGTACCTACCTTGCACTGACATGATCTTCCATCATCCCTTGCAGTTCCTCTTGAATCACAGTCAGTCTCAGCTGAAAGAATTCAAATTAAATAATAATTTCAGGAAATTTGTATTCCAAGCTGAATGACTCTTACTAAAATGTTGATATTTGTGATGACAAATGAACACCCCCACCCCCCTACCAAAAAAAACAAAGCATAAACAAACAAACTTACTTTTTGTGCAGCCTCTTCCAGGTACATTGGGGTCACCAGAATAACCTTCTGCACATCTGAACAAAGAAACAAACATGAAGGGTTCTTTAGCAATATATTCAAAATTAATTTGATGTGTCTGGTCATGGGACAGAAATAATCGCAAATAATTTGCATCATAAACCTCATTTAGAAACATTTCTTTCATTAAATTCATTTCACATTAGATGTGGAAAGGATCACAGTCAAGGTACTCAAAACTAATTCCATTTCATTTCATATAAAATTTCTTTCTTTGCATCACCTCATTCTCTCCACCCCCCCCCCCCTTCTATTTTTGTTCCCCTTTTTAGTGATGTAACTTAAAATTCTGCAAGGTGTGATTTCAAAGTTTCACCAGTTTTTGACTTTCAGTTTTTGGCAATACAGGCATAAAATTAATAATAATAATATAAAAAAAAATAGTAAAAAAATTCAGGTTTATTTCAGTAATGAATTGTCATATATTTCTTGATGAAATCTAAGAGTTAATAATAATAATTATAATAAAAATGAGACTTATATCGCGCCAAATCAGTAAACAAAAGTCACTGCTCAAGGCGCTTTATAAAGAAAGTAAATTAATGTACAAAAGAACAAGTGAAAAAATGGGTCTTAGGTAGACTTTTGAAAGTAGAAAGTTTATAGCATGTTTATAGTTTCTCATCAATTCGATGGTTGTGGTGAATAAAAGAAATACTTTGTATCTTTTGATTTGGAAAGAATATGGAAAGGAATAGTTAAGCACATTAAAAAAAGAGACGAGGGATTAAAGAGGATGAGAAGGAACAGAGAGTAGTTGATGGAAAGAAGGAGAAGGGCAAAGAGGATGAGAGGAATGACAAGGGAGGAAAGAGAATTTGGAGTAAAGAGAAGAAGCCTAAATGTGGACAACTAGTTTAGGAGGGTAAAATGATTCAAGCCAAAGGTGGGGGGGGGGTGAGGGGATAGTTGAGGCATGGGGACATTGATAGAGTGGTGAAGATAACTTTATATTTGGCGAAAAACAAAGATTCCTCATGAGATTGTACCTTTCACAGTTGAGTCCTTCATAACCTTCTTCACACGCATTACAGACAGGGCCAGCCCTTGGATCATAGTAACATGTTGGTGAAAACCTGGAGACATGACAAACAGGGATGTAAGTGCAGCCCCCCAAAAAATACGGAAAACTATTCGGAGACCCCGGGTGAATGCCGTCCTAACACATCCTACTCCTAGCTCTGACTACTTACACACTATCGTTATGTTAGGCTAGCTCAAAAGTATTAGCGCTAACACATCCTACTCCTAGTTCTAACTACTTACTATCGTTATGTTAGGCTAGCTCAAAGTTACGAATACGTCGCAGCGAACTCCGAAATAAAAAACAGTCTCACATTCGAATGCGATCACGAATATCAACTATCATATGCGTATCCCATAGATTTCCGCACGCTCACAAATATCACAAGCGTTAATTCCGAAACTTATGTCGAGCACCAGCAGTTAAGAAGATGTGAATTAGGCAAGGTTTTTCAACGACAGAAATGAGCTATGGCAATTTGAAGTTCGCATGTACGCAACGATGTTCACATGGCACAATGTTGTGCAATGCAATGTGTAACAGGAAATGGTATTTTGGTTGATCGATGAGTGAAAATTGAAGTTAGCTTGCTGCAAAGGGGCCAGGCATTTTTGCCGCGTTGTGTCTTTGATATTCGTACAATTTTGTGGAAACTTTAATGGAATTTAAAAAAAAACGGATTTCCGTAAAAATACGGAAGACTTACATCCCTGGACAAAACAAATACTACATGATTATTGAATATTATGCAGAAATTTGACCCATGTCAAGGAGCTAATATCTTCAAGATAAATCAGACTATTTCATATTGCATTTAGATTGGTTAAAATTTGAACATTTGCTCTTTCAATCATAGTTCTACAAAATGTCAAAATCAAAGATTTCTGATAATTGAGGTCAGAATTAGATATAGATATTAACGATCCAATCGAGAAAGCAATTGAAAATGAACATTGACAATACTTAACAGTTTTGAGGAAATTATAGTGACAACTTAAAAAAAGAGAAATTTAATTGTAGCAGGGGAAAATCCTCTAGTACTTAAAACAATCTTGAAGGAAACTCCAGTAAATGCCTACTTTGCCCAACAATGGAATGGTAAATTAATCTTCATTTCACTCTGACAAATGTTTTCGCAGCACATGAATTTCAAATGGGCATCGATAACATATGCATATTACATTTCCAGACTTGCCACAAGTACTCATACCATACACACCAAAGATCTGGAAATGATTTAAGGAATTCTTCTGAGAACAAATGTTATGATTAATGAATGAATGAATGAAATGAAATTAAATTAAAAATTAAATGAAAAGAGACCATATCAACATTCTGCTCTTGCATTGCGGTACATTTCAGGTATCTAGTTCATACATAGGACTATATTTAGGCCGTGCGACACCTCAAAACAGAACATATACACACACTGGTGGTTAAGAGCTGGGGTCCTGGCACCAAGGGGGCATTTATTTCAAAGGGCCGGCCCTCTTTGTAAACCTTCAAATTTCTTTACATATGGTAAATTATGAAAATGAGTAAGAATTATGCTTTATTCCGTATTCCCAGCCCCCTGCTTAACCCCAGATAACTATAGGCCCATTCCAACCCCCATCCCCCCATCCCCCCCTCCCATCTACCTCAACCTTCCCATCATGCCTGCTGATGGCGAGTTACTTACTGGTTGGAGGAGAATGTCAGCGGGCATGGGCAGGGCTCACAGTCCAGCGATGTTCCAATCTGAGCATTACCATAGAAACCGTCTTGACACTCATTGCAGAATGGACCTTGTGTATTGTGTTGGCAATCCTGAGAAAGGAAATTTAAGGGATATTTATCTGAAAGGTGGGGTGGAGGGGAGGGGGGGGTTAGGAGAGAATGATACTACCTCTTTCCAATATAAATGCACTAGCCACATAGGTCCTAAAGTAAAATTAGTTTGAGGAGGTAGCTAGGTAAGTGAAGCATGCTGCTTAATCTGATACATTATGCTGACATTACGGTTTCATGAAAACTTAAAAAAGAGCATCAATGATGCAGTATCTCAATACTGGAAGTTTTAATTTTTATTCCTAATTTCAAATCTTTGCTGTCTCTACAATTATCAATATCAATCATGGTACAACAAATATATAACTTGCATTTTTGCCACGAATAGTCTCTGCAGGTTACACTTTATCCTGCTAGTCTTGCCTTTAGCGCTCATTGCCTGTTAGTCGAAAGAACGACGTTGCAAGGTTTAGTACTGTCATAGAATATTTAAGAACTTGTTTTTTATGTGGTATCCTTCATCTTAGGTCAGTCTCAGTTGGACTTTTTGGTCATATAGTTTGACGTCAATGACAACAGCCAAATTAGAAGAGGCGAACAACTCGACCATATTCTTGATGCCTGCCTTGAGAGCTAGGCCTATTGACCTACTGTATGTTACTGTAGACTGTAGTGGTGACTACCATCAAAACTGTGTCCACTTCTAGATATCAAAACAACCCACGTTTTTCCATCTCAATTTTTCGGACATGAAGATTTCATGGATTTATGACTTGGAAAAAATAATGTAAAAGAAGATTACAAGTTTTTATATGCAAGTGATGGGTGGCCTCCTCTTCCCCTAATAGCCACCTCAGTTCCTCTCCATTTTGTTATTTTATTTTAATTCTTTGTACATTTGATGTCAAACATTACAGGTTCAAAAGAAAGCTAAACATACTTCTTATAACCTTATACATCTTATATCCTTATAAATAAAACATAACCTTATACAATTTTTATAGTCTTATCAAAGTTGTGATGCTATGGCCGGCTCCTCTTTTATACGTACCCATCAAACAAACTTACCCTGGTCCTTCCTAGGAAAAGCTGTCTGAACACCAGTACAATGCTAATGTGGCTATCACTGAAAGCCTAATAGGCCTAGGGGCCTAGCCTAGGCCTATATATATATATATATTTTTTTAAATGCACTAGGCCTACAGTAAGTAGCCTTCAGAAATACAAGAATGTGTATACGTAATTATACAAAATACATGAAGGGCAATCAAACAAACTTATCACGGCCCTTGCTCTGAAAAGCTACCTGAACACCAGTACTATCCTTAAATGGATGTTACAAAAACGAAGGCCTAATATAAATTAAATGCACTACGTAGAATCAGGGAGTTATAACAACTCCCTGGTAGAATTCAGCAGTACAGAATGTAATTAGCATGCAATACACTAACACCTCGCGTACCTAACTACAGAACAGAAAATTGTTCGCGAGGGTAGCCATTTTCGTATATCTAACATGTAGCTGTTATGAGTCATAGCCAATCTGCTACAAAACAGACTTGGGGGCGGGGCTTAATCATCAAAAACGGACCTTTTTACTAAAAGTAGGGGCGGCAGCTCAGTGTTGTTTTAAGAAAGAAAAATCATTTAAACATCAAATAACGCAAATAAAAGCCATTAAATGTCATATAAAAGTAGTAAAATTCTTATTAACACCTACCTGTAAACAACAAATGAAAGTTTAAAATTTTTATAAAATATATAATACATAGGACCCTATCTTAGACGATACCACTGTTGAAAGACAGTTCTATTCTATTCTCTTTCATAAAACATAAGTTTTGGAGCGTGTGCAAAACAGGTCTGTCAAAGTGTGTTTTCAGTCCAAATTGGCCCGATTTGGACATAAATCGGTGAAAAAGTCACAGAATGAGATACAATTCTGGAATAAAAAATAGTAACTTTTGTTGGTCTATATGATATATTCTTGCTCTGGAAATTCCAGAGAAAAAGAACTTTGTTTGAAGACGCTGAAAAATTTTTAAGAGAAGAGCAAGTCCCACTTACTGTTACAATATCTCTATACATGTAATATATTGAGATAAAAATGGTTACAGCAACATTCTGATTATTCAAATGATGTGGAGGTAAAGAGAGTGAGAGAGAGATGTAGTTGAAATTAAAAGCAAAATTACATTCTGTGCATGTAGTGGCAACAAAAAATGAGTATTTTCAAAACTGTATGGAAAATTTTTGAAAATTCTTTTGGAAAAATCTCTTTTGGAAAATTTGCAAAGTTCAAAAGAGCTTTATGTGAAGTCAAGTCCCCCCAAAACATTGGATTCTAGCAGTGATGACAATTTGCATTCTGTAATTCATTTCAATAGGACATGGCATCTCATAAAGCATAACTAAAAATATTTCATTGAATTTTTGCAAATATTTGTTTCCATGTTTTGTTGTAAATGGGCAGCGAAAAGATTAAACTAACCAATGAGAAAATAATAACAAGAATGAAGTACAATGATGAATATCATGCAATACCAATGCAATGAACAAGCCATGCAATAAAACAGAACCAAACCACAACAGAAATAGTATTCACAGCTATATAACTTGCTCAAATGAATTATCAAACTAACCAACTTCCTGTTTCTTTTTCTTACGTTTTGTTTTTTTCACCTTTAAAGCAGCATTTTGCGTTTGGTCGCCGTTTTCTACTTTTTTGACATGTCCATCAAGTTTTTAACATATATCAATCACAAAACAGCAACCTGAGATATTAGCCAAGTTTTTCCCTGCCAACAACGTTAATTGGCGAGTAATTAAGGATAGTTGCAGATGATAAGAAAAGTGTCCACGACAAATTCCACTTTTAAAATTAATCGCATACAGTTCCCCCAAACCCACTAGTTTGAATTCAACCAATCAGAGATCCAGGTTAGTATGTGCCGTTGCTAAAAATAGATTCAAAACTTTGCGTTGGTACAACCAGGGAGTTGTTATGGAACTCCCTGGTACAACTGCCATATAGACTGTACACAAATCAAGCTGGTGTTATATTACGTATTGGTCAATGACGTTCGTAGTGTTTAAATATTCCTATCATGGGCGAGGTTTATTGGGATCCCAAACGGAAAATATCTTGGAGAAAAAAAAATTGGAAAGTTGCAAATTTTTCGACTTTTATGCCACCATTTGAAGTAAGATTTAAATAGAGAAGCTTTATGTATGTCATTATGTGGCATAGTGGAATCAGTGAGGTTGAGAAAAATCATAGAAAAGGACGCAAAATGCTGCTTTAAAGTAGAGGGAAAGACTTTACATAGAATATTCTGTTTTGTTTTTACAGTGCTCAGATCAAAACCAAAATGCAACCCTTCTTCCACATATCTGTAGAAAGCTAGATTTTAACTTTGTTCCAGTAATGTTCAAACAAATCTATTTCCGTCTATCCTTTTGAGAGAGGCTTTGACAAATATCCTAGAAATACTTGAATTTCCTTCTTTACAGAGAGAATTGATCAATGTTTAGATAATATGCTTCCTTTCCACTTCTACAGAGCAAATTCAATGAATTATTCATTTTCTAAAGAAGACAATTACTACTTCACAATCTTCGCCACCGAAACAAAGAACGATTAAAAACAACAGAAGGATTACCAAGATGTGTCCAGCTGAGAGTAGCAAAATACAACAAAGGGTTAAAGGTTAATTAATTATTATTAACAAACACATAATTACTGTTAATTATCAGTATTAGTGCATACACACTCTAAATGATGTTTACCTCTTTTCAAGAGGCCTAAAAAGTCTGACAGATCTTAATCATTGGATGATGCACAGTATGTGGTATAAGTGTTTGCATGAGTCATATTTCAAGAGAAACTGTTAAACTCACATGAAGAGCACACACACGATGCATACTTGATTACGACAAAAACTTAATTGTGATTGTCTTGGTGACCTTATTTCAATATCATCAAATGCAATTAATCAGGTCAGTCATGTGAAGGGCCATGACAGAAAAAAAAAATTGTCTTTATCTTGCAGCTGTTTTGTAATGAGTCAGCCTACACAGACCTACTGATTACTTTATTTTTTAGTCCACTGTGTGGTTTCTTCATACAAAACACAATTTTTATTTTTATTTTTCATTTTATGTTCCCTTTTAAATGACAGAAGAACCTAACAGGTTCATTCCTTTAAAATATAACCCTTCAACTTTGATAAATGGAGCAGTAGGGTAATTTCCCTCGGGCATCACAATGCACAGGTAAACTTCGTAAACTTCGTAAACTTCGTAAATTCGGTAAAAACAGAAAATGGCTATGAAACAGCGACTACTTAAGGATGGTTTCAAGTAATGAACTATCCAATTGATGCACTAAGAGACTAAACTACCTGCAAAACTGACCCACCCTCCTTCCCACCCCCAACGCCCACCACAAAATAAGGCAAACCCTCCTCCCCCCCCCTGGTTTTGATCACTTAGATGCTAACTCCATGTTCATAGACACCGACCTGGCAAACTCCTGATTCTGGATCACAGAGTTCGGAATGTCCGTTACAGAAACACTCCTCGCAGAGTCCCAGGTAGAGACCGCCACCAGCTCTTGTAAAGTTGATGTCACAATCCTGGTGGTACAATAAAAAATAGAACAACATTATAGCTGGACAGTACTGTTTGAAACAGTTCAAATTTTAACTTTATTTACTTTATTGTAACTTTCTTTTTATTGTCCTAAGACGATACAACAAATTTGATTTTGCCCATGATAACAGACTGTCTTTCAATATATCAACAACAAACCTGCTTTTGTTTTACTTCGTTCAAAGTTGTGGTTGGTGCCCAAACGTGGATGGAATTAAAACTCTAGGATTGGACATTATAGCTCAAACAGGTCCAACCATGTAATACAAGAAGGATATTAATGAATATTAAGTTCTTTTAACTTCAGAGAAATCAGTCAAAGCTTAGACACCGACGTAACTCCCAAGAGCTGATTTACCTCACAAGATAATCCGGTGTATCCGTAAGGACAAACACACTGCTCCACGGCGTAAGCTCTGCCTAGCCCAGTATCACGAGCCTCTGCTATGTCTAGAGAGACTTCTTGGAGTCTGTGGGTAGGACAGCAGAGAGTAGAGGTAGAATTAAGAGATTACAAATGGGATTTTGGGATTAACAGCTCCAGGGAGACTTTATAGGTAGAGCCCTAGGTAAACTCTAGAGGTAGAGCCCTAGGTAACCTCTAGAGGTAGAGCCGTAGGTAAACTCTAGAGGTAGAGCTCTAGGTAAACTCTAGAGGTAGAGCCCTAGGTAAACTCTAGAGGTAGAGCCGTAGGTAAACTCTAGAGGTAGAGCCCTAGGTAAACTCTAGAGGTAGAGCCCTAGGTAAACTCTAGAGGTAGAGCCGTAGGTAAACTCTAAGAGGTAGAGCCCTAGGTAAACTCTAGAGGTAGAGCCGTAGGTAAACTCTAGAGGTAGAGCTCTAGGTAAACTCTAGAGGTAGAGCCCTAGGTAAACTCTAGAGGTAGAGCCGTAGGTAAACTCTAGAGGTAGAGCCGTAGGTAAACTCTAGAGGTAGAGCCGTAGGTTAACTCTAGAGGTAGAGCCGTAGGTAAACTCTAGAGGTAGAGCCGTAGGTAAACTCTAGAGGTAGAGCCCTAGGTAAACTCTAGAGGTAGAGCTCTAGGTAAACTCTAGAGGTAGAGCCCTAGGTATATTCTTTACGTAGAGCCCTAGGTAAACTCTAGAGGTAGAGCCCTAGGTAAACTCTAGAGGTAGAGCCCTAGGTAAACTCTAGAGGTAGAGCTATAGGTAAACTCTTTAGGTAGAGCCCTAGGTAAACTCTAGAGGTAGAGCCCTAGGTAAACTCTAGAGGTAGAGCCCTAGGTAAACAGAGTGGTTACTATAGGTACCATGTCAAAAGAATGGTGGTGAAGAGGCTGCAGCATCATGCAGCCAGGCTGCATAGGACAAAGTCTATTGTTCTCTGCAGTTTCACACAATAGTACCTATTGTTTGATATTGAGCAAGGCTTTCCAGCTGCTGCAGCCTTTATTTTCAAAACGCTCTCTAGGACAAGAGGGTAGCACGCTAAAGCCAAAAATATGTTTGTTGTAAGTAGTGTAGTACATTTTGTGGAATCAAAACATTTGGTATTTTCTGTCTTGTAAACTAGTAGTCAAATGGAAAAGATTATGAAGAGGTTGGGGCAGGGGAGGGTGAAGGGGAGGGAAGGGTGAATTGGGAGGGATTGACTTACACAGTCAACTCTGGTTGTGATGAGTAGGTAGCCCGGATCAGAATGAAATCGAGATCAGCGAGGGCCATGAGTAGGAACTCCCTGGTGGCCGGTTGACCATCCATCCTGGTCCAATACTGTTCGAAGAAACGGACAGTGTAGGACCGGCCCGAGTCCTCTTGCGGTTTCTCTCTGTGTCTGTACAGTAGAGTCACACCATTACCCTATGAATACAAAGAAAGAAAACAAGCATGCGTGAATTTTAAAGAGTTCAAGTTCTTGACATTGTAGTTCCGAAACTTGTAATCACTGTACGAGTTCTTGAGACGGTAAAGATTCTATCTCAAACTTTTTAAAACTTTGAAGAAACTTTAAAGAGAGCTGCTTACACCTATTTCAACGTCGGGTTCGCCGTTCATGTCAGAAGCACCGGCAGCGTTCATTATGCGGATGGTGTATTTTAATGTCCCACCGTAGGTTGAAATCTGGAGGCAAAGAAGGTATTACATCGGTTAGTGTTTGCAAAAGGAAATCTGTTTTATGCAAACTAAGAGCTATGCCCAAACAAGTGACTTAGCTGAGGGCAACATTTCACCGAAACAGATTATCCTGACGACATTGTTTATTGATTTCATCTCCCAAATTAGATTTTAACGATTAATCTGAGTCTTTTCTCACCTTGTCTCTGAGGAATTTAGCAGGTAGATTCCAGTAGAAGGAATCCACTACTTTGTTGCCTTCAAAGTCTTGGTAGGAGAGCTCCCCCGTGTTCGGGTTCACATCCAGATTTGACTCGATGAAGACCCTCCTGAGACGGTCCGTAAGAGTGAAGCCTTGGCTGTCTGTTATAAACTGTGACTGAACCTAAAGGTCACATCGGAAAATAAAACAACAGATATCATCCACAAAGGTCACATCAAAGGTCAAATCATGTCTGACCCAAAAAAAGAATTAGCATAAGTCATGAGAAATGGTGGACTTTGATACATGTGTATTAGAGGTTAAGATAAAAAAATATAACCAATATATTTAACAAGGAGCTCACTCCGACAATAGAAGCGGTACTTGTATTAATAAAATCAATGACATCAACAGAAAATAATAACAGAAAGGAGGAAATTACCAAATGAGGACACAAATAAGAGAAACAAAAGAAAACAGTACAAGAATGAACAGAGACTCCTGAGAGACTGCTTGAGACTTTATCTAGATTAATGTATGTCGTCCAGTTACAGAGTTGTTGACAATTGACAATTCATGGACATTAAAATATGAATCTTAGAGATCTACTTTGGTTAGCTTGCAGCTTTGAGAAGCCAATGGCTTCTTCGCGAGTTCCAGCTTGCAGGAGGATCTAAAATACATACATACATACATCTTAATTTCTCACAGAAGAGACTTTAAATGAATACTAACAAATAATTCACAAATTTGCTTGAAATTTACACTTAACCCCCTCTCCCCTTCCCCCCCCCCCAAAAAAAACCCCAGGCAACTATGACATCATCTGAAACTAGAAAAAAAAATCTCGAACCCTGTTTTCAAACAAAGCGTCTCACAGATTTTTTCTTCTTTTTCTGTTTTAACGATCAGTCTGCCACCATACCTGTGATCTAAAGGATGTTGTGCTTCCACATTCCCTGCTGACGCCCATACAGAAGCAACTTATGCACCCGTACTGGTTCTCTTCCGATAAGTGGTATGTTCCATCCACGCACTGCTCGCAGGCTTCTCCCTGAGCATTTCGCTGAACGAAGAAATGGACGTGGATAAAATAAATTGCGAGCGGCACGTATCGAAAGATTTTAATCGGGAGAAAGTCGATTGTCTTGAGTTAAAGAAATGTTCTTAAATTTTCTTCCTTGAAATGAATGCATACTCTTCTCAGTGATTTAAAGAGTATGTAAGATAAAGAGAGGGAAAAAAACATAGTTTTGAACGGAAGGAAATTCCATCTGCTTTGTCACCATGGAAACTGGTAAACACAAAGCACTTCCAAATATTTACTCTTTGAAGCTTCTGTGGTAATTTTAGCATTTCAACCATCTTTTGAGCCTTCAGTTCATAGTCACTTTAAAACACTGAACACTTTAAAACTGACATTTGTTTTAACAGCAGGTATCATACCTGGTCCACCCGGTACATATCGTTTGTCAAAAAAACAAGTAAAACAGGTGCATTTTCGATTGAGAAAGTTTGGTTAAATTCATTAATATTCTAATAATAATAATTTTTTTTTTACCTTGCAGGTACATTCCCCATCTTGTGCTTGAGCAGTGCCAGCAGTGTTACACTCATTGGTGTCTGAAGTAAACGTTAAAGTGAACAGAAAGAGGAAAACCCAGAATTATATTTTAGGTGAAAAAGAATAAAAACAATCTTCAGAAACATATCAAACGTGAAGACAGCACTGAGCATGTCACCGTCAAGAATATATGTGTCGGCTAGAATATTTATTTTTGATGGCCAGAGCAAAACAGTTGAGGAATATATATCGTCCATTCCATATCGACCATAACTCATAACTATAAAAATATAACAGACAGTTTTCTTTTATTTACTTTTATATATATGATAATGTCAATACAGCATACATACAGCATTTATACAGTGGAATCTGAAAGATTACATATAAATGGATGATATCTAGACATCAAAAACACTAAGTTAACTCACCTATAAAACACAGGTTTCCTATAATTCTGGGGTTACCGGTATAATCTTCTTCACACCTAATGAGAAAACAAATATTGATCCAAGATAGAACACGAGAGAACACAGTGACACGATGACCGTAACGAGCAAGAGCTTGCTAGCACCTACGGGCTACACATTTAAAAACAAACTTATGACAAACGATTCCAAATAAAAGCCAGATGAAGATATCTTATTTGATTTGGATTTGATTTGAATTGGACACCACATGAGTGTGGTTTGAGTAACATGCAATTTGGGGAGAGAAAACTCTTGTACTGACAGTTAGCAAAATTATATGTGTGGTAAGCACAACCAAAATTTAAATAAAGCAAATTTACTCAAACATTAATCATTGATAACATAAACTACCCCAAGTACTGCCATTAGGATTCATCCTTGAGCGCACCTACTTAATTGACCAGCCACCGTATGATTGTAAACACAAGTTCTCTAATGGCCAGCACTACTTTCCTGAGTGTAAAGACAAGTTTGGCTTGACCACTGCAATAGTATGCTGTGCATGTGTTTAATCATGAATTTGTGCAGAGGAGCGCTCAGTTTGGCTAGCATCACCAACTCGGGTAGATATTCAATCTGTGATTTGAAATGGCAGTAACGTTACGGTCAGAAGGAAACCCCACATAACCGGCTTCTATCAGTAAAAATTGAAAAGGCAGAAGCAACTGGCCCTAACCCCCCCCCCCCCCCCCTCCTATCAATTACACTCCTCCTTTTTAATACAAATACAATAAGGGGAAATAAGAGGAAATATTCCAGTCAAATCAAACTATTTGTATATGTAGGGTAAAAGTGTTTGTTTGCAATGATTCCTTCACCAGCAACAATCTAATCCTGCTTAGTTCACATGAACCTGGTCATGGCAGGTTCCATTAATTACTTCCTGCCATGGAATCTTCTCATGCATCAGTAAAAGCCACTTTCAACTAAAATAAACAGATCACAGACACAACTTCCTCAAATATTTCTTCAAAAACGTTGCACTTCAGATACAAGCGATTATAATAAACATTGCAAATTTTTTTCCCATGGAAAATTTCAACTTGACGGTTTCTGGATGAGACTCGGTGATCGTAAATCCAACAAAATCTTTTTTCACTTCAAACCCACAACAACTTGAGGAATTACCAATGTTGCCTCATGAATAGTCATACATATTTATACATATTAATTGTTATATTCAGGCTATGAATATTCATGTGATTCAACTTACTCTCCACAATCTCTCCCTCTATATCCAGCGGCACAGCTATCACATGTGACCAAACCATCGTTATCCAAGTAACAGGTGGGTGAATGTCTGCAAAAATACAAATCAATCACGACAATTTAATCAACAAACATTTCATTTAAAAAATTTAACAACAGACTCCTTAGATAGGACAGTAGTTCTGCAAAATTTTGACTTTATAGTTATCAGGTTGACGATGATTGAGTCCCTTTACTGATTCTAAAAGTATGGGAAGTAAAGTGCATATTCTTTAATACAATTATTTTACATTATTAGAAATGCTATTGTCAAAATATTTGCAATGTCTGATATGATATTTAAAATGTCTACATATGAGTTGTATACAAAAACCATTCCTGATTCTTGGCTGATACTGAACATCAACAAATTACTTCTCACAGTTCATGCAGATTTACGTGATTCATTTCATCCAACCTATACCAAACTTAGGGAAGGCTCGCAAATTTAACCGGCGATGATCGCAGGCCCAACCGTTGCTATCCAGTGTAATGAGCACAGCAACCAGCTGGTAATGAGTCATGCTTGAACGCACACATTTCCTGCCTTCCAAGAGTCGGTGGACAGTTGTATGCACTTGACTATGAGACCACAAATTAAGCCTCTTATGCACAAAAGAAGACCAGACAATGAACTGGTCACTTTGGTCCAGGATGTACCCAAAAGGGTTATAGAATTTTCTCTGCAGGTTGGAGAATTGTTTATCAATAAAGCTACTACATATAGGCTACTGTAACTGCATTGAGTTACTACACAGTTGTGTGTACTTTGCTGACAGTTTGTGCTCGAAATATGAATTTTACGTGGCGCTTTCATTGCTATTTTTTATTTCGTGTTTTGCAATTGAACAAACGGAGACACTCCGTTTGGTCTTGAATCCCTTAATACACAAAAACCTACATCATCAATGCTCTAGACAATCTCTCAAACCTGTGGGGACTTTTCTTTCGTTCGTACTATAAACAGTTTATTGAAATGACAGTAAATATATAGCCTAACCATTAAAACTCTCGTACGTATCTATATGCAGAATCACCTCCACGTGAGTCATGCAGTCAGACAGTAGGCTAAGACATGTGCGTGATCTTACTTTCACGTTGCGCAGCTGCTTTCGGGTTGTAAAAAACCTGAACAGTTCGCGACTTGTGCAAGAAAAATTGTTATTGCATGGCGCTTTACGAAATGGAATGGCTAATAAAGAAACCGAATAATTCTTATTCATAGTAGACTTACTTGGCTTTAGTTGTAACAAAGTAACGAATGATATAATTTTAATTTAGTTTGAGAAATTACGTTTGTTCAGATCGTTTAGCAAAAGCATAAATTCGGTCCAGACTACAACGGTATGACTAGTTGTAATTGTACTATACACTGAACCAATGTTTGAAAACTTGCGTTTGAAGCCTTCATGAATGGGTAATATGACTTTTTGTATCACATTGCGTGACATTTATTTCTTGGCAAATTGCCAACGTTACTTGAGATAGTAGTATTTCATCAGAGCCAGGCAAAGATAACAGTCTGCTGTTAGAGACAAGTTAGAGTAGCTATATTATGTGATAAAATGAAAAGAGATTTAACCTGTCTTACAATCTTTAAAAAGTTTAACTTACAAAACTGACGATATTATGAAACAAACTACGTTCGGCAAAGCCCTGTTTCTAGACTGCCTAACAATAAACAGCGTGCTTTATACGTACATCAGTTTACAAGTTAATTGCAGTGTTTACCCCTACTTAAATATCACGGTAGGCTACTGTATATGTGCTGTGGATTTTCCAACAACCCCCCTGTCTAACACCTGTTTGTTAACATTTTTGGCACGTTTCCAAAAAACTTTTCATGGAGTAAACTATTTTGACTCCACTCTAGAATTAATTAGGTCAGTCAGTAAAGAATCGGTAAAGTTATGCGAAATATTATTTTAGACGTTCAAGAAAATTTATATCCCCGTAACAAAGTAAAACCATGGATGTATATAAAACACACCTCAAGCTAACCGACTCATCCGCATGAACAAAACAATCTGTTCCCCATGATACACGAGGCACAGTCTATACCATACATACATAGCACGATATCAAGGCCCCAATAGCTACAGTATGGCCATCTTTATCAAAGTAAACCTTGCAATCCCATGTTTTAGGCCACTTGGCATGATTAACTAAATGCTCAATATTTTTTCCATGTCCTTAGAAAACGTCAACTTCGCAAAATACAATAAGTTGTGTTTTTGTTGTTACGTGAGATCCGTAACCGACGAAGTGGTTAGGCTATGTACTATACTCTTAACTATGGTAGGATAATTATTTTTCCTTTTTTGTGTGGAAATTCTAGAAAATACTTTCTTTTTCCCCCGCTTAACAGCAGATGTGGTCGTATGGTTTATTCATAAATGGGTGTACTAGAGCTTTTTTTACATGAAATTTGTTGCATTTAGCACGTTATGCCAGTTTCGCGTGAATTTTTCGAAAGTATTTTGCTCGATCTTTCGTAAAATTTGAAAGGTGTACCAACTTACTGTTCGAGTAGAGAAAAGAGAGATGGATCAGTGTTAGTGAATGAAAATACTTTGTACAGGAAAAGAAGTCTGAAAGTATTTTGAAACATTCAATACGAAAATAGTTCATGAAGATTTCAATTCATTCTTGAAATAAATCTCCTTCTACTGTGGTCAGAGTGCCATTGTTACGTAAAAACCACAGACCAGGAAAAGGCAAGTACCGCTTTTGTTTACAAACAATAGCAGCGCTTCTGTGTTGGGAGCTCAATGCTCATTACTTTCACGGAGTTACCGTGGGTGTGTGCACTCAAGCGTGAGTGATATGCAGGCTGCATAATGAGCAGTGGTGTGCTGCTGGCTGGGCCTTCGATCATCGCCGGTTAAATTTGCGAGCCTTCCCTTATCACGTCCCAATTAGTATACAAGACTGATACAAATTAACTATGTTGTCGTTTCTGACAACTATAACAACATATTTGATGACAAAACTCACTGGCTTGGAGGTGAAATGTACGGACATGGGCATGGATCACATGGTATACCACTGACAGGGTCGCCATAGTAACCGTCCTGACATGAGTCACAATTTTCACCGGTTGAAAATTCTCTGCAATTCTAAGGCGGAGAAGAAAAACACAATAATGCAGGATTCATTACAGTAGGCCTTCAGTGGAAGTTGCAACCCTACAACATATTTGCACACTATAAGCGTGGGAAGTCAGAATATACAAGGTCTCAGTGAGCCGGGAAATGTAAGGTGGCTTTGAGAGTTACAGTGACATGGGTGTTGAAATTTTGAATATTGGTGACCAATATTTGACTGTCTAGCATATTTTAAGACAATTCCTGATGACAAAGCAATTTTGTGTTTCAAACTGATATATTTATTTGCTACCACTGTCTGTATACTTTTAAAGTCAAATAGGTGTTTGACAGGCTTGACATTATTTTGATAAACTCACATGATTTGATATTAATATGATAAGGAAGAAATGTTGTACCATTAAAATTGTTCCCAACCAAGAAATACTTTTTCCAAAAAATGTAAAAAACACAGAAGAAAAAAAGTATCAGCACGTGCACCTTTACAGCACGTGTTGTCATGCTGCAAACATGATAAAATGTAAAATTAATAAAAACCAATCCTAGTATAATAATTGTAAGGGTTATCCCCATTCCTGAGTTTCATTCCCTGCAGGGTATACAAAAGAGTGTCAACTACAGGGTGAGAATAGATTCCATGTAGTTTGGGGGCAAGTTCAACAACAGGTGGTGATTTCTGTAAGCTTTATACCATCACCCTCACGTTGTGGTTAGTCTTGGGAGGTAACCAACACCACAAATTCCAATCAAAGAGTTTCATGTCAACAATTCGATCCTGTTAATTCTTGTATTAGTGGCTCTTACTAACTGTCATTTAATTTCGATTAAAATACCTTATACTCCAGTTTCAAAAAAAGAAAAACCAACATAGAAACTCAACATAACATAAATTCTTCAGTTAGATCAGATAGATCAAATCCATCCCCAAGCCATCTCAAGACTTGTTTATATTATCTCAGCTGTTTTCATCTGCTGATATATTTGTTCCCTAGAACAATAAATGCTCCCCTCCCCTTAACCTACCACCCCTCCTCCACTCTCTCCCTCTCTCCTCCAATTACCATCCACTGTGCAACCTAGGCCTTACTAACTACGATGGAATGAAAAAAAACGTTATTTGCTGTATCAAAATTTGTAAGAAATTTGTAGATTTATCTGGTGTTGAGGAGTTGACTTATTTCTGATTATCTCTACCAAACCCTCCTCACCTTACAAACACCAGTGTCTGGATCACACTCATTTGAAAGTCCATTACAATCACAAGGCATACACCCTCCTACACCATCTGTCATGTAACCATCTGCACATCTCTGAAAAAAAGAGAGATAAAACAGAAATATAAACAGAAAATAATTTGTTTCCTTTTTCACTCTTGATATGTTCATAGTCCCAGAAAATACAAAAGCATTGAGTGCTAGTTATGTTTCTGTCACTATTCTGGTTTTCAAGATATTCAGCTATTAAAAGATAGTTTAATAACTGGAATGCTCCTTTAAGGTAAACTGATGACTACCTCGTCGTCGGCGACTCATGGCAGGCCTAAATGTTTCATGTTAATCCATTGTTTCATAAATTATAATAACTCAACCAACATATTTTCTTTTCACTTCATATTTGAAGGACAGAGAACTTTTGGGATGCCATTCAACACCATTTTGTCTATGACAAATTGATCAAACATTCTAAACATGTTCTTTGATTGCCATAAAAGCCTAATGTTTTCCCATTGAGCTTTCTTGGTGTTACATCTGTGGAACAGATCCAATAGTCTGAGTATTAGACTGTATGGTCCAGTCACTTTAACTAATGGACCTAAGCTGTTCGAAGGTCTGTCCCTCACATATTCAAACTGCTATCCAACCTGCACAGATTACTAATAATCATATCATATTACTTTAAGTCCCATGTTCCACTACATCTACGTAACTGACAAACGATTGACTACAAGTTTTCCCGTACCTCGCAAGAAAGACCTCCGTAGCCTTGCGGACATTGGCAGTATTCTACCATGAATGCTCTGCCATTGTTGGTGGGTGTTTCTTGGCCTACTTCTAGATATACCTTGGACAATCTGTGAGGAGGAATGGGAATCACAAAGATATATTTGGGTACGACTGACTTATTTAAGCTTCATCTCACCGCTGGTCCGAGACCCCAATGCAATATTTCACCTGTACTGAGACATTTTAACTTATGATGCTCTGTTGGCATGATGTAATGTTCACACAAGACGAAGAATATCGAAACAAGACTTAACATTTTCTTCTTGGCCACGGAAGAATTCCTACATCTACTCAGACATAAAAATAACGGCAACTTTCACACATTCATTGAGTCATATCATACCTAACATGCCAGAAAGGATGATGTCAGTGGAAACTTGGATATGAATCCTGTTTTTAATTAGCACAATTACATGGGCATAAATACCCTCTTAGCTTGTGTTGCTTAAAGTTCTATAGCTTTTAAGCAGGTGTTTTTGTGACCTATTGAAGAAAAATGGACTGACTTTTTCGGGTCATTTTATCATCTCGTTTAAGTATGTTACTGCAACACTCTGCCAAATTCAAAGTTAAGTGCAGCCTTGACAGTCTATACCCCTCCTTATGAATCATATAGTATCATTTTAAAAATTCACATTTAGATTTTTATAAAAAATAATTAAGTTTAAACTTTTTTTCTTCAGGGATGAGCCTGTGGTAAAAAAAAAAAAAAACAGAACTTTGCAAAAATTGCGGTATAGGCTCTAGTTTGCATATGCTACAGTGTGTTAGGATAATAGTTTTTGTCCCTGAGGGTAGAAAGAAACCACGGATATTCCGCGAATATGCGGAAAAAGCTCATGCCTGTTTTTTTAGCTTGACATAAATTTTCAAAAGTTTCTACATTCTTACACAGAGTTCCTCTGGTTAGTGTAGTAGGACGCTCTGATGAAGAAATCTTCAATGTTACTCAGAACATTCATGAACTCCTGCCTGGTGACCGTCTGGAGTACCAGAGACCCGGGGGTGTCACCTCTACCGCTGCCAACCGTCTCGCGATACCAATTATCCTGATGTCGGAAGAAACGAAAGCATATTACAAGTCTCTAACGTTTACAAGAAGTATAACTGATTTAAAAGCTTTTGGAAATGCTCAATTGTTGTATAACCAGACTCAAGATACAGGGGGGGATGGGGATGTAGTCATAGTCCAATGTATCATGCATACAGCCTAGCTACGGATCACACCCCAGTTAAGCTGAAGTACATAATCACTTCCCAGCTGATTTTTGGTTTATATCAAGTGAAACACTGAAGAGTTTTAAAATTTTATTACTGTTTTAAAGAAATATTTTAGAAAAATTTAGCATAGTTTTCTTTTTTGCTGGGTGAGTCAAAATTACAGTTTAATAGCAGAAGAAAATGGGGTAACTATCCCAACAATCCTGGCTGGGATTGGTATGTTAGGATACATACCCACAGATGTAACTAATGTGGGCGGGGGGGGGGGGGTGTAGGGAAGGAATGCATTTTACTGTAAGGTGAATGTCCTTACCTGTGTCATTAACAACTCTCTCGTCGTACTTTCACTAGGCCGAGGTATATTTGGAAATTGATAAACCAGGGTGACATCTCCACTCTGTCAAATAATGAATAAAAGATTGATTTCATGTCGTTAATATTCATATATCAACATGTACGTCAACATTGTGTATACTCTGTATTATATGGGTACTTTTGCCTTTTTTTCTGTTGCTCCACCATAAATATATAAATTTGGATATTTTAATATCTACATAATCGTGATAAATTTAAGACAAGGCTCGTTCATAAATAAGATGCTAAGTTACTGACGTCACTACTAATCGATCAAACAATTATTTATCCTGCGCAACTGAAAATGTCAACATCATCTGAAATCCTCAAGCATTTCACCTATATATTTAAATAATAAGGTAAATTGTACCTGCATAACTGTTTCAACTAGATCGGTTGCACCAATCAACCAATAGTCTTGGTACTTAAAACTCCTGACTACATATTTTAGTACTTTTCGAGGCAAACATAATCCACCATTTATGTCTTAAACTACCACACTTTCATGGCAGATATACTTATGCCAGTCAAATTTGCATATAATTATCAAGGCTGATGATTTCACGACCTCCCCGGGCTAAAATCCAGCTAAATGCATCTTTCTGTAGAGTATCGAGAGAATGAATCTGCGAATATATTTCATCTCTATAAATTAAAGAAATACGTCAAGAATCGATGCAATGTAAAAACAGAAGGAAAAGAGTAAGAGACCTTGAGAATGACATCAGACAAATCCGTTTGCTGTGAGAATGACGATGGGTTGTATCTAACCGTGTAAGAGAGCTTCCCTCCATAGCTGGCAAGCTGGAAAATGGTTAAAGACAAAATTAGATTAGAAAAGTTGTGCATGTGGTGTTGTCTCAAGAATTATCTCGGTCATGGAGAGGTCAAAAGATTGATTGTACATGTGGAGGGGTTTCCATTGAATGAAGACTTTATAGAAATTAAGGAAAGGGAAAAAAACAGCCCTTCACAAAATATTAAAAACAGTACAGACATGTTATTTTGGTTTTTTATGACTTGTAAGTCCCAATGTACAATACCAATACATACAACAATGATAATGCTTCTGGTCAGAAAACATAAGAACAAATCATATATTTTCTACCTTTTTTCCTGGCTTTTTGGCTATAAAAGTTGCTCAACAAACATAAACTGAATATTATTCTTAACATACTGTAATATCTAGACTAAACTTTTGTTTAATTTCTAAAACATTTATAAAAAAAATTCTGCTGTTGGAATACAGGATATGTTCTGATGGTATCATGACTGTGTATGTTTTCACAGAGAATTGGACATTGACGACCAAAGCAGGACAAGTTCTCGGTAGGAAAATCTATTGTGCTGTGCATTTTTTCTTGACAGGCACAGCAATTTCTCAATGTAGGCACTGCTGGTCTGCTGACATAATCTATACTGTTTTGATATTTGATGCAGCCTTGCTGCAGGACAGCTTGCAGCTGCTGCAGCTTATTGTTTCGACACATTTCTTTACTTGCATCTCTTGGATACATAAACTCAGACATAGATATCAAACAGTATCTTGTGAATGTGAGTCATTTATGCAAGAGATATTCATCAAACAATGCACAATACTCCATGCTTCTGTCTTACCATCCCATCCCCTCCCCTCCTCCCCCCTCCCATCTTCTCTCCCCTAACACAATTATTTTCTCCTTTTGTGGAAATAGTTAAAAAGTTAACATTACTTTTGAAAGTGAAATTCAACAAGACTCACATCACAACCATTAAATAGAAAGAAAAAACTACTCGCTTCCTACAACTTAAAAGCATCATATTAACATCTACCCGGCAAACAGGCAATTTTTAGAACGGCTACAGACCATGTGCCGTGGCAATTCAGAATAATAAAACAAACACTTTACTTCATCAGGACAACTCATGAATTTTTAAAACCTGTAGTGCTGATGACACCAGCATCATTCCCTCTGACATTAAACCTTTTCAAGACATTTTTTCACCCCCCCCCCATTTTTGTAACTCCACACAGGTGGCGGTTATAAATATAGAAGACCCCCCGCGGCTCTGCAGAGGATCGGTTGATGAACAGAGAGGAGCAGACAGCATGAAAGATAAATAAGGTTAATGTTAAAGGATGAACTTACAGATTAACGGACGAACTTACAAATAAAACATTTAATTCAAGGAATGTCAAATATGCACCAACCAAGATCCTTGCTTGAAATAAGAAATAAGTCGTTTTGTAAAATGTTTACGAGGTATTGTGAGTCAGAGTTGTGCCGCAATTAGCCAAAGGCAATGTAAATACTATCTGTACAGAGGGCGCCAACACATGTTGGGAAGAAATATCACTAAAATGGGCCCAAAACTTGCTAAATGGTATATACTTACAACTAAAATGTCTTCCTTTAACTTTTGACTAAAATCTAAGCCTTTCTGTGACAGACACCAATGACATCCAAAAGTACAAAATTCTATCCTCAAAAAACCATGTGCATACATTCAAATCTTGTTCTAACATTTGCACCTTCGTATTTAGATCTTATATTCTCAGACTAACTTTCTATTCATAACTTGCCTTTAAATAAAAAATTCAAGTTAAAGGTTCATTTGATAACTTTTCTCACACAACAAAAACCATCAGTGTTTCTGGTTCTATTTACTATGTCAACGCAAGTCAACAGACTATATAAATCTTTTCACGTACCTCATCCTTCTTTTTAATGGCATGAAAAAAAAATTATAACGATTTTCCAAAAATTTTAAAACTTTATTTATGGCCAAGAATGATGCCTAAATTAATTCCAACCAAAAAATGCATCAAAGAGTAACATCGTAGATATTTTGACTTGTAAAAGCTTGCCAATGTTTTAAAAATTGCAACTTTATATTACGCATTTTTGTGTTGATTTGACGTCATCACCAAATCTACTGAGAATATCAAAGAACATTGCAATTAATCAAACCAAGAGAAACTCTTAGAGAGGAATGTAATCAATATTTCAAAATAAACAATTTCAAAAACAATTCCTAAACATTTTGTGGGACAGACACTGTTTCACATTAATCATTTGGATCACATCTGCCAAAGATTTAGAAAATTCTTCCAAGAAATAAAGGGGTCGACTTGTAAAGTGAATAAAACTGTATTTTAAAGGGCTTTTCCAATCGGGAAGCAAAATGATCTGTCAACTCAAAGAGGCCAATCTAACATGCTTCTTTTTTGTCAACTTGATGATGCGTTCCCTTCAAGCAATGTCAATCGAAGGGATCACCATATCAACATGAAAGATTTCTTCCTTTTTTCTTTCTCATTTTTTTTTTATTACTGGAATGACAGGATTTGTAATAACTTTTGCCAGATTTCTGTTTCCCCCTTAACGACATAAACTGACTAATGACCTGAGATTTATGGGCTTCATAGTTCACAGGTCAACATTGTTGATGTCTGTTTTGACTAAAACAGCAAACATCGTTTGGTTTAATGGAGAAGAAATGACTGCATTTTCAAATTGTTTTAAAGCCAGACTTTATGACCCACACACAAAGATTTTTATTACAGACGCAGTGCTATGTTATGTAGGCTTGTCTTGGCATGCTAAACAGGATATTCGACTTACTACAAATATATCGGCAAACTGCCTTGTAACTAGACGGACCATACATCCAGGAGAGGTGAAGGTTTCCCAAAGATCCTACCCCTCACAGCCCCTTATACTTTCCCATCCCACCACACGATCCCACCCCTCCCCCTCTTCATAAACCATTACCACTTTGCAGTGGCTTATTTTCAATAACTATCTCCAGTTGCCACTGTTGTCAAGTGACATCATCCGTCCTATTCCAAAAAAAAAATTCATTAATTTTATATTGATAATTAAAACCCTTTTCAAAAAAAGAAAAGAAAAAAAGTCACCCATCATTGACGGAGCTGGACCACTTCAGAGGCCAACTCTACAATTTTAGGTTTCCATACGATAAACGGCCACTCAACAAAGGCCAAATACGATCAACCGTACCTGGTTACCAAGGAATTGTTCGGGGAGAGCCCAGTAGTAGTTACTCTCTTTCAAGTATTGGCTGAAGTCTATGATAATCAATTCGGTTAAGTCCAGTTCTACTGAGATCCTGCTCTTATTGATGTACTCTATGTCTCCAGACGGCACTTTTCGGGACACGAGTTCCACTCCCTTCAGATCGTTAGCGACGTCAAAACTGATTTCATTCTGCCAAAAAAGTACAATATTGTATGAACAGATCTCTGATGAAAACCACACAAAAAGTAGTCGTCAGGTTATCTGAACCACTTGAAAAGTTCCAACCGACATCCCCACCCTCTAACAACCCCCTTCCCCCCTCCCCTGTGGCTATGATTCCCACCTCTGCCCTGAATGCATTTTCTTTCACTGTTTGTGAATAGCTAACTAATAGCCTTGAGGTTTACCGATATCCAACTTTTTATTAGAAAATCTACAATCTATAAATGACAATAATCATGGAAACAACAACTTGATCGTAGCTAGCATTGGCCATCTTCACTTGTGTATTTTTAGAGGCTATACGCAGCCGCCACCCTTCATAATTCACCGTACCTCTAGGAACAAGAGGAGGGTATGACTCAATCACTGTTCTGCATTACTACTCTCATAAAACTGACCTTCCTTACAGTATAGATAAGGTGGATATATCTGCATCACTCTGTTGTAAACCTTATAGCTCAGATCAGAGAGAATTCAGATCCACCACCCACCATACCACCCACTACAATTGTACATATCCCACGTAAACCTTACCTTTCAATGGGATATACCACCCACTACAATTGTACATATCCAATGTAAACCTTACCTTTCAATGGGATATACCCACTACAATTGTACATATCCCATGTAAACCTTACCTTTCAATGGGATATAGCTCCCACTACAATTGCACATATCCCATGTAAAACCTTACCTTTCAATGGGATATACCACCCACTACAATTGTACAAATTCCATGTAAACTCTACCTTTCAATGGGATATACCACCCACTAAAATTGTACATATCCCATGTAGACCTTACCTTTCAATGGGATATACCACCCACTACAATTGTACATATCCCATGTAAACCTTACCTTTCAATGGGATATACCACCCACTACAATTGTACATATCCTATGTAAACCTTACCTTTCAATGGGATATACCACCCACTAAAATTGTACATATCCCATGTAAACCTTACCTTTCAATGGGATATACCACCCACTACAATTGTACATATCCCATGTAAAACTTACCTTTTAATGGGATATACCACCCACTACAATTGTACATATCCCATGTAAACCTTACCTTTCAATGGGATATAGCTCCCACTACAATTGCACATATCCCATGTAAAACCTTACCTTTCAATGGGATATACCACCCACTACAATTGTACAAATTCCATGTAAACTCTACCTTTCAATGGGATATACCACCCACTACAATTGTACATATCCAATGTAAACCTTACCTTTCAATGGGATATACCCACTACAATTGTACATATCCCATGTAAACCTTACCTTTCAATGGGATATAGCTCCCACTACAATTGCACATATCCCATGTAAAACCTTACCTTTCAATGGGATATACCACCCACTACAATTGTACAAATTCCATGTAAACTCTACCTTTCAATGGGATATACCACCCACTAAAATTGTACATATCCCATGTAGACCTTACCTTTCAATGGGATATACCACCCACTACAATTGTACATATCCCATGTAAACCTTACCTTTCAATGGGATATACCACCCACTACAATTGTACATATCCTATGTAAACCTTACCTTTCAATGGGATATACCACCCACTAAAATTGTACATATCCCATGTAAACCTTACCTTTCAATGGGATATACCACCCACTACAATTGTACATATCCCATGTAAAACTTACCTTTTAATGGGATATACCACCCACTACAATTGTACATATCCCATGTAAACCTTACCTTTCAATGGGATATAGCTCCCACTACAATTGCACATATCCCATGTAAAACCTTACCTTTCAATGGGATATACCACCCACTTCAATTGTACAAATTCCATGTAAACTCTACCTTTCAATGGGATATACCACCCACTACAATTGTACATATCCCATGTAGACCTTACCTTTCAATGGGATATACCACCCACTAAAATTGTACATATCCCATGTAGACCTTACCTTTCAATGGGATATACCACCCACTACAATTGTACATATCCTATGTAAACCTTACCTTTCAATGGGATATACCACCCACTACAATTGTACATATCCTATGTAAACCTTACCTTTCAATGGGATATACCACCCACTAAAATTGTACATATCCCATGTAGACCTTACCTTTCAATGGGATATACCACCCACTAAAATTGTACATATCCCATATAAACCTTTACCTTTCAATGGGATATACCACCTACTACAATTGTACATATCCCATGTAAACCTTACCTTCGTCTTAAAGAGACTGCTGCTCTGGCAAGTTCGTGAGCGATCAAAGCAATAGCATGTCATACATTCAGAACTATCGTCTGCATCAGAGTTAAAGTAGGGTGCTTGGCAGATGCCTCTTGGGGCTGTGGAAAGATATATATGACAAGTGCCGTCTTGTAGAATAATCACAGAGAAAAGTCTTAGGGGATTTATAAAAAAAAAACATTGCTTCCAACACATTAATGTACAGAACAGATAAAGCCAACGTGGGGTACACTGACTCAATAATCGATAAATGTTAAACTGACCGTTCCTTGACAAGACGTTCATGCATCCAAGGTTGGCTACACCAGAGACAGCTATTGATTACATTAAAGCTGATTGGCTGCAAACATCAGAGATGTTAAATCAACTCAAATGACTCATTTGTAAGGCATCTCACTATTATTTCAGCAATTCTATTTCCCCATCCATGTCAAACTAATCAAGAAAATTTGATGAATCACTAGGTTTTGTAGAAATAAGTGTTTCTTCATGATGGTCTAGTTTAATATTGAAAAAAGTAGCCACAAAAATATCTTACTACCAAGCTACAATTTAATAAGGTCCTCACCAAAAGTTCACCTGGAGGTCGTCTGAATGTTTGAGACTAACCTGGAAGGTAAGGGGCCCTCCAGGAGTCCCGGACGGGTTTCTTAATGTGAACAATTCTGGCAACCTGAAGCCAGCTTATATTTTACAGTTTTGAAGAGAACACCATGTTGTTCTAATAATGACTTCCCAGCGGTGATATCACCCGCTAACATTTTTTTCCCTATCGGTTTCATATCTATGCCATGCGCTCTTGCTAACTACCAGGAAAATTGTCTGCTACAGAGAGGGTTGAACCACCTCCACACAGACAGCCTGTCCCCTTTGCACCAGAAAAATGTATCATGATCTCTGTATGTATACATATTGCACACTCCACATAAATAAAGACTGGCAGAAATAACAAATTCAATGTGTGGGCGGTAAACACCAAATAAACATTAGTCTGGGGAAGAGAAGGTAGCAGATTTAATCTTGGCAATGGGGGGGGGGGGAGGCAGTTTATAACTCACTAAGGTCCTAAACACACAAATAACTTTTGTTATTATGTGTCAGAGTTTTCATTTCTATGTCACTGTTCGTCTGGTACTGATTATAAACATGACTGACTGACTATGTCATGTCAATGGCATTACGTGAAAGGGAACATTACACAGATCTCTTAAGCAATTTATGGGAATTTTCTTTTGTAAGGATTGTTCTCTTTTAAAGGTCAAATTTTGTCATGCTTAAAACTTGCTGAAAGGTTTGAAAACTGATTTTATGAATGATTCTCTGAGTCTCAAATCAATTTTCAGAATTTCAAGGATTGTTAGGTTAGGAGAAAATCAATGTCTCAATAAGGAAAAGAAAACTTCTGGTTTATGCGGATAGCAGAAAAAAGCTTGTTGAAATTGGAGCATGGGTGTCCATTAATTGACTGTCTACCGTATTTGGTTCCAATGCTGACCTCTGACGAAGCAAATATCACACAAAATCCAAGAAAACAAATTAATATAGATTTGGAAAATATTGAAACATATATATCTATATTGAATACAATAAGTAATGAAATAAGGTACGAGGATTGGGAAGGCGTTTGATGGCGGTGGGCTGGGGCCCCTAGGGGTTGGGCTGGGGGTTGGGTAAGTGTCGGGACGTTACTCACGAATGACAATGACGATGGCATCTGGTACCACCAGAATGTATCCCTGGTTGTTCATGGCCTCACAGGTATATGCCCCTGAATCACTCTCTTGTGCATTTGTGATGGTAAGGACACCTACACCATCCTCACTGGTAGTGAAAACCTAAGTGATAGATAGATCGATAAAAAAGAAAACTTAGAAAATCGTTCACATGTGACACAGAGAAGAAAGGGTTTGGTTAACAGGGTGAAAAGTAGGCCTACTACAAACTAAATTGATGAGTAAACGAGTCAGCAGGGCTTCATTTCTACAGTCTAAAGCACAATATGAATCATGAGACGGGAGGAAGGGAAGAAAGGTTGGCCTAGTATACTGATTTATGGCAAGCCCCTCTCTCAAAACACAAACTTAAACCATCAGGAGGGACAGTGCAAACTTTCTTAAGGCAAGTTAGAAATTGCCTTTGGGGCATCACAAATATATCAGGGCACCTGACAAGCTTTGCAAAAGGGCACTACTAAGGCATTTTATCATAAGTGAGGGAAAACATAAAAGGATTTGAGAGGTTGAGGTAATTAATTCAGTCTTGATCTCTACATTTTTTGAAATTGCTTCATTAATGGGCGGTTCCTGGTGCAAAAATTGCTGGAGTTCCTGACAACATTTAAGTACAATTTACTTTGATAAAAAGTTTTATGATGATTCAGGTAATTATGGTGGCACCAAAATGGCATCTTGATTTGAAGGGTTGTGGCAGCTGTTGCAGTCAGTGATGTCAGTTAATGCAGAGCCCTGGACCCTGTGTACTTACAGGGACAACTACCTGTTGTTATCAAAACTTTTATTTAGCAAAATACATGGTATGAATGTATCATTATATATATATTTCGAAAAGAAAAAAGGGTAAAACTCAAAAGAGTTTCATCCATTCTCAAATTAATTGCCTATTTTACATTTCCTTTATCAAACTGATGTATTACACCGAGTAGCTAAAACTCCACACATCTTTCTTAACAAGCTTATATTAACCCTGATAGTCATCCAATGCAGCTCCTATCAGAGGTGGCATGGCAACAAATCATATACTAACAGATACTCCACTACCCACAGGTTTTGACCTTCAGAAGTTGGCATAAATGTTTAGAATAATTATACGGAGCCTAGGTGTAGCCCTAGGGTTGCTGCTAGGGTGTCCCGCTGCGCCCTCCCAGCTGTCAGTGAATATCATATGGTATCTGATAAAACGTGAGTAACCTCTATTGGCTCCAAAGATACCGATAAAGGAGCAAATAAATATGATAAAAAGTCAAAGAGATGACGTCAGTACCAGAGGTAATCTAAACCCAGCTTGACTTGCCCGGCTCAATGCAACTTGAGCAAACTGTTGTCACTTGTCCACTGTGATCAATATGTACTAAATGTCTGCAAATATGCAGTGAAGGAACTGTGCAGTGGAGGCGCGCACCCTGTATATCCAAACGTACAAATCCAATAACAATGATAGCATTGACTGGCAGTAAATATAGATGATCAGATTATAGTTGAGGTAGGAAAGGCATCAGTTTGTATGTTTAAAAGAATATCCACAATATGATCATACTACTTGACCATGCAAAACATCATCTATGTAAAGAATGTCCACAATATGATCATACTACTTGACCATGCAAAACTTCATCTATGTAAAGAATGTCCACAATATGATCATACTACTTGACCATGCAAAACTTCATCTATGTAAAGAATGTCCACAATATGATCCTACTACTTCACCATGCAAAACATCATCTATGTAAAGAATGTCCACAATATGATCCTACTACTTGACCATGCAAAACTTCATCTAATGTAAAAGAGTGTCCACAATATGATCATACTACTTGACCATGCAAAACATCATCTATGTAAAGAATGTCCACAATATGATCCTACTACTTGACCATGCAAAACTTCATCTATGTAAAAAAATGTCCACAATATGATCCTACTACTTCACCATGCAAAACTTCATCTATGTAAAGAATGTCCACAATATGATCATACTACTTGACCATGCAAAACTTCATCTATGTAAAGAATGTCCACAATATGATCATACCACTTGACCATGCCAAATATCATCTATGTAAAAGAGTGTCCACAATATGATCATACTACCTGACCATGCAAAACTTCATCAATGTAAAAGAATGTCCACAATATGATCATACTACTTGACCATGCAAAACATCATCTACATAAAGAATGTCCACAATATGATCATACCACTTGACCATGCCAAATATCATCTATGTAAAAGAGTGTCCACAATATGATCATACTACCTGACCATGCAAAACTTCATCAATGTAAAAGAATGTCCACAATATGATCATACTACTTGACCATGCAAAACTTCATCTATGTACAAGAGTGTCCACAATATGATCATACTACTTGACCATGCAAACATCATCTATGTAAGAATGCCCACAATATGATTATATTACTTGACCATGCAAAACTTCATCTAATGTAAAAGAGTGTCCACAATATGATCATACTACTTGACTATGCAAAACATCATCTATTTAAAGAATGTCCACAATATGATCATACTACTTGACTATGTAAAACATCATCTATGTAAAGAATGTCCACAATATGATCATACTACTTGACCAGGCAAAACATCATCCATGTAAAGATTGGCAAATTTGATATGGCACTATACAGACTTACCGTTAAGATGCTAACTATTATATCTATACGTTTTACATATATAACAGATATCCCATAGAAACATTCTTATGACCGCATGGTGATTACATCAGATGGCTGATAACATGGTGCTACTGAACCATGCAAACCACTGTACCATAATCTACAAGATTGTCATAATCAAATATGGTACTGTGCTGTACCATGAGAGCTGTTGAAATTTAGATGGAGCTACAAGATACAGTGTAATGCACCATGGACACCCACTCATACAAAATTTCACTTCATGTGGTGCTGCGTTTTGCACAATAATCTAATCCATGCGGTTATCATATCAGATGGCCAATAGCATGGCACTACTGCACCTATGTGGTTGTCATATCTGATGGCCCATGATATGGTGCTACTGATATGAATTTTAAATTTTTATTACTAAAGTAGACTTTTTGCATGAATTTTTGGTAACCTTACAGAGACAGAGCCTGCTGTTCGTATCAAGAACGGATGTTTCGCTGAATTTGACAGTTTATCCGATCAAGTTTTTGAAAGCGTGCGAGAGGAACACATTTGGCTTTGTGAAGGGTTCAGTTGGTGGTATCTTGTGACATGTACCTCCCTATTTAATGCAAACACATCAATTAGCAACCAACATATTTCGCTGCTCCCACGCTCTTTAACAACCCTCTGTCATGCCAGACATGAACCATCGGGGTACAACAATCGGTGTCGAGCGTATACCGTGCCAATACCAGGCCACGAAATACTTCCTGTATCCTTGAAAACAGTTAAGCTGCATCTTCACTGTGATCCAAGCGATAGGAAATTATTCAGACACTGAAAGCTAAACTTCACCTTGAGGAAATGCAACATATGTGCATTTGGAGAAGTCAACAAGTGAAACATACTTTAGTATGATCACACAGCAACCAAGGGAAAACATTTCATTCTCTGAAACTATGTGTGAGGGTGCAGGCTAAACATTTCCCTTGTCAGTGACTTGTGCAAGGGTGAAGGGGAGGGGGGGACATGGTTCCCCACCTTCCGTAATCAGTAAGAGGGAAATAATTCAGTCAGGGGATTGTTACATTCATCTGGGAGGATTTAGACCACTGCTATGGGTATTCACCCCCACCCCCACCCCTACCAACCCCCACCCCTACCAACACCCCCCCCCCCCTTCATTTCAATTTCGCACAAAACATTTTATTACACAAACTTTGGTTTAGAGCTAATTTGCAATGCCTTTAGAATAAACAATTTCATTCTGAACCATTTTTCTGGGAGAGGAAACCAAGACCACGCTATAGGAGGGTTGGCTTCAATGACCCCAGGTCCACCCCTCTCCTTCTCCTTTATATCATCCTTGATTTGCCTCCAGCTCTTCCATATAGGTTCAGCCCCTACCTTAATCAGAACCCGGAGATTTTACAAAGTGTACATTGCAAATATAAAAGCAATCCCTTGTTTATTTTGGATTTAGAATTTGTCAGAAGTTGATGTTTGCATGGCAAGGTGGCACATCCAAACATTAACCTTTTCACATAAAATACTGTGTGGATCTCTGTCATATCACACTGTGATCAAAAGAAGAGAACTGAAAGTTTCAACATTGGTTTTTTGCTTTTACCCAAATGGGCTTGATACCTATCTCATAAATAACTTCAAGTGACATTGCTTTGACTGTGTTGTCATAACAACAACTTGAAAAACTAAAAGTTGCAAAAATGATGAACTAGAAAATAAAATAAATACAGTAAAAAGTGATGCATTTTTTTTCTTGCCACTGATTTGGGTTATATTTATGGAAAATACCTCTTGCCTTGCCAAACTAACAAAATCAATAACCTAGAAGGGAGTGATGTTATTTATGGTAAAAAGGAGAAGTTTCAAGGCATGAGTCATCCCTGGTTGCCATAACCCATCAACTCCTTTCAAATCATAAATCTACGTATTAAAGCGGCATCAAAACAGTCAAAATTGCCACATTTTGACAAGGACCAGTGACCTCAGGAATACAAAATCGAGTACATTTTTTTCCAGAATTAGCTATCAAGGTCTAAATATTGTGAAGATTCATGTTGACCCGGTTTTTAGCAGGGATGATATGTTGCAAAAGCTGTTGCAATGTGATGAGTTCTAACAATGCCAAACACTGGGTGGGCACTGATATCAGTAACAATAATATTGCTTAATTCCACCACAAAAGAGAAATATCAAGAGAACAACTTTAAAGTAAGATGACCATATTATTTCCAGGATATCAAGGAACATGACGATGGTGACACCCCCCCCCTCCCCCCACAATGGATTAGAATACTTAGACTGTACATCTAAAGGAAGGCATTTCTAGATTCTCAAATGCCGAGGCTTAGAACACTTCATCCAAAAAGAAATATTTTGTTTAACAGCAAAAATAAATCCAAAGCCAAAACCTAAGGTTGATCACTTAAAAGTGCAACACGATGCTTTCATGAATTACTGGGCTGTATGAACTTATTCATTCCATGATCTGGATTGCCTTTATCTGTGAGCCATGAATGAAATTTACATTCGTAGCCAGGCTGTGAACAATCACAGATTAGCTTAGGTTCAAGCTGTCTCTACGAATGGGAGAATAAACAGGTAAACTTGAAATTATTCAGGGCCTATCTACAAATTTCAGGGATATAGCAGGGACAGTACATGAAATTCGGGGGCACTTGCAGGCCAACTTTAAACCAGGACTGTCCTGGGAAATAGGGCGCATCTGGTAACCTTTCACTAATGGAAAGCCTAAGAGATTTCACCTTACATGGCACTATAAGGTCATACATTATTGAAGTGACAGCCTTGAACAAGTTGGATATTTGCACTATTAAACGTATCTCCAATTAACAACAAGATACTAGTTGATTGGGGGAAAGCATCTCCTTAGAGTGAACTAGTTTCTTTTTTCACAGTCACATCATAAATGCAGCACAGAGAATACCAATGCAATTTTTCTTCATTTTTCCTAAGGGTGGAGGAGGAGCAGGTGTTGGGAAGTACCACCATTAATGTCACACATGAATCAAGTTATAGATCCATAAAATTGTATCCCCGCATTCACGCACAATTCAGCTATTAACCAAAAACTAACGAGTTGAACTTTACCCTAAATTTCGCAAATATTCGCTCAAAGTTTGTTATATTTACAGAATACTATCAGATAAGTGCAATATAACTGAGTATATCATAATTTCCTTGCAACCCTACAAACATGTAGTCAACACTGGATTCTCTCTCCAAACATCAGGATTGAAACCAAAAGTAACTATTTTTGCTTTTGTCCAACACAACCAGACATCTGTTGAATGAAGGCTGCCCACTGTTGATACCGCTTTTGTAAGACTGGTGTAAACTGCGTGTTATCATTGAGTTTCTGATCTTTTCTTTTTTTACCCCGAGGGCGACCTTTCTTTCTACCAGACTGGTTTATTGTAAAGATAGCTTGAATTTCCCCCAGGGGGTCTGGTATGCCACTTCTGACTCATAAAATACAATGAAATCATGTTGATAGAACCTCTTTCAGGCTTCAACCAATAGGAGGAGGATTCCATTCCACAAAAAAATAGAAAGAAAAGAAAACTTGGAGAATATAGGTTTACATAGATACTGTCTGTCTGTTTAACTGGAAGGATTTAAGACTGGGCAAAGATTACTGGTGGATTCAACCATGAAACTAATCGAATTTACATAGAATCAAACAAACAAGAAAATTGAAATTTGAAGTCTGATGGAAGCTTCTTATCTATGTTGACCTCCTTATGAACAACCACAGGAGAGAGGGGGGAGGGGAGGGGGTGGGGGAGGGGGTGCAATTAGAGGGTTACATACATAGCTTGCTCTGTGATAATTTCAGAATGACCCTGCCCTTATTCACATATTGTTTTCAGTTCCAAGGTTTCAATATATATTTGTTGGAAAATCCAGAACAGTGAAAAAACTTCCAGCCTTCACAGGGATCCGAACCCGGGGCCTCCCGCTTTATATGCAGACACCCTAACCACTAGGCTATGGACGCTGATTGTATGTCCAGAGGTTCGAAACCGGTAAGGGAGGGTCGTTTGTCACCTGTATCGAACAATTCTAGTTCTGTTTTGGTGACATATTTTGCCTTACTCTAGAGATCAAACATGATGCTAACCAACTCGAAATCATTTGTGAATCCTAAGACCGGATCTCGAAAAGAGATGTTTGTGAAGGATATAATCATTTATAGAAATATGTTCTGTATGCACTTTCTGTAGGATATACCCTTACAATTAAGCCCACCTTTGATAATTGGGTGCCTACCTCGTTCTCATGAATATTCAGTTTATTTCCAATAATCTCGCTTGTGTATCTTGGGTATGTAAAATGAACTTCCTTTAAACCCTTTGCAGAATCAAAACTGAAATTTGGGCAATATGTGGCAGGAATTATTTTTTCTCTCATTGTCATACGAAGGACTTCTAACCCATACAGTTGATGCAAGATAATGGAACTTGGTAGACTTCATATACAGAACGTGATAAAATCTGGCGAACAGCAGAATATACTCCTGAAAAACGACCTGATACTTTAAGCTAATGAAAGTTGTGGCATGGATTGAATCTCGGAAAGGTACAATGCAGCATACTGCCTTAAAATAAACCTGTATGGATTAGATCCCAAACATACGATGCAGTATACTGCTCTTAACTACGACATGAATTGAACCTGAAAGAAATACAATGCAAGAAAACTGCCTTTAAAAATACCGCATGAATTAATATATCTTAAAGTGTAAAATGCAATACACTGCTTTAACATATCCCTTTGCAAACTGGACTGTTTCGGATACAACATCACCATCTTAACATTGTGTCTATTAGCCATTTCTGTTATAGAAGCTTTCATTTTTAATAACCTTTACGAATGATATATTCCAGGGGTTTGATTCATGACTTACCCTCGGTGGTGGTGGTATGGGTCCCCAGTTGAGACGCCAGGATATGATGGGTGTAGGGGTACCCACTGCCACACATCGTATTACTATGGTCTCACCTCGGGTGACCGTGATGGGTGTGTTTGGTGGTACAGTGACATTTGGTGGCGCTAGGAAATGAAACAAGTAAAACAGCACTTTTCAACTTTGAGACCCAGAAGAAACTCTTAAAAGCAATAAATTAAAGGACAAATGCCCCTCTGCTCAAAATTAAATTTTTATGTTTTATAAATTTAAAAAAAAAAATATTTTGTTAGTTTTAGTTTTAGAGATAGTAAATTGTATCACTTGGATTCCAATCCATGGTGATCACCAGAGCATAGATTGATGAATGTTACACATAAAGTGTTAAGCCCGCCCTGCACAGGAACAGATTCCCTAATAATGAGTCTCATCTTATGAATAAGAGCCCACATGCTTAAGTGATGTGAAGGCATTAAGATCAGCGGTCACCAAAATGTTGCTGTGGCTTAGAAAATTGCATCAAACCAATCATAGAACAGACCTGTACATCCCATTTAATAATTTACTAATCAGAAATGCCCTCATCTGCAGACAGAAAAGTTCTCCCAACCGACTGACCGACCCACCCACCCACCAGGTAACCTCTTCTTCCCCCTCCCATATACCCACAGTGTCCATGTTGCATACAAAAAGATTATTATACAAACTATATGTTTAATCTGGGTGGTGCAAAGGTAACAACCTTACCAGAACCACATTAGAATAGAATTTCAAGAAGCTAAGTGTTTTAAGCAATAAATTTTGAAAGTACTTATAACTCTCAAGTGCTTCCTGACAATTTAATCCTAGTGACTTCCTGAAAGTCAAGAAGACAGTTGGGTAATTTTTCTGGTACACTAGGTTTTTAAAACCCTTATTTATGTGCTCTTCACCTTACTGAAAGGGGAAAACATGAATCATGTTTACTATGGGAGTTTGTATGAAGGGCTTTCATGTGAATGGTTATTTTAAAATAAAAATATTAACGGATGTAGAAACATCTAGCGTAGTATGTAAATATTTTGATTTTTTTGTCAAAGACTAGAGGGTAAATTCTTAAATGTTTAAATTTACAAACTGAGAGAGCAAGGACAAACTTGGAGATAAAATCTAAACTGCTTTAGTGTTTTCGTTTACCTAGTCCAAACAGTGAACTTGCTAACTGCAACAAGTGATTAACAAGACTGACTTCAGTTTGGACACCCGGTTTAGAAATGGAGTTTACAGAAACGAAGGATGAAAGAGTGGAATCAGTAGCAGCTTTTGTTTGACGTTTTTCCTTGTCGTTGGTGTGATGCTGCAGATGTGGGAGGGGGAGGGTGGGGGGTGGGGAAAGAAATGTTTGTGCACACTTACTACATGCATATTCATCACTACGATCCACACAGTCATAATCGTTGTCGCACTGAAAGGCTTTTGGTACACACTCGGAGTTGGTGAAGCATTCAAATTCACTAGCCGAGCAGGCATCACCAGGTTTGGCAGTTGCTGATAGAAAGAAAAGCAAATAATGAAATGAAATAAAAAGTTCTTGCACTTATCAAGCAATGTCAATAGACAAACAGACCTCAAGAGGGCTGAGACCATACAAATGCTTCTTTCAAATAAAGACAATTTTTTTTTCAATTCACTAAACATTGCCCACTCATTTTTTTCTTCTTGCTACTACATCTCTCACATGTTCCAATCAGCCACCTGATACCGACGACAACTCAATCCCGGAGTTTTTTATAATGTCTATGAAAATTGGGATTGGCACAACTTCGTATTCTACGAAATTGTTCCAAGCCTACGGTAGTTGTAGATGTTTTGGCTAGGAAAAAAGGGATTTCCTGAAAGCATTAAACATCCGCTGCGTAGGTGCAACATCCTCAATAGCGAAATGTGCAGATTTTAATGCTCGTTTTATGTTTCTGTGGCTGGAGATGTTGTGTATGATGAAATCTATCGGCTATTTCAAGGAACGACCGTTCCGACGAGATTTTCAGGATCACAGAATAACTTACGACAATTTGCTTCGTCACTACCGTCCCCACAGTCGTCATCCCCATCACAGAGCCAGATTTTCTGCGCACAGTTCTCGTTGGTGCATCTAAATTCGTTGGGTTCACACGGGATCAGCAGAGTGGCTGTTGGATTCAAGAGAACGATATCATGTTAAATTATAACAAAAACAATATATTTCATTTCATTTATTTGTTTCTTCACAATATAAATACAGAGAAGTTAAAACTTTGTGACAAAACATATCATCAACAGGGAAAATTGTGAAAGAAAGCACTCCAAGATGATACACAGTAATATGACAATAGTGTTAATATCAGTTAATCGATTAATCAGTCTACCGGGAACTGTGTCTCTCAACCTAGAGGTCCGGGGAGGGGGGAGGGGGTGGGGAGTCTGTGAGGAACAAATGGGTTTGTAGAGGGCCAGCAAAGAATGTGGGGTCTGTAAATGCTGATGGGCCTTGCTAACTTTTGACTGACTTGTACACGCTGTACCGATAATTAGAACACGGTCTGAAAGTGTCATCCACGGCAACATGCATATTCATGAACCCTGCAGCCTGAATTATCGTCCCGAGGGATCCATAGGATTGAACTGGTCCAGAACCTAGATACTTTAAGATCATTAGTGAGATCTCAACTGTCACTGTTTACTCTCAGTCTACCACAAGATCATTAGAGGCTTTTAATTGACACAATTTACGGGATTAAAGCGAGACTATATGCGTCATGGAATGCGGATGTTTGGGTTCACCTGAGATTAAACTCCACTGAGTTAGCGGCGGTGCTGTCTCTGGCCAAGTTTTAGTTTTGATTTATGATGTTGGCACTGCCTGGGTTGGGTTACACCAATTGTAACAACCATTAAACTTATTCCCCGTAAGACAAAAATCACATCATAATTGAAGATTGGTGGTCAATGAGGAATGTTATTCCTCATATTAACATAACACATTCAGTTGCTGGAATGATCATTATAGGATAGTTGTTTGTGGATAATATTTCTTTTGAAAATTCTGCCTCAAATGTTAAAGAAGCTGATTTTAGTACTTTTTACAAATTTTGTTGGATCATTATTGCTTTATGTCTTTGACCTCCATCTTCAAAGTTTCTTCTCTTTGTAAATTAAACTTATCTATTTTGCTATTTCCTGCTGGCACAAAAAAAACAACAACAACAATCAACCAATCAAACTAAAAGAATTTTCAAGGAATTCAAGGAAAACAGCAACTCCTGATCCTCCTTCCGTAATTAAATTTGTAACCCAAAACTTGATTTTTTTATATTTCTTTTTAAAGCAAAATTTGACTTAATTAGCTTCAAACTATTCTATTAAATTAATACTTACGACAAGCAAACTCGTCCGATTCATCATCGCAATCAAAGTCCCCATCGCATCTATATTCGTCAAGAACACACTGGTCGCCAGAATGGCAACGGGCCTGTCCACTGGGACAGCGGCCCTCCGAGCTGGTTGGCGAGGGCGTAGGAGTACCTTCAGGGGTGGCTAATGATGGTGTCTTGGGGTTAGGCTTAGAAGTTACTGCTTCTACAAATGTAAGATGAGAATGCAAAAAGTGGTATTAGTTTTTAACAAATGCTCGCTGTTGTCTAAAGAGATCTGGAATATACCTTATCAACCATGGAATCCCACCATGATTGATTTCACCCACGTATTTGCAACGTTGGAATCAAAAGTAATTGCTTTATGCTGCGTTCATTTTGTTTTCTGTTTTCATCTTTGGTATTCAACGTTCTTTTCTAAAACCTCAGTCAACTTTAGTACAGAGCTCGCTAATCTCAAACTATTGTTCTCATCCCCTCCCCTGCCCCTCCCATCCCACGCCTCACCCCCTGCTGACCTCAAACTATTGCTCTAACCCCCACCCCCTGCCTGACCCCCCTTACCCCACCTGCTCTTCCTGTTGTACACTTGAATTATCAGCATCTTCTAGCTAATTCTCATTAATTTGTTGAAATAAAACTCAACTATAAGTTGATGAGATGAGAAGTACACCTGTTAGTTTATCATTTCAATAATTCATTTTGAAAACTTTGCTCAGTTAGCCACTTATTTCATGTATTACTGGCGTTGTTGCTCTCATGACTTCCACTTCTTAGGACAAGCTTCATCCAATGATCGAGGTTGTTCGTCACCACCACTAACGACCACTTAATCCAAGGCTCAAATGTTTACCGTGACAAGTTTAAACTCCTACAGATACTCGGAGATATTGTCGATTACCATTCCATGAAACGTCATCGCAGTAAAAATTACAGTAACAACTGGTTAGGAAATCAACAAGCGCAGAATCAAGCCCCCGTTCCCTAATTCAGATAAATTACTTCCGAAAGTATGTGCCTGTGTTAGTATTGCACAGCAAACAGTGAGAGTGACTCCTGGTTGATTTTCTTCCAAATTTAACCTTTGACCTAAAGCATTACCCATATAAGGAGGACCATCTAGCCCTTGCACCTTCACCTTCTCATTGAGAAATATTTACTACACTATTTACTAAACAAAACTAAAACATGTCACTTTAACCAGCAACACATTACAGAAAAAGCACCAGTGGAGTAATATGGTGTCGTGCGGGGGGGGGGGAGGAAGTTGGTTGCAGGGTAAAAGCTGGTAAAGTGAGCTAGAGAGAGGAAAGCAAATTGAACAGAACAGGGGAAATAAGACCATTTCTTGAAAGTATTAGTAGACTCAGTTCTTGGATTCAAGAAGTGATGAATAAGCAATGAGGAATATAACAGATACATGCCAGAGCACAATCCATTGTAGTAATATTGACCATACATGTGGTTACAACCAGTTGACTGCTCAAAATTATAAAGTGATATTAAAACAGACACAAACCCTATCATCATTAATGGTCTATGTGATAGAGATAACTGTCATCAACAACTTCACCGACCAACTAAGAAAAATCTTATTCCATTTTGGGAGATATCACAGGTAAATATGGAGTGCAAACTTCACCAGGAAGCTTCTATTAAGAGTATGTTCTGCTTTATCAGTCACAAACAAGCCAACCGCTGAGCTAACCTTTAAAGTAGCACGGACATCTTTTATAATTCCAAATATTAACCAGCTTCACCAGTTTGTTTTCCTGTGAGTATAGGTGGAGATGAAGAACCATAAAACAACCCCCATATTTCCTTCCTTAGGGAAGACCACGACAAATCATGGAAAGTTCATATCAACTTTGATTTGAACTGTTACATACTTTAATCAAAACAGGCTTTGTTCAGTACCCTATAAAAACTGGTTACAAATGAAAGGGTAGATTTGAAAGAACAGATACAAGATACCTTATCGTTCTCTGGAGGAATTAATTCCTAAAAGTGATATGATTAAATTTTGACCTACAAAGTAAAGTCCAAGAATCCAGAAACACTCCCCCCAAGTGACAGGTTTGACATTCCATAGTCTGATAAACAGGATGTAGTTGCCCAGGCAACCTATAAAGTTTTACAATTTAAAAGGATGATGATGTTACGTGGGATATATATTTTATTATTAAACCAGACTGACGCATTAAAAATTCTTCCTGATTTTAAATTTAAACAGACATACTTTAAGCAGCATTTTGCATCCTTTTCTATGATTTTTCTCAACCTCACTGACTCCACTGTGCCATAAACGACATACATAACTAGCTTATCTATTTAAATCTTACTTCAAATGGTGGCATAAAAGTTGAAAAATTTGCAACTTCCAACTTTGTTTTTCTCCAAGATATTTTCCGTTGGGTTGAACAAATACTTCAAAAGTTTCAAAATATAACACCATCTTGCATCTAAGGACCCTTTACATATCAAAGATTGATGCCTTCTCCACGTAGACCCCTTCCCGGGCCACAATGGGACACTCATTTACAGTGCTCAGCAATATGATTGCATCATATCTATTTACATCAACATACATCTGGGTTTGCATCAACCACTTCCTGATGAATGATTTTGCACATATCTTTCAGAGCATGGACACATCTCTCGTGAGCATGGACACATCTTTTAGAAATTCATCACTGGTTTGATGATGAGTCTTTTTGGCGTATTCCATACAAATGTGACAGCTTCCCTTCTGTATACGCACTAATTGTTTCCACAAAAATCCTTTCTATACTACAATGCAGCTGATACCTTGCATTGCTAGATAGCTATAGCTGGTATGCCCATCACAGAACTAAGTTTTGAAACCCTTGATATGTACCTTGCATTGCTAGATAGTTATAGCTGGTATGCCGGTTACATCTCTATGTTCCGACGTCTCTATGTTCCGACGTCTCTATGTTCCGACATCTCTATGTTCCGACGTCTCTATGTTCCGACAATTTTTTTGGACTCTAATTTTTTTTACCCAAATTTTTTCGGACTCAATTTTTTTGGACCAAAATTGTTGACCAACATGTTTTTCGGACCAACTTTTTTCGGACCAAAATTATTTTAGACCAATATAATTTTATGACCAAATTTTTTTGGGACCAAACTTTTTGACACCAACATGTTTTCGGACCAACTTTTTTCGGACCAAAATTTTTTTGGACAAAACTGATTTTGGTTCCAAAAAATTTGAGTACAAACAATTAAATTTCGGGTCACAAGCAATTTTCGGTCACAAGCACTATTTGGGTCGTAACGAACTTTGGGCCCTTTTTTTCCTGAGAAAAATTTGGTGCATCCAAAAAATTGTGTCCCCCAAAAAGGTAGGTCAGAAAAAATGTTGGTCCAAAAAAATTGAGTCCCCCCCAAAAAGAAATTGGGTCCCAAAAATTTGGGGCCCAAAAAATTAAGTCCCCCAAAAAAATTTGGTCCGAAAAATGGGGGACCAAAAAGATTGAGTCTCCAAAAAAAAATTGGGTCCGAAAAAATTTTGGTTAAAAAAAATTAAGAGTTCAAACAATTTCTCGGAACATAGAGACGTCGGAACATAGAGACTTCACCGGTATGCCCATCACAGAATTAAGTTATGAATCCCTCGACACATACCTTGCATTGCTAGATAGTTATAGCATGGAGCTATAAACCTGGGAGTTATAGCTGGTATGCCCATCACAGAACTAAGTTTTGAATCCCTTGACTGATGTAAAAGTTTTATTACCAATTTACCAGACATGCAGACTACACATTTGGGGGGGGATATTGTTTTGTCTTAAATCTCTTCCTTTCTTACAATTGGGATCTAATTTATAGTTGTTGTTAACTATATGTTAAATATTAAGAGCTGGAAAAGCAATTCAAATTTCAGAAACACTACATACATCAACAATATTTACAGTTTAAACCAAGAGAATTTCAGCATTCTGGTAGAGTAAATGAAAGTTGGTCAACTGAAATCTATGGTCCAAAGATATCTTTATATATTTTGAAGTGCAGTAAAAGAGACAGGTATGGGGGGGGGGAGGGAGGGAGGGAGTGGGGGAAGGAAAAAGTAAAAGGATGGATACTTTGATTCAGTTCCACATACTTAAGAGATCCTATAGTTAGTCTGTGGATATGCCAGGGGTTGGGTGGGGGGGAGGAACCTTCTGCAACCAGGGTTACCATACTACACACAATGAGTTAAGGCACATATTGTCCTGTGATTTAGAAGCTCATACATATCGCAGAAGGTTATGTATTTTGTTATAATCAAATTGTGAAGCTAGTTGATCCTTTACACATGCTGCCCCCCAACCCCCTCCTTAACCTCTCCCCATACTTAGAGCTAAATATAGGGTTATCAATTCATGTACACAACCAGATGTTTGGTATTGATCTGGTTTATGCCAAACGGTATGCACGCCAAATCCATCATACCTTCGTTTTGTGACTATATAAGGGCCCAAATATATCCAGATGTGCGAAATTAGCCATGTGCAGTAGCTTTAAATGATCAAGTTTGGAATGAAGCAGTCCAACATTACTACATAAAAATCCCATCCATCCAACAATGCTGTTTTGGTTCATTTAAAGGTCATCACCATTGCCCCTAAATATGCTAGATTATCAGATAATGGTCACCCATGCTCACATTTCCTCTCTTATCTACACAGAGGAATTGAAAATAACCCTCAATGGCATGGGAACAACTTGGAGGATCAAAGCTGCTATTAGAAAGTACTTTGAAAAATTTCCAGTAAATTTCTGAGTGCTTTTATTGGGCCAAAACTAATGACCTTTTAATAATTCCATTTTCAGATGGTGGAAACATTTATGTCTGATAGCAGTATGTGCGTGCTTTCCGTCAACATTCTCCAACAAAATACAGCAGCATCTATTGACTGAGCTGCTAAAATGGAGCTGGTTAAAGAAAGGGAGGCTATATTTGTGAAACCCCCTCAGGATAATTCCCAGCAGGGTTTCCCTAAGCCTAAATCAATTTTGCATGGTATACTTCACAAATTATCAAGCTAGCAAAGAGATCACGATCTGATGTGAATTAATCACCAACAAGTTTCAATATCAGAGAGCAATGGCTGTAGATCTATGAATAATAAAATATAACACTGTTTTCATGAAAGTTGTTGAAAAGCTAACAGTATATATACATAGATACACGTAAATATATATATATATATATATATATATAATATATCATATAGGCATGCATCAGTTATTACATCGCATGCCAATAACATACAATCAGTTTCCGTGTTATAATGTGCATATATCATATAGGCATGCATCAGTTATTACATCGCATGCCAATAACATACAATCAGTTTCCGTGTTATAACCCTTCCATATTGGTGATGATTATTGGGAAAGTCGTTACAATAATAATGATAAGAAAAATATAAGTTTAACCACTGAAAAACACATTGCAAATTATTTTTCTTTCAGTAGGTGCCCGAAAATTCTCAGCATATTGCCCGAATTTCACAAAAAAATTTGGTTGCCCAGCCCCCCCCCCCCCCCGCCTCCTACGCCTGTGACTCTCAAGTAAAGTTATAAGATTATGCAGGGTTTTCAGAGTACATTTGAATGACTATAGAGAATGAGAGATCTTGATGGATTTGATTAATTTGTTTGTTCCTAAGGTAATGGTGAGCAGACGTTTATTCCCACCAGAACATAACATAGTTCAAGAGGTGCACTATATGGTTAAGTCAGTTGATAAATACATTAGCGTTTATTTAAGTAAATGATTATTTAATTAAATAAATTCAGGACAGAGCAAGTCTCCCCGATGAGTTAGATCAAGTACAATCATATTTCGGTCAATATCTTGAGTATTTGGCATTACTAATTGTATAACATAAATATAGCAAGTAAACATATACACTGATGTCTTTAAATTCTGTTCGTTAGGAAGTCAGAAGTCACAATAGAACCTGGTCTCCCCATACAAGCAACGCTCGACAACACCACTCCTCCAACTTTGCTAATTTCTGTTGTTTGATTAACAGGATAGAGCAAGTCTCCCTGATGAGTTAGATCAAGTACAATCATATTTTGGTCAATATTCTTGAGCATTTGGTATAACTAATTGTATAACATAAATATAGCAAGTGAACATATTCACCGATGTCTTTAAATTCTGTTTGTTAGGAAGTCTGAAGTTACAATGTACCTGGTCTCTCCATACAAGTAACGCTCGACAACACCACTCCTCCAATTTTGCTTACAGTATTTCATTCATTTATTTTGTTTTATCGACAATTGTGTACAATGGGAAAGGAAGTCTCCCATAAAGTCTTAAAAAGACAAGGTAGGAGACTCCCTGGGAGAAAAGAAAAGAAAAATGTACAAATATATATAATACAGAATAAATGTAATTTCTGCTGTTTGATTCAACACTGACAGCATTTAGCGAATTTCGAGTGGTATGGCTCATATGCTAGGTATAACACAATAGTATGATGATTATTAACATAGGCCAACCTTTGATCGAAGCCATTCAAAATAGTACAATATGACAGGTACAGAGATAGGACCTACAGACAGAAAGATAAGGATAAACCTGCATACAAAGAAAGTAGTACTAGTCTTTTTTTGCGGTTGTGTCTATGTCTGGCATTCCTGGCTACAACAAGGAAATACAGTGTCTGCCCTAAGGCCAGATGTCAATAAACAGAGCTATAGTTGCTGATAGCAGCTTATAGGACCCGACATACATCTGGTAGGACCGAATGGACCATGGAAGCAAACAGGCTGGCAGGCAGACAGACAGACATATAAACAGACCGACACACAAAGCTTGCATCTTTTACTTACCAGGACAGCCAGTTTCATCCGAACCATCTCTACAATCTCTAAAACCATCACAAATTTTCCCGTTTGAGATGCAGCCACTCCCATCGCTACATTGGAAAGCTGAATCGCCGCGGCACCCGTGTACGTTTGGGGCAACGTTCGGCGTCGTCGTCGTCGTTGTGGTAGTCTCGGGAACTATCACAGTCACTACACATAAGAGTAAAATTGCACCGTGTAATCCTGGCATTTTGATTTTTGCTACAATTATCACAGATTATACATCTATTGTTCTGCAAAAGTCAAACGTGTTGGATAGATCACATGGATGTCAACATGTGACACATTGTGACCATGTGGTATGTGTTCTTTATTTGTGACAGGGAGGGAGGGAGGGTCTTGTCCGTCTGTTTACTAAAGTACTAAGTTTTTCGTGTGACTATATACCAAAGATTTAAGTCAGACACTAAAGCTCCTCGAAAAGAAAACGTTTAAACAGCAGCAAAATATTCCAAGGACTTTTGCATTTTTTTATGAGATAATCATGTTTCATCAGTCAAAGAAAAAAAGAGCTTGATGCTGAAAAATGTGGGTCTGTATATTTAATGCTGATTTATCGTTCAGTTATGTGATAATATTTAAGTCAGTGTGAAAACTTGGTCAAGTGGATGTTCAAAATGTTCCAACGGTGAATGGCCAAATGATTACTGCAATGTGTCAGCTGAGTTTTTCTTGCTTTTAAGGATAAACTTTAATTGAATCAAATGTTTCAATTGTCTAATTTGTCTTGTAATAATTGATAATGAAATTATAGTGGAAAGTTAGGATATTATCAAACTGAAATTTGAATAAAAATTCTGTTAGTATACGGAAACCGATTCAGAATCTGTGAGATGTATTCAACGAATACCACCAATTTTCTAACCTCACTCTATAGAGAATTTGCTCACAAACCAATCGACCGAAATAAGCAGCCTTTAATTATTTTGTGGAGCGGGAAATGAAGAAGGACTATGAGGAGTGCGAGCCCCAAAAGAAAAAAACAAAATTCGTAAACATGCAGACAGTTTATTTCAAAATCCAAGGTGGGTCCGATTCTGCCCTGATGACGTGAGTCACAGTTTTGATCAGCCGAGGTTATCATAAACCTTGAGAATCAAGATCGAAACCAATTCACAGAGATCACAGTGAAGTCAAAATCCAGACGCCGCTCATAAAACTTTGGTCACAGTTCCAAAAAATATTTCCAAAATATATCCTTCACCAGACAAAAAAGAAAAAGAATGAGTCACTCAGCTTGTCAATAATTTGATGAACATTATTTCCCAGCTAGCTCAAAGAAACATTATCCACAAAGCTGTTAAAAAGTATTTGGGAAACCCAGCTAAAACAATCCTCCACCAGGAACTAGAATGACTTTTAAGTTGATCTTCCAATTCCAAGGCAGCATAAAAGAGACAACCATCCAGGGTAACAAAATCACCTAGGGAAATATTTTCCACAAAGTTTGGTAGCAAACATGAGAACCATGAATCTCAAAGGAGACCCGTGAAACATCAACGGTGGAAACCAAACAAGTGAAGCAACTACATTGGTTAACTACTACCTTCCTGTCAACAAGTGTCTACACATAAGGCAACCAGCTGAAACTCGCAGAGTTTGCTTGAGGGGACAGGCAAAACCTTGCTTGCTCAAACAGTCCAGGCTACACACACCAACGTAAAAAATTGGAAAGGGAAACATGTAACCTTTCAGCAATGATGATTTCCTGATATGCTGATGCTATGATAGAAAAATCAGAAAGGAAACAATCTAACGCACTTAGGGGAATTCCAACCAAAGAAGTGATCCTCCCAGGTTCACCAATCTATACTTCCCTCTCTAGTTTATTTAGAATCTGAAAGACTTTGTTTCTATCAATTTTACAAAATATTGAAGCAGTTCAATATTTCCCTCCCCCCCCCCCCTTTTTTTTTCTATTTATTTTTGTTGTTGTGGGAGCCAAGCTCCTTTGTGAATGGATTTAAGCAAGTGTTTTCAATCATAGCAGAATACAAAATTTGAAAGGGAGACAAATTTATAAGTATATCCCAACTGGGGAATTTGATTGAGGATTTGACAAAGGGTTCAATTGTGTTACTTCCAGTGAGTGACACAGCTTCGCCAGCTGAAGGGATTACCAGGGTTAGAACTTTCCCAGTTTTCCGAGCTGGCCTCCTTTTCGCAAAGTCTTCAAAGGAAAAAGATCAGTCAACAAATGTAAAATGTTTTCAACAAACATAAATAAAAATCTCTGAAATACCCAGACATGGCCAGCTGACATTCCACTGGTTTAACTTTTCATGCAAAGAAGATCAACAAACAACAGAATAGAAAGTGCAACCATTCTATTTACCTACATTGGAAAGATAAACTTGTACCAAGATTTTTAGACTTTATTGTAACTTTTCCAACGAATAATGTTACGGAGCCTGCTAGGACGGCAAATGCTTGATGGATTAAGTAGGAGATGATACTAAATCAACTTTTTCTTACTATTTATCGTATAAAAAGTTCAATAATAGAAACATCAAGAAGATTGCAACTTTCTCTACATTAGATCAATTTAGTCGTATGGTTTTATTTCCACAATTCAGACGACAACTAAGTCCTGCAAAGATTGCAGTCAGAATGTGTCTTGTAAACGATACGTGGCTGATGTCACAAAATTGTGACAGATCTTTTCCATTTTCAAAATCTTAAAGTCAATTTTGTACTTAGAGACTTTTTGACTGATTTCTGAAGAAAAAAAAACCTTTCTATCCTTATTAGTCATAATTATCTGGACCAACAAATTTTAAGAATACTTCCTTTAGAAATCCCACAAAACCTCCTATTTCGTCCGGCAAAATGGGGAGTTCAAGGTGATTAATTTCAATAAACGCAGGATAAAATTTGGTAAGAAATATAGATATGCTTGATGTGGTTGGAACCAAGTAATTATCTTTGGTAAGTGCAAATACTGCTTTAAAATATCCTTAGTATTTTAACAGATAATTTACTATATGGACAATCAAGTTGCATAAAAATCAGTGATGTAAACAATTATTGGGGGGGAATAGTTCTCATTGCCCTTATCTTGCCCCTCCTCCTACTCCCCAGTGTTGGGAGCCCTGAGAAGGAGGGGTGTTAATCGTATTTCATTCCTTAAAGCAGCTGGTTTGGTTAAATTAGTCACCAATTTCCAGCAATTCTTCCAAACTGCCTACTAAATAGTCAATCTATGAAACCACTATTATTACTAACACTATGCTGTACTTTCATCTATTTTGGTCCTTTATTCTAGCCCAACATGGACCAGACATTTGTAGCAGTGTAACACACAAAAAAATCAACTATTGGATGAAGATAACCTTCCTTCATCAGCATCCTGGTTTTTTTTTATAGTATTATTATTTTCACTATTTTTAGATAAGTTTATTTCTTTTACCTTTACAAACATACTTGCACTGCAAGGGCTCACTGATTGCCAGGGACTTGAATCCTTAACTTAATTAACAGTGATATATATCTCTAATTTGACACTTGCTCCAAATCTATCTAAATGACTTTAAGATTTATCATTTGGGAAAACTTCACAATCAATTTGGATGAATGGAAGTCAGATTGCAGGTGGTGATTTTGTTGTCATGGCGACAAGTCACATGTGTTTTTCATAGAGAGGGAACAGCACATGGGTGGCAATGTCTGGCTGTGAATTGGAAAAAAAACTGTAACAGAATCAACAGTTAGGACTAAATATGGGACCATGTGGTCTACCCAACCCAGTTTTGTTTGGCAATGAAAGTTGTTAGCCCTACAGTATAAAAACTTGACACAAAAATTACAAGGAATTTGGGAAAGAAAGGGATCTAATGATGCCACGACTGGACATTTCCACCTTGAGCCTTGAGGGTGTTAAGAATCGTGATCACCAACCAAGACAGAGAAACCGCAGCTAGACTAGACCATTTCACATGAGGGGGTTTGGTTGTATCATTGCTAGAAGCAGGGTTGAATGTCTGGTGATTAAAGGTCATTAAGAACTGACATCCAAATATGCTAGAAAGTCAAATAAATGGTCACTGATCTTGAGTATTCGACAAACATGGCAACCACTGCCCTCAAGGAATCCTGCCTCGCTGAGACATTCTAAAATGTCTCACATTGTGAGCATATCTCTCAATGTCGCGAGGCAGTACGCACAAATGATTTGGCAGAAGCACAGGAAAGGTACTTTTGATGACTTTTAACGAGTCGGAAGTATGGATACCCGATGATTTCAGTTCAGATTAAAGGTCTGCCGTATAGACCCCAACTACAGCACCCTATCATGGAAAAGTTTCTTAAGATTACGTAATCAACCTGCCTTGGTCATAAGTGCATAAAATGGCCTCTTTTTACCAATTAGTCTGCAACGCCTGCCACATATTTTTTCTTGTATGAGGGTCTTTGTGTGAACGCTGTATGATTAACTACATTGTAGACATTAACATATTTCCACACAGCATTTACGCAAAAGAGCCAAATGGTGTCAAGAAGCTATGCAGGCTAATCTTAGAGCCTGAGGTGGATGACGACCGTGGCAGGTCGATTACGTAATCACAAAACTTTCTAGCTATAGCGTGCTATAATTGGAGCCAATAAAGCAGATCTTTAAATATCATTCTTTTAATCTCTTACAGGGAACAATTTATCCGGTATCGCATCGTAAACAATGATATGAAAAATGGGCTAATTGCTATACAAGTGCAAAGTTTTTTGTTTGTTTTTTTATTGTTTTTAAACACGCACCACGGTATTTTGTATGGTAACAGTCAGGAGCCTGCTATACGACATCCAAGCACTAAATTTTTCCCTGATGTGCAACTGTGTATATATATATATACAAAACAGAAATCTTGTGCTTAGATTGCAATACAACCATACTGTAAAATGTATACATATATGTAGATCATATACAAAAGATTGAGGAAATTCCCAACAAAGTTTCAGGAAGAAACTTGTTGTAGGTAAAACCTGACTCATGTATTTATTTACAGTGCATCCTAATGGGAGACATTAAACTTGAACTACCACACAATATGATCTACTTCCTACATCTCCCTAGTTTGGACAAACTTCAATAACTTCACAGAAGAAAATAAATTACTTTCCCTTTTAACTTCTCTCTCGACTTTTTTAATCTACATTAAGCGGACCTACCACCAAGGAGATGCAATTTATTCTTTTGGCCTTTAACTGCAATCTGTTAAAAAAAGGGAAGCATATTTATTCAATTTCAAACCAATGCCACGCTAATTTGTGCTTGTGTTTTGCCCGGCATGGGTGCCGCCAGGGGTACATGCCATCTCCGAAATCAAGCCCACCTGTATCCTTTGTTAGTGTGCTATACTGACCGTCCTCAGAGGCCTCCCATTATTATCATAACTTGAAAGAATACTTTCAAATCTCTGGTATCCACGATCTTTCAACTGGTTTAAAGTAGATGAATAAATAACGCAAGAGTTGACACTTGAAAGAATTAGGTGACCGAAATGATTTTTGAGCACCCTTCGGGGTGGATATACAAGATTGAAAGGAAAGTTTGCAGAGACTTTCTACAGGATTACCGTCTCAAGAAAAACATTGTGTTTAACTGCCACCTTTAAAGGGAAACATGATATCTTGAGTTAGGGGATCAATTCCGTAACCGCAAAACATGTCATGCAGATTTTGAAAATCCATTCTGTGCTTATGCAGGAGCTAATGTTTTTTAACAAGAACTACTTTCAATTCATTTGTCAGTTTCAACCATGCTATGTAACTCAAAATACGATTAAAATCGATGAAAATAAGACACCTTCTCAGATTTTTTCATCACTTTTTACTGAACTAAGATGTATACGTCCTACATTTTTCTATCCATTGAAGATTCAAGGTTTATCAAACAAGCTGTAATAACAGATTCAATACGATCCTCAACATTAGGTTGCCTAGACGATTCTTCATTTTAGTATTATTAGACACATGTGAAGGGAAACTTGGAAAAACTTTCAAACTTTTTAGCTGAGGATTTCTCTAAAACTGTTCAAAAGTTATTCACAGATGTTGAAGACTTCTGGAAAAAAAATGTTACAATTTTTTTTAACCTCCTATGCAAAATGCAAAGAAATTGCTTATTTTGACAATATTAAAAAAAAAAACTGTTCCCCTTTAAACAGCTATCAGTAGCAATTCTTTTGAACAGCTTGCATTCTTTACATTGAATACGTTATATTAATCTTTAAAAAAAAAAAAAAAAAAATCATCTTCTAAGAGTCAGAGTGTATAAAGTATCTCTACACTCTTATTGATAACAATTCAGATGAAACATGAAAGCATTTATATCGCTTTGAACTTTTCTTTTCTTTCTTTCGTGTGTTTTCTCTCCAGCGTGATATGAAAGGTCTATAAACTATAACCCAGCTCATGCCCCTTTATCTATGTCTGTTGTCACCCCCTCCCCCCCCCTTGTGCTAGTAAATTAATTACTTCCAGTTGCATGATTGCGTTTCAATCTAAGGAGGCGTTCTTCGCAATGACAATAAGAGATAAAAGATCGATAAAAGATCGGTCCTTACGACACGGATGGACCACAAATTGTTGGCATAACTGACTGTAGAATTCCATCCGACTAATATAACGACGTGACGATTCATTGGGAACATCCTCTGATAACATATTAGTGATGATATATGTACTGGATAAAACATATGATAATTAAGCTTGACAATTAACATTTGGAGCCTGTACTATTGGTACATGATCTTGTTGCTACAACTAGGTGCTGTACAATTAGAGACACATCAACAACACTGACTGCCACAGCTATCTTCAAACATTAATTGTTAGCATACTGATGAGAGAGTTCACTTGGGAATGGGGGAGGGGGGGATGATATAATTATACGACCCCTTAATTAGTACAAGTTAATAACCAACATACAGCTTTTCTGTTCCTTTATAATGTTAGACTACTTTTCCGAAAATCTTGTTTTCCGATTTACAAGCTCAGAACCCAATAAAGGCAATAGGTCATTTAATTTCCCACTGAATCCCACAATGCCCACTACCCACCTCCTACCCACCCCTACTTTACTTAAGGAATGATCATTCCTCCTGGAAACATTAACCGTCATTCAACTTTATACCAATATTGTAGAGACAATGATACTAGCAAATAAACTTCAGAGGTTCGTATTAAAGTGAAGCAATTAAACATTTTGTCAGCCAAAATTTCCTGGACTGGCCTAAATATTTTTTTTAAAAAAAGTGTAAATATAATTAGAAGCAACTATGGGATTCTAATCACACATGGTTTCTGTGTTATATATTGAAGGGTATCTATCAATCATGTATAGTCCGTTTCATGGCTTCTCATCACAATATCACAATTATGATAAGAATTAAACACAAGATAAAACAAAATAAGACTTTCAAATCAAGACAGAAAACAGATTAATAGCTGATGGCACTAGTTATCATCTGTCACATGAGACAATGACAACACCCTACTCAATGAGAGTACAGTAAGTTATAAAAAATTTTACCCTCCAGGAAAAAAACCTGATAAAAATCTGATTTGTTTACAAACTTTGTTATGGAAATAACTCACAAGGGTGTAATTGATCTCCAAGAAAATATAATTGAAAATATTCTTGTCTTGGCTTCCCAATGATCATCACCACCGCTTGTCACCCTGTTGGAAGAAAGCTTCATTCCATTTTCAAGAGGTGAGGACTCCCCAAGGTGAAGGAAGGTTTCAATCATAGCTCGAAAACATTTTTTCCGCATTCACATGGGATTACTCGATAGTGATTGGAAGTTGTAAATGAAGATTATAATCAAAACTACCTGTCTGCGACAACCCAGCTGATTTGTTACGATTCGTTTTCCCTCAAAGTCGAATTGAATCATTTACCAGTTATTTTTATGACGCCGAGTCTTAACTCCTGACTTGATTATTCGAGTCACAGGATCGACTGTGTGGTTAAAAGCTTGACAGAGTTTTCGAGTCACTTTACATTGGAAACTTGATGACTCCAGTCACGGCTCGTTAAAATGCTGTTGAATGCGTTAATACCCCAGCTCTGTTAGAAACGCCTGAATCTACAGTGAGATCTTGCCACAGGACCTCCCTCTTTTTTCAGTTCCAAACTTTCACATATAAATGTGCATGGTTTCCGACACCTTCGCAGATCTAAAAGATTAATTGTTAAAGGGTGTGAAGACTCGCGCAAAAAGAAACGTCTAATGCCGGTAATCTGACCTAGTTTCGAATGAGGTGTAACAGAAGTGTTAGACACCACCATCGATCCCAGAAAATACGCACACAGCTTGCTACCTTCGGTAATTAGACACTATAGTGTACAGTCAGTACATACAGCTGCGGTCAATACCCACAGCACAGTGTACAAACGATACAGCGATTGACATCTCAGGTCCAGCTAAAGATAACAAGGTATCACGTTTCATTACTGTCTGCATTTTGTAGCGACAAGCAGAAAACTTCACTGGCAAGCAACGGAAAGTTAACTTTTTCAGAGCGCAGCACACGGTTTGGGGCGAGTCTTCAATGCCTTTAAAGCTGTCCGATTTATGCATTCAATTGCAAACAATTGCAAACCGATGCCTGGAATCATGACGGCCTAAAACAGGTCCTTTAGCTTAGATATGCAATTCCAAGTATTTATCATGATGTAACTCTAATCCAAAGTATGTTAAGAGTTTTAGAATGTTTGACGGGAATTAATGATCACGTTTGGAAGATCAAATCTGTAATTTGAATTCCTTGACGCCCAGATCAGGTTAGACAGCTTTAAAGCAGCTTTTGAAGTTAGCTTTAAATTTGATAAAATGTTTTGATGCTGCTTTTCTTACTACTGTACAATCTCAAATCAATAGAGCTCATTTAGCATGTTCATGTAGATGTTTTCACTGTGTTATATATATACATCACTATGACAAGATCAGACTACACAATGTGGAGGATTGAAACAACATTATAATATATTATTATATATATAAGTACTGACTCATTAACCTTCATTTAGTGGCAAAAATCAAGACTCGTGAGTGTCCTAGTGTGATAAATTTCAATTATTACAAATGCTGCTTTAAAATGCCACAATTCATGAGCATGCAAATCCCATATGAATACAGCCTACAGAACTAGTCTAGCTATTATTATTATTATTTTTCCTTTTTTTTTTTAAATTTTAATTTAAGGAACTTTGGCATCATGTCAAAAAAGAAAAGCTACAGGCAGCTGCAAAACTCTGCCCAGCGAGGATGAATCAAATATCAAACAATAAAGGAATTTATCTGCAAACCTGCAGTACGTGCTTACTGTTGTGAAACTGGAGGGCAGCATAGATTTTTGGCCTATGTGCAACCTGGAAGCATACACACTGTACAGCTATCCTCTCAACATCATACTTTTGACATGGCCAGGGAATAATTGATCCAACTATTGCATCGTCAAATGCTGTTCAAATATGGTCAATTTGCTGTACAAGCCCAAAGATGGATAATGGTTAACTACAAAGGAACCATAGTATTTATTAAATGACAAAAATCAGAGCCTTCGAAACAGATGTATACACAAAGTATGAGGAATGAATTATTCCCTGATGATCCCTTAATGAGATGTATTAAATTATTCCCTGATCAGTGATACTTAATCAGATGTATTAAACTATTCCCTGATGATCCCTTAATTAGATGTATTAAATTATTCCCTGATCAGTGATACTTTAATCAGATGTATTGAATTATTCCTGATGATTCCTTAATAGATTGTATTAAATTATTCCCTGATGATACTTTAATCAGATGTATTAAATTATTCCCTAATGATTCCTTAATAGGATGTATTAAATTATTTCCTGATGATACTTTAATCAGATGTATTGAATTATTCCCTGATGATCCCTTAATGAGATGTATGAAATTATTCCCTGATCAGTGATACTTTTATCAGATGTATTGAATTATTCCCTGATGATCCCTTCATGAGATGTATGAAATTATTCCCTGATCAGTGGTACTTTAATCAGATGTATTGAATTATTCCTGATGATTCCTTAATAGGATGTATTAAATTATTCCCTGATGATACTTTAATCAGATGTATTAAATTATTCCCTGACAATACCTTAATGAGATGTATTATATTATTCCCTGATCATTGATACTTTAATCAGATGTATTGAATTATTCCCTAATGATCCCTTAATGAGATGTATTAAATTATTCCCTGATCAGTGATACTTTAATCAGATGTATTGAATTATTCCCTGATGATCCCTTAATGAGATGTATTAAATTATTCCCTGATCAGTGATACTTTAATCAGATGTACTGAATTATTCCCTGATGATCCCTTAATGAGATGTATTAAACTGTCTATAAAGAAACTGGCTTCCAATTCACATTTGTTATTTGAACATTGATAGATTCTGTTATTACAGTCAACCAGGTTTGGGCTTCACTATGACTTAATGAAGACTTCTCTATAGATCTACAATATAAAACCAACCCCCCTACCCCTACCCCCACCCCTCCCCTCCACTCCCCCAACCCTCCTTACCTGCATCTCTGATATAGCAACAATGTATGACCATGGTGTACATGCATGTGTTTGGCACCCTACACAGTAACTACCACAGGTAATGTTCGCAGAATGTACTGGAGAAAGATAACCTTTATCTACAAATAAATAGAGCTACAAGATGATATGGAAGAGTACAATGAACCCAGATGATAAATACAGAGCTTATAAATAACAAGAATGCAAAAATGGAACCAATTTAGTACATATGTGAGCTACATCCCATTAAGAGAGACTATATAATAATTATCTATTAATGTACCAATGGCTGGCTATACCTATGGTGTGCATGTGCAATAAAATAAGGAACGGATTAACCATAATTATGACTTGAGGCGAATAGGTGATATACTGTACATGAATATCCATAGGGTATAGTGCGGAATAACTGTAATCGTCTGTGAATCAGCAAACAGCTGGATGAAAGTTTCTTCAGGAAATAACAATGATTCCATACTAAACTAATGAATATGCATGTACTGTAACTCTCTTGAAAGTCACTCAAATTGAGACAAGTGTTTATATGGTATTGTCAGGTCACACAAAAAAGCACAGTTTGTAGTTGTAACGTGAGTAGGTGGGCTCGAATTATAGGGACCTACAGGGGCAAGGCAACTTTCTAAGGGCAAGTCAGAAATTGGGGTGTCCTCTGAAATGTTAGGACCTCTCAAAGCAAGTTTCAAACTTTAAAAGGGCAGCAAGCAATCTTTTTTTTCCAATGTGAGAAAACATACACATTGAGATGACAACAACCTGCAACCTTTTTCTTTTCTTGTGTTTTTCTGTTCTTGACACTACTGAATTAGCATTTCTCAGACAGCAAATCAATACTTCAATGATTACCGATCAAGTTCATCATGCACGCATGCATATCAACTTGTCCAGAGAGGCACTGCCATTGTTGCCATTGAGTGATTTTTAAAGGTATTACCGTAAGTGGTAGGGCCATTGATTCATCTAAGCCCTAATGAGGTGGTATCAATGTTCTGTTTCTACTAGATAAGGAGTTCATATCGTCAATATACCAGTGCTAAGAGTTTGAAGCGTGACCTGAAAGTGACATTTAGAGTGGTAGTATTACAAAACTATCCCTATAACAGCTGCTTGAATTATAATATAAAATATCATAATCATAGTTTTCATCAAGCATCTTCGGGAGTAAAGGAAGTAATAAGAATTTAGTGAGAGCTGCATGGATGGATGAGAATAATAATCCTAAAGAAATGATATTACGTCTGTACACTGTAAGCTTATCTTCGTGTGTGGGCATGCACATCTTTCTCAAAAGTGTCACTGACATTTTGCCTGAAAAATTTACAAACTTGAATCTATTTTTGATGTACTGTTATGAATACAAAGGGAACCACAAAACATTTCAAAGAATCCTCCAAAGTATTGCAAATATAATGCTATTTTGGGGGGCTTAAATAAGCTCCAATTGAGTTTATTTAAAAACTATAAATAAAAATATGTTCATGCAAGAAAATTTCATATCCGGAGAAATCCATCTTACACAAGGATTTTGTTGTTATTATGCATTTAAGTCGATCACAGATAGTAGTCCAGCTAGATCAGAAGAGAGGGAAAGATGTGAATAGATTCATCTATTGGTAGGATGGCAAAGTGAGTTCCAGTTTTACATATAGATCATATCCAAGGGAACTAACATCTTTGTTTACAAGTTAAAGATGTTTACACTAACAAGATTCTACATTTCATTTCCACTCAGCACTGTGAATAATTATCTCTTATCATTTAACCTATTTCTAAAAGTTGGAAAGAATTGGAATTATACTTATCCAAACCCCCCCCCCCCCTCCAACCTTAGACCCAATGATCTCCACTTCTGACCTTTTTTGGCTCATAACTCTCTTTTTTTTTTTCCTTCATTTGATATTGTGGATTCCCATTTGACTGTTTACAATTACAATTTTTTTCGTTTTTCTTTCATGAATTTAGCACAATTGATCTAAAATTTATCGAAAAAATATGAAGAAAAGAAAATAAAATAAAGAAAAGAGACTAATTTCTACCAGACAAACCAATGACTGAAACTACAAGGTACCCTCTGTTATACTACAGAATCCGCTAAAATCATGAAAACAAAGAGAACGTGAGCAAGAAGAAAGGTAGCTTCCGAAAATACATACACCGTAAGGATGTTTAAGAATGGAATGATGTGTTGAGTATACGTGCATGCAACCCCTGCACTACCCCAGTGGCGTAACCAAGGTACATGAAATGCTCCCAGAGCCAGCTGACCTTAAACTGAGGTCTTGTTGAATATTCATATCACTAGACGTTATGCAGATTTTCATTTCTTTTTGTCCTTAACGTTCGCATAACAACCTACCAAATTATATCAAATCATTGCTTTGAAATACCGTTTATGACATTTAATACTAACATGTGTATGTATTCAATTTCAGACATTTTTGTAAAAAAAACCTTATCAAATTTTATATCAAAAATACTCTTGTTTAAAGCTATATAATCACCAAAATGAAAGAAATTCACTTAAGATTAGAAAATCAGGATTTCTCAGTTGAATTCATCCCCACAAAAATACCAAGATATATTGGTAACTGACTACACAAGTACATGCGGTACATGAAATGAAGCAAAGATATAGGTTACTGTTAAGTCTAATAGTTACTTGCTACAACTGAATCTGTATAATATGAAAATGAGATGACTATATAATATAGGCTAACATCAGTCATTAATCCATACCAACCACCCACAAAAGTCTGCGAAAACCAACATTTTACCATTTTACCTTCCCATTTTCCACACAGCCCTATCTCTGTCTCTCTCATCTTCCTCCCAATCTGCTCCTCTTTCTCTCTCTTCCGCTCCTTCCCCCAGCCCACCCCCCTCCCCCCTTACACCCTCTTTTCACTCCTATCTCTCTCCCTATCCTTGTTCCTCCTCACCAAAATTTGACGAGCTTCATGACAAGAAATCACCATTTGCTTAACCTAAAAATTTGCTTTAGGATTCAGCCTGTAGGTTTTACATCTCTCTTTAAAAAGTTTTTAGAGTCCCTCCTTTTTCTTTAACCCCTTAAAAGCTGGTTACACCACTGAACCCATGAAAATAGGCAAAAAAGAAGAATAGATGACATAAGAATAGTTTGCGATGACGGAAGCAAGAATTAGAGAAACAATCCATACCTGGCTTGTCGCATTTAACGACGTCTGGAAAAATTTAAGAAACAGAAAGTTGTCAGGAAAGTACTCCAAAGAACAGAGCTGCACTTTTTGCTAAAAAAAAGTATTATTTGCAGTTTTATGATGAATGCATGAAGATATTGGCAACTATTGCACCCTGATGGCAACACCTTAAAAATGTTGAGAAAATATTTTCATCATGAAAGCTGCAAAAACAAGGGTCAATAAGAATGCATTTGTTCCAAACAACCAGCAAAATTTAGAAAATTAGAATATAAGATATTATACATATTTTTCGGTTGCAACCAGAGCAATACATCGGCAACTTGTTAATATATGTACAGACATTTGCCTTCAGAAATGTACCCATATCTGATCGATGGGCAACCCTCACCACAGATTGGACGCGAAAAGCAATTAGAAGGGTACACGACTATTTTACTCGACCAAGTCACTTATTCAAATCACATTAAAAGTGGGAAGTTTCCCTTCGGCAATAACTGTGCATGGCATTCTGGTCAGTGCCCTAACACTAAGCATATTGTATGTGCACAGTGCTGTACCATGCACTAAAATATTACAATTAGGACTGTGATCTATCAACGATGTCATCTGACTTTTATGCCAATGTTTATTAAAATTGCTCATGCACTATTTTTACATTAATTGGGGGGGGGGGGGTTCATGACACACAAACAATGAACAGAGCTATGGTATTACATATACATGTGTCAAAATTCTTAATTGCTAATTTGAAGTAATGCAGCACCTACTGTAATAGCTTCCTACTGATTAAAGGCAAATTAATAAACCACGCCTAAACATTAAAGTGAAAACATCCATAGGTCTGTATTGCTTCAAACACCAATCCTACATTTGCCAATCCCTGCTCTGCCCATCCTCTGGAAAATCAGGAGTAGTAAAATAAAAGAGTTACCAAAACTGTGTTCTCTCATTTTAAAATGAAACAAATCTGTAAGCAAACTGCTTAACCACTAAAGACCCTGTTTCAGCGTCTGTGTAAATTTAGAGGGCCTGACATTTCGATCCCCTCTCATTTTAAACGGAATTAACCAGTTCTATCTTGACAGGTTTTGAACTGGTTAACCTGTTGATTCCTGTTATGGTATACCGTTGGAACAAGTTAATTCTTTGGGCGAATAATCGGTTATCAAAGATATTTTGGCCCCTTCTGGATATGTTCCTGCGAATGTCCGTGCTTACAAACACTTGATTATTCCAATAGAGAGTTGTTTGTGTCACGTCAGTTAAACGCCTAATGAACATCGGTTGTTTTGTACAACTCTGATGTTTTGGTGAAAAATTGCAGAGATTTTGGTGGACTTTTCTTTTTCTGTCTTCGCGATCTATCAGTTGAGTATCTGATATCATAAGACTGCAAAGTCAATGAAATTTGCATGCAAGCATACATATTACTGAAGTAGCAAACTGATACTGTACACGATATTTAAACCTTACTATGGGTGAAAAGCATAACCTGATGCAGTCTGTACACATAACCATCTCTTTCAGACACTGATCCAGGGAAGTGTTGGGGATTGTACACTCCTCCCCCCCCCCCCACCTCATCCCATCCTATCCCTCTTTCTCTAGCTCACAATGCAAAAGTAGTTAGAAGTACAGCTTGCATTTTACAGCTTGCATTTTGAGCTCATTATAGACCTAATTTCATGTCTAAATATGTCTCAGAATTCACCATTTTGACATGTGAAATTTTACATTTCTCGGCTTCCAAATCTGCCCCCTTAATGACACTTTTACATGTTAATTTTAGTAACAATATGAGCTTGTTTTGCAAGGTTTCTTTATATTTTTCCCTTTGCCATTCTATTATTAGTAACAAATCACATTCAGACATCAACATCATGATTACAACGTTTCCTAACATATCTGACCACATTTTGGCTCAGAGTGGATTGGAATTTAAGATATCTGTATATGAAGTTTTACTCTTTCATGAGTGTAGTGAATGTCAACATGTGTTGACTCAAATATTACAGCCCCATTGAAGAATGTCTCAGTTAATTGCTGCAAAATACTTAGGAGTAGACAATGTGCCTCCACAAGAGGCTGGACCTATGTTGTATTTTGCATTTCTATCCGCAGAATATTTAAATACACATTAACATCTGTGTCGTCCCCAATGATAGATGAATCCATGTGAAAAAAATGGTTTTAAAAATTTATAATTGATTATCAGAAATCAAATTTAAAGTCACTCAAAGGGTTTGACAGATTAGGTATTGATGTCATTGATGACCATATACTTAACAAGCTGTCATTTTAAACACATTGATATCTGTGTGGTCCCCCAATGATACATAAATATTCATAATGGTGAAAAAAAATGGTTTTAAAAATTTGTAATTGATTATCAGAAATCAAATTTAAAGTTACACAAATGGTTTGACAGTTATGTATTGAAGTCATTGATGACCATATACTTAACAAGCTGTAATTTTATTTTAATTTAAATTTTTCTTAACGTTTGTGAAATCAGCTTTGATATCTGGCAGCCTACATCACATACAACAATAACAACAGAAACTGCTTCCATGTTTAACTGTCCAATGAACCTATTGTATTAACCAAAGAAACTAAAGTTGAGAAGAAAATACACAGAATCAAGAAATGAACTATAAATTTAGTCAAATAAGGAAGAAGTTCCCCGAAAATGACCGATACATCTTTTACCGTCATCATATTTTCGATATTCGCGATTTTCTTCACTGTAACTGTGTGATATAAAGTTTCAAGCATGACATTCCTCGATATCTCGGAATTATTTTCACGGTTGGAATCTGCAGAATATTTCTTATAAAACAATTGATATTATATAGCAGAATGATAAATTAAAAGGTGAAGTTTAATTAAAGACAAGGAGTGGAAAGAACGTTGGACAGCATCCACACAATGTCGGTCACCTGGAATGTTACAGAATGTACCACAAAAAGGAGTCTTTGTTGGGTAGAGGAATGAGTGGGCTGTGACAAAGAGACAGGGGTAAGAGGCACAAGTTGGGGTGGGCGGGGGTACATGAGTAAGCTGAATGGGTAAGGTATTGAAGGAATAGGGTGAACAATTGCAGAACAGTTTACTTTGGGTTTGCAAACACCAATTATGATATTCGTCTGCTCGTCCTCGAAAAATCAAAGCCTTCTCAGATTTTGACAAGGATAAAATGCACAGAGTTGAAAAGGATGTAAATTTGACTCCATAAACAATTGTACATTGCTATTCACTGTGAAACAAATAACTCCATGTAAAGTGAATTGGAATCGAAGCACTTAATGAAAGCAGTATATAAACAGACAGCAGAAATGCAATGTACAGTAGTAAACAATGTAGTAAACTGCAAACGAAGAAAAAGAGTACCCATCTGAGGCAAAATTAACGATGACATAAATTACAACATGAATTAACGATGACATCAAAATGAACTAAGAAAGAAGGAAATTCAACAGATTCCACCATATTTCCTTTTGTTTTTGAGTAAGAAGCTATCCAACCGCAAGAATAATATCAGATACCATGTGAAGGTGGCGTTCATTGAACCGACCAAGGAGCAGAACGAAAAAGGAGACATCATGCACTAATTTTATTAAGAATGGAAGTAGAAGGGGGGGCAGCAAGGGGGGTTAGGCAGGTAAAGTTATTAAGTATTAACAAGTGTGAGTTTGGATCTTCTTTTGTGAGATTTGTTGGTTCTGCATGAGGCAGGTATGACATGTCAAGTAGATGTGAGGTGTACAGCAGTTAAAGGAGTTGTTTGTATTTGACGAGATAAATGTCCAGGGGTTGTTTGTATTTGACAGTATAATTGTCCTGGGGTTGTTTGTATTTGACAGGATATGTCCAGAAGTTGTGTATTTGACAGGATAGATGTCCAGGAGTTCTTTGTATTTGACGGGGTAGATGTCCAGGAGTTGTTTGTATTTGGCAAGATAACTGTCCAGGGGTTGTTTGTATTTGACAGGATAAATGTCCAGGTGTTGTTTGTATTTGACCGGATAAATGTCCAGGAGTGGTTTGTATTTGACACGATAAATGCAAACAGATGAACCTGTAGTCCACAAATAGTGAATTAAACATAAAATGTAAACAAAATGAAATGATAAAACATTCTTCACTCAATGACTATGTTATGTAAAAGAACTGTTTGGTTTTGTCTGTAGTTGTAGCAGGAATGCTAACATGTTGTAAACATAAGTGGTTGTGAGGAAGTGTACAGCAGTCATGGGGGAATATTTTAAATTTGACAGCATGTATAAATGTATTAACGTCTGTGGGAGTCTTTTGCCATCAATAACGAAAACAAACGCTAATTTATTTTGGCACAAAATGTAACAGAAACGATATAACAAAGAAAACATTCAACATATACATAAACTTTGCTCCTAGAAGGAAGTTTTGCGAGTGGAGAAGATCCTGTTAGGATCAAAAGATCACAATCTCTAAATTCTGAATGCTTTACCTATATGCGTGGTATTTGTATTAAACAAAAGGTATTGAACACGTTAATCTTTGTCATTTTTGAGTCATATTCAAATGAATAATTTCAAGATCCACCTCTATGAAACAGATATTTATTCCCATCCAAACCCCAAAATATGCAACAATGCTAACGATGAGGTCTGTAAATAAAGAATGAGAAACATGTTCTACCTTGTTCTGCCTCTTCTCCCCTCCCTTTCCTTCCCCTCCCCAACCCCCACCCCTCCCCAACCCCCCACCCCACCCCTTCCTTCTTTCATTCCTACCGTTTGAAAGGAATGAAGCACTTACTTGGTATACATGTATGACCTGACAGAGTAGCTTTGCAGTCAAAATCTTCGCCACAGTCGGCAAACTCACAAGCATCTACAAAAGAAAGAAAAAAATCCAATAAGAATTGAACATGATTATAAATGCCAGGTAATTCAAAGTTGTTGAGAAAGAATTTCAGCACTGAACTGAGACTCCACAACTTTAGAAAATACTCAATACCTGGCTCAACTCTTAACACTACACTTTTTTTTTTTAAAACATACTGTTAGGGTTACTTAATTTGAGCACTCTGTTCCCATCCCTGCCTCCCTCCCTTAACCCCCCCCCCCTCCTTCAGAATCCCATAGACCCATTATCATTTAACAAAAGTAGTTATGAAAAGTAGGAAAAAAAGCCAAACAAATTTTCACCAGCTTGTACGTGATTAATAACAAAGAGATCAAGAGAAGCAAACAAAAATGAAAGAAGAATTAGGTGCCATTTTAAGAATTAAAAGTAAATAAAAGATCCCCTTTAAGACTTTACGAAGGAGACCCTTGGCAAAGTACCCACAATTCTCCTTGTCTGTTTGGATCCCTCACATATTTCCACTCCCCTACCTTCCTACCTCCCACCCCCCCTCACCCACCCCTGCAATGACATGAAAAGTTTTTCTATTTCAAATACCTGGATACATTACCATCAACCATTTCCAAAAACCACTTATATCACTGATCATGTGACGCATGTTATCTTCTATGTGCAAACCACATAATGCTGTTATTTCTCCCCTCCGCCCCCTCCCCCCATTCAGGTGCAATAAGCTGGCAATTTCTCTCAACCATTTAGTTACAAAAACCAAACTCTGTCCTGATTCTTATGCGAAAGTAGGTTCTAAGGCTAGATAAATCTACTACACTGTACACTATTCGTGTGTTAATTAGTTCTAAGGGTACCTCTTGACGTCTGGTTGAACAAGGAACAGACTTTTTCCCCTCCAGTTTCTTTAAAACATCTACTACACAGGGGCGTAGCGAGGAATTTGCCAAGGGAGTGGCGAAACTTGTAAGCAAACTATCTAAGCGTAGCGCCACCATGAGTTGGCGCGAAGCGTAGAAGAAAATTTCGGCCGAAAATGCCTCCTAAATCGCTGGAAATGCCACTTCCCAGGCCTTGCAAGTTGCATCTAAGCATGTTTAATTTTGAAATTACTAGCGATATCATAAAAAAATACAAAAAATATGCTCAGTGGGGGGGCGGTCGCCCCCTTTGCCCCCACCCCCTTGGCTACGCGCCTGCTACCACGACACACAAAACATACCAAATAGCAGTCACACTCTGCTGTTTTGATAAATAAATTTAATTAGCTGGCTAAATTGGAGTAGGTTCTTACTTGACACTAAGGTGTATGAGAGTTGATTGCTCAAGACTCTTAGATTGCCCAGGCTGCCTCTCCCCACCGAACCTGTCAGAACTTTTAGAAGTTGATCATCGTTAAAGTAAGACTCGGTGCCCAAGTCAATGTGGATCTCGACTCCATAGTCAGACTCTCTGCGTTAAAGATGAAGAAAGGAAACAGATTTCAAAACACGGCCCGCTGATGAAATGTAAAACGTACTGGAGACATTTCTCCCAAAGTTCTTCTTTTTCAATAAAATCATATTGAATGGATGATATTTCAATGCGTTACCACATTTTATGACTCCTACAGACATTACTTGAGAAAGTCAAGTATTTGTGAATATTATTCATGAAAAATGTTCAATGGAACCGGCCATCTGAAGAAAATGTGCAATGTAAATTTTGCATTACATTAATGTAATCCACACATGTTACACATGTACAGAGGCATTGAGAAACAAGTCAGACCCTGCGTACAATTACGTCACTGGGCCTCCCTCTTTATACACTGTATAATTTCATGGGAGGGAGATGCCCTGAGCAGATCAAACAATTGTTCAAGCAAATCATTTTCACCCATGACTGCAACTTTTTTTGCCTTACTTTTCCCATAATATCCTGGGGCCCCCTTAAGTTACACTGGGCCTACATGCTACAGCCCCTCATGAATAGTAATTACCTTTAAAATCAGCCACTTGGCAATTATACATGATCTCTCGTTAGTCCTGAATGTGACTTTAAGGACATCAAGGCTGAATGAAAAAACTAAACAAACTTTCGTAGCAAGCAAGCATACAGATGAAGGTACCAGAAGACATTGTACAGTGCAATTATAGTTTGTTTATTTTCTTGTCAATTTTGTTTATTTCCATGACTCTTCAAAACCTAAATTCAAGAAGCTGGTTTGCCCAGGATCATGGAACAAACATTGCCCAATCAGAGGCAGAGTAAATGATAAGAGACTAAATTACCAACTGGTTGCCCGGCAACCCAAACCTATTATGAGCTGATTGGATAGAATGATCTGCTATTAGTTATCCATTTCCTGTACTAAAATAAACAGCTCCCAGACGGACTGTCTAGGCGCCCTGCATCTGTTAGCTTCGATGACGGCATCAAAATGAAGATACAAAGTGTGGGCCCATTAGGCCTAATTTTTCCACTTCTGTATCAGCAGAAATTACAGACCAAACATTTTCTTTTATCTTTCCAAAATTGGTCACATTTTAATTAATATTACAATCCATACACAACCCTATTCAACCTGCACAATTCCACACCTTTGTTTTTTCCTTTTTCTTTTTTAAAGTTGGTTTTCGTATAAAGGACCCCAAAAATACCAGAGGGCTGGCAGGCATAGAGAACCCTTGCCACAGTTTTCAGAATACGAGAACATTCAATGCAAACTTTTGCACAGATAGTTCTTAGTACTCAATCATACCATGGATCCAAATACCAAGTGTGAAGTCCATCCAAGTTTTACTCTTTGAAGCTATTGTGATGACAAGTTTTCAGAGTTTGACCTGTGACCTTAACTAACCTTTGACCACCACAGAAAGCAATAGGGACCTTACCTCAAAAAACCATGCATCTACACACCAAATGACCAAGCTTTAAGTTTATCCAATGTTTTACTTTTCCAGTTTGATATCAAGTTCACACAGTTTTCAGAGTTTGACCTCTAGTGACCTCAAATGACCTTTGACCTTCTAAGAACACATTATAGATGTTTGACTTGAAAAGGTGCATCTACTTAGTATCCACTTACTAAGCATGAGGGTCATCCGAGTTTTCTTTTTTGACTTATCGCGTTTACATCTAGGGTTTCAAACATTGGCCTCTGGTGGGTGGGTCAAGTTACACCAATGAATAGCCAGATGATCACAAAAGAGGGTAGTTGTGATTTTAAGAGATTTTAATCAACAACTTGAACCATCAACTACTCTCCAAAGGAAAGATGGTTTTGTTAGACATCCAAGTATTCCCTTTCTAAGTAGTAGGGTCATGTTTGAGCATCTCCATTCTTTCTCTTTAACATAGCAAACATAGGAAACTAAACAACAAAAGATAGTAGTAGACATGATGTGTGTTTGAGTACTCACAAGAACTGAAAAACTCGGGAAAATTGCGTACCAGGAGTATCTAAATATATTCTATCCACCTGTAAAAGAGAAATGAGAAAAGAAAATAGTCAAATAAATGCTTATCTGCATTGCTTATATAGTTAACTTCTTAGTGCCCAAGAATGGGAGCAAATATAGAGGGCGACAGACTAGTATGGTTTCAGCGTCATAGAGTTCACCTGTACAAGACCTGCTAGAACTATCTAGAGAGAGTAGGCCGAGAGTGTTACGGCTGTGTGGAGACAAGTTAGCATAGAGTAAAGTAAATCACATCTGGTTATGTCAATCAGTGAACATGCTGCATCAATTAACTGTCCACACTCTGCAAATTGGACAATCTACTCTTCTTACTATTTATTCAAGAGTGTAAACAAATATTTTAAATAATCACTAGAAAAGACTAACACAAAATGTCTGCTACTAATATGAAATGTGTTTTGACATAGTTTACCCAAATAACAATTCATTTTATCCTTTGATTGTTGTCGATCCTAGTTTCAGACATAGAGACACACAGAGCTGATATTCTGCATTAGGTGAGGGTGCTCTTATGCTTTTAGTTATGGTGTTAAACTAATAGAGGGCGCTATACAAAAACTCATATGAAAGTTTCCAAAGTTTCACAAAGCCTTTGCTGATGATTGATTGAGAGGTTATTTAGTCTAGTTGTCTCTATTGTCAACATTTGCATTTTATTTTTTATTTGTCAAGAAGAAAAACATGTCTTGTACAGTACCTATCTATAATGTTTTTATATAAATAAGTTTTGTCTGCAAATGATTAGCATGTATATGTGCCTCAGTTGTTACTTTTTATAATAGTCAACACATAAACTGAGCCTAATCATTCTCTTAGATCACAAAATATCTCATGGATGAATTATCCTCACATGAAAAAAACAGCAAAACTTGAAAGTACTATTCTACAGTCAAGCAAATATTTGGGATTTTTGTATGAAGGCAGGCGGAAAAGGGGGAGAGGGAAGTGGTGAGAGAATCCGGAAGTGGTAAGGGAAGGGAGAAGTGGTGAGGGAAGGATGAGTGGTGGAGGGAAGGGGAGGGGAGGGTAAAAGGAAGTTGGAAAGTCAACCAATTTGAGAGGATGAGAAGCTTTTATTGCACATCTTTGAAATCTGTCAAAGTGGGACCTGAAGATTAGGCAATCCTTTTATACAAGAGCTTAAATTTATCGCAATCTTCCTGATCACAGAATTTATTGTAATACTACGGACAATGAAGAAAATATTTCCAACTTATTTGGGGGACATGTCCATTTTTGCATGGCACTGAGTGGATAAGATTATTTCAGGTTACATATACGGATCAAAACTTACAATAATCAAATTTAAGTGTGCGACAGAAACTTTAAAATAGCCAAACATGATTTAAGTATCCGATAGGCCTTCACCTCAACAATGTCTGTTGCAAGAGAAACAACCTTTGTTCGAAGTCCATGCACCATGAAATAGCCAGCATTGAAATGCTACAAGCCAGTAAATGTGGAGTCACTAATAGAATCCATAAACCATTTGTGAGGTAACAATCATTCCAAACAGATTCGTACAAGTGTACTGTAATGAAACTGATACCAAAATCTAAGCACCACTCATTGGAAGCTTCCACTGTATCATATTTTACTGCTACGCCCTCCCCCCCCCCCCCCCCCCCAGTCAGTACGAGCAGTATGAATACCATGTTTCTATCAGATCAAGGTTAGGAACTGTTTGTACTGTCAATACCAGTGCTTTGAGAGCATTACATTGGAGTACAGTTTTATAGAGAGGTATTAGCATTAGGAAATTGTCCCAACTGGCTGTCTTATTCACCTTTCCCTATGAATATGTATGAACTTTGCATACAAAACAGATTACAATAAGCAAGAAGGTTACTAGAAGGCCAGTAGTGGCCAACAGATGTACATTCTTCCTCTTTCCTGCATTTATTTTTCTACCTCCAAGTTCAGCTGTTTATCTGCAGACAACAACTAACTTATTGTTTATCCTGGCTCTTAAGCGATGATTCATCTAGCTCCTTTGACCTCAAACCATATGCACCACCAGCAGGACAGGTTTTTCCAAAATTAAGGATGACAATCTCAAACAATGCAGCACCTGTCCCAATCCACCCAGCTATTTGATCTATCTAAACATACCATGGGCATTACCTCTCTTCAAAAAATATTTCTATACATGGTAAAGACAGGATAATTGTCATAAACTTGAAGATATTTTTTAAAATTTTGTCCCAAAACATCCTCTCAACAGTTCAATTAATGCAAGGTTAGAAGTAGGGAGAATAAGCTGTCTGCTAGGATTTATAGACCATCAACACAGCCCTAATACCATTTGCCTCATTCTGCATTCTGTTATAAATTCAAGAACAGCATATATTGTGGTGAACATTTTAAACATTCTTCCATATGGGGGTCGGCCATTAGGGTTCCTCTGTTCTGTGATGTATCAATGACTATGGACTATGGAACTTCCTTTTGCTTTTAACCACAGCATTCTATATTAAAGTAAAAATAAATACACTTTTGCTAAACAAACAACCTTGCTTTAATAACTATGGCTCATATTACGTTAAGGGGATGAGAGGGGATATGGGTGGGGTGATAATGAGGTGGGAGGGGTGGGAGTGGGGTGGGAGAGGATGGGATTAGAGTGGGGTGAGAGCTGGGTGGGATGAGAGTGGGGATGGGAAAGTGGGCAGCAGTGGCATTTCTTACATATTTGAGGGTAAAAACTTAAACTTGATTCAACTGCACAATTGCACAACCCATTTCCTTGTGCTTGACAACACAGACCGCTTGCCTTGACCTTTGGGGATATTATGCGGTTTTACATGAGTGACACCTGGTTTAATATATATCCACCTGTGGTCACTTACATATCACAACAGTGGTTTTATGGTAGAGAGGCAGTCATAAAACTTACCAACAAGGCTACAGTATAAGTTTATAATTTGGTGACCTGGTAACAGGGAATTGGGCTGGGATGCTATATTACATTGGAATTATATTATAAACATGGAATAGTTGTCTGCCCACCCAAGGATGATAAGTAGGATAATGTATACAATGTAAAAGTTGCTACATTCCTAGAAAAATAATTTCGCTGTTGGCGCTGCTGGCCCAGTACGAAACAAGCCTGGTCTTGTCTTTGTTTCTTTTCTTCTGGCCTCTTTCCTTTTTCCTCTTTCATATTTTATTTTGATATTCTTTACAAGTTTAATCTCAATTCCCATCTATGAAGGAATGACATCGTTCCTTTTAGGATGGGGAATTTCTCCAAGGAGATGAAGACATATCAAGTTCATTCATGACTACCACATTGGGAGTAAAACCAGTCTTTGCTCACCTAAGGAGCATGTTGGGTTCATTGACACACAGTGATATAACTTCTTATACGTTTTGCCTTTATTTTAAACACTTTCAGCCAAGAAAAAGAAGAAAAAAATCAACAAAAAGTACACAACACATTATTAAAAGATAAGGTAAAGTGTTATTTATAGATGTTAGAAAAAATGACTAGGAATATGTTGACCTTTTACCAAAGTAGAACAGCTCAAGAAAACAATAACATGACTAATTCAAAAGTCTTGTTTAATCGACTTCAAAAGCACATCACTTTTGATCTGATTATTATAAATGAAATGCTACAACCTACCCAAAGTTTGTCACTTAATATCAGTTGACACTGAGAAGATTGTCAGGGCAGAAGGACCTATATCTGACAGGATTAATTCAATCATAACTTGGTAACAGATATACCATCAATTGGGGCATGCTACTACTATACTATACTATACAATTTCAATTATCCTTCTGTAAAAGAAAGTTAATGCAAATGGCCTGAAACAACCTCACGATCATCAAAAAAAAACCAAGCCTCGGTAGCTCGCTCCACCAGAAGGGCAGAAGACGACGACAGAGGGAGGGTGAAATGGGAGACCTAGGACCAGCCATAATACAATCAAATTCACCCAGCCGAAACATATCCAAACAAACATGAGCAAATTTATATAAACAAGAGACATCAATGAGAGACAATACCGCCTAGAGCCACTTCTCCTTATGATGAGAGACAATACCGCCTAGAGCCACTTCTCTGAGAGACAACACCACCTATCGAGCCACTTCTAATTGAGATGAGAGATAAGGAGCTTTCACAGGTTAGCTTCTTTATAACAACCCTTTACAATTATTATTATTTAAGGAGGAGAAGGAGGAGGAGGAGGAGGGTGGTGGTGGTGGTGGTGGTGGTGATGATGGCGATCACGAGGAGGAGGAGGAGGAGGAGGAGGAGGAGGAGGAGGAGGAGGAGGAGGAGGAGGAGGAGGAGGAGGAGGAGGAGGAGGAAGAAGAAGATATATTATTAAATTATATATTGCTAAATCAATCAAATGTGCTCTCATAGTCTCTGCTCTTGTTTCATGAAAATTGAGAGGTCATCACAAAATGTTCTCCGTTTGGGGATTTTACTACCAATTAGCTTACCTGTCTACCCACAACCTCAGAACTCTCATTCTACCATGCCCAGTGTGAAATATGTCATCTTATCAGCACTGTCCACAAACTCAGGGGCCGGTCACTCCCGGTCAATCTATAACCACCAAAACTGGGACGTTTACATGATCGTTGTGATATCGCTAGATATTCATGCCGGTGCTGTTGCACAGACTAACACTTGTCAATAATGACATTACTGACGATTGCTCTCTAAGCTGTATTCTCTAAGGAAGGTTAACCATATATGAAAAGAGTGCTTCGCTGATACAGTGCGTGTTATTCTTTTCTACCAGAGGTCAGAAACAAGAAGAAAATAAAAACTGCCTGAACTTTGAGACATATTTTTTTTCTTACAACAATATCAAATCAGCATGATACTGATATAAATCTACCGAATTTCATTCTTTCCCCCTGAACAAAATGCAAACAATGAAGATAAACAGACCCTTTACAACAAATTTCAATAGGAAAGAAGAAAAAAACTGTTGTATGGTGTATATAAATAGGGCATTCTAACCTGTTAAAACTAGGTCAGCAGACACTAATATGTCAACAAGCAATGCCTAGTATTTGATCTCTACTGAGCCTGTGCATATATACAATGTGAACTGTTAGTCTCAAAAGTCTTACAATCCAATGACAATCCTGTCTGACTTTAGAGGTATTGCAGACATACCACCCGTTCTTCCATTTTTTTTTTTTTTTACCCCATGATTTGCCTATAGTTACCCAATAAGGCAGGAAAAACTAAAATTTGAGTGTATGTGTTAATCTGACATGCTGATACTGTGTGACCTGTAGTAAGTTTCCGTTAGTAAGTTTTCCCTTTGAAGGTCTTAGGTATTCCCCCCCCCCCTTCCCAAAATATGTAAGAGGGCTACGAATGGTCACTGTGCTTCGAATTAAGGCAGATAAGGCAGACAAAACTCAAACGAAGTTGTATTCATACATGTTATTAAATCAAAGAAGGTGGCGTAGATTTGTGATAAAGTAACACTTCCTTTTTTCTTTGCTTTCTCTCTCTCTCTCTCAACTCTCATTTGAGTGTGTACGTGTGTTAATCTGACATGCTGATATGTGAATTTATAAAACGTTAGTAATTTTTCCCTTTGAAGGTCTTCAGTCCTCCCCAGATATGTTAGAAGGCTACGAATGGTCACTTTGCTTCGAATTAAACATGCTTTTACTGCCACCCCCGCCCCCCCCTCCCCCCAATATCGAACATGAGTGTAGTACTTGTAGGGTGACAGGTAAGTGAGCCAGTTAAGTAAATTTTAACCCCCAAGGAATGTCACTTCCTGATCGAATGATTAGATGAATACCCTCAAATACCCAGACAGGGCATATAAGACTACTTAACGTTTTGCAAACAATTTCCAGTAGGATAGAGTTTCCTCTCAATCTAGCAGCAAGATTGACTGGATAGTTTTCATAAAACAATTATATGAATGACACAGGATGACTGATAAATTGGATGTAGGAGTCATCTCCTTAATGGGACAAGATTTGTCTTAGATGTTTGAGGACGTTTTCTGTCCTAAAGATGTCTGTCATATATATAGTTAAAGATGGTATTTGGATGTGTGCCTCCTTTAAACTCTCACCAATTATAAGATTATGGACTGAGGTAGGGAGAGGGGAGATGAGGGGAGCAGGAAATGGAGGGGAAAGGAGTGGGAAGTACACCCATACTTCTGTTAATAACGTACCTCTGTTTCTACGATATCCTTTAGCTGCTTGAACACCTGACTGTTCCAGTCACTCAGGGCCCTACTGTATTTATAATCTATGGCTACAATGGTAAATCTGATGAACGAGTAAACTGCAAATAGAGAATGAAAAAGAAGAAGTAGGTAGATCACATACTACGAGCAATAAACGAGCGTCTTTCTGACAGCTTCTAATTAGTTCAGCTGCCAAACTGACCATTGTTTTGATATTGAAATGATATTCAATCAAACACATCTACAATATGTTTCGCCTGACGGGGATGACGGCAAGATTAACAACACAAGTTGAAGTGATTAAACAGAAAATTGATACAAAGGAAATTTCAGTGTCAATATCAAGCAATGGTCGAAAAACATAGAGACGCAGTTATAAGATATCCATGGAATACTTTTGTTATTGCTGTTATCTTCGACCACATAGTAGCCAACACCACACTAAGTCAATGGGAAATCTGCCTAACCGTCGGTTTGCCAAAAAAAAAAATTAACACTTTGCGTAGGATTCCGGTAATAAATTAGGAACCAGGTAGTATCACGTTGGGCGTGTACCCTGGTACCCAGATACCCCGTGCAAACACTATCGAAAGCATAGAGAAACAAAGATTGTCAATATTTGGAAGAATCTGCAATTCTGAATTTCTTATTTCACTTGCATTCTGACCTAGAGGAATATATATTCAACAAATTTTGAGAATGAAACAAAGGGTAGTAAGAAGGCTAAAAATGTGGCATTTAAAAAAGAGGGAAAAGTTACCATATCGATGCAGGAAACAAAGGCCACAGGTTTCCGAAACATTTAAAAGTTTTACGAATACTTTAAAATTGCAAATTGAAATGCCCGTGATATGACTGATTTACCGATGAGAATGCGTCTATCTTACCTTCTGTGGGAGTCGGGGGACTTCCAGAACCTGATCCCTCCCCTGACCCACTCATATCCTCATCGTCTGATGGCGGGGTGGTGGGGGGTCGTATACTACTGGATTCTTCCTTCTCTGTAACAGCCGTGGTTGTGCTACTTCCAGACATGCTTCCGTCTGCAGGCGTGAAAGTAAACTTCCCCGAGTGTGTCGTGCCTGCCGTCGTGCTGGTACCGCTACCAACCCCATCAAATAGGGCCTGCCTTCTCAATCTATCATTGGAAACTTCTATGTAAAAATCCCCTAATTCATCTTCTGTTTCTATAACATTTTCTTCCTGCAGAGGGTAAGAAAGAAAAAAAAACAGTAAAATAGTACTTTGAAGGTAGGATGCTAATTATTTCCAACAAAATCATTGTAATCATCATTTTCAAATTGTTGAAATCTTCTTTTCTACTTTTGTGTTTTATTTGATTTTTCATTTCCAGAACTAGCACTAACTTGATTTTTAATGAGAATGATATGCACTATATCGCTAAGGATCAAAACTCAGTCAATATCTTTACAAAATTTTCCTTCATATTCTAAATGTGAATCTGATGATCTTGGTACAGTATATTGACCTTCGAGCTTTAAATAAATTTCACAAATTGCTGGAATAACTGACACGGGCACTACCGATTTTGAAAAACGCCTCTTCGATGCTGGAGGAGTTTGAGATACCCGCTGTGGAACTGACTGGAGTGATGACATTATGAAGATCTCAACTCCCACTTGAAAGTTTGCAATTAATGAAGACAGTGCAGGGAAAACCTTAAAGCTGCATGGTTACTACGTGTCATTACAGACAGGTCAAAGGTCAAGTTTGTGACAGCTAAAAAGGCTGTCATGCTGGAAGAATCTCTTGTTATGAAATTTTTCAAAAACACCTTGGGCATGTTCATGGCATTATTTCATGGAGGTCAAAAGTTTAAATGTCTTATGAATTGAGACACTTTGTCGTTAAGGAGTTCTAGTGCTTTTATGAACTCATCAGGCTTTGATGTTGGACAACATGCCACATGGTGCAGGACTGCATTACATGCTAATGGTTATTCAGCATTACTCCCCATCCCGGGTCCCCATCCTGACACAGTACCACCATCCCCCCCCCCCAGCCAAAAAAAACAAAGATGTTGCCATAAAGATCAAACATTAATACTTAAAGCTTGGTCATTTTATTGCACTTCTTGACTCTCAAAGCATTCGACACCTTTCAATCAAACACAGAACCCCCAAGATTTAAGAATATTGACATTAAATTACCATAATAATATATCTGTCAATTTACCAAATCATTTAATATTAATATTGGCTTTCAAGCACTTCCCAATAGACTTTTATATATCCATATATCAGTCTTTCTTCTTCTACTTCCCTCTCTTTCTTCTTTTGGTCTCAGATAAATTCTAGACATATCAAAGTCATTGCCATTTAAATTACCATTAGTTATACACCTGTTTATAACCCACAATGGAATGCAAATTATGGGAAGAAGGTCAAGTCTTTTTTCAACCCACCAGGAAGAATTTGACCAAACCTATCTCTCTAAAGAGGAAGAATCAGAACTGATTTATAATTTGATGTTTGTCCCCATAGGGGCTACAACTTCAGTTCTCTGTAGGAAGTATTCATCTAATTTACTACCACACTGAAAACAGTGGTAACTGTTACATCTACAGGTGTCTGGTAGTACAATTGCTTGGTGATGTTACTGTTGATGCAGCTTCAACATATATGCACAGTGATGAAATCAAATTGAATAAAGTTCCTGGTTAGCTAGTGTACCCTGATTGATTTACTTTGTTATTTATGCTTCAGTATAAAAAAATCCAACAGATACAGATTCCCCAAAATTAACAGGCTAGGAGATTTACAAACCATGACACATAATAGTCTCTAACTTTAAGGCATTGAAGACTTGCCCCAAACCCTGTGCAGCCCATCTGAAAAAGTTAACTTTCCGTTGCTTGCCAGTGACGTTTTGTTGGTGTCGCTCCAAAATGCAGACAGCACAGTTATGAAACGTGATACCTTGTTATCTTTAGCTGGACCAGAGATGTCCAACGCTGTATTGTTTGTACACTGTGCTGTGGGTACTGACCGCAGCTGTATGTACTGAGTGTACACTAGTGTCTAATTACCGAAGGTAGCAAGCTGTGTGCGTATATTCTGGGATCCATGGTGGTGTCTAACACTTCTGTTACACCTCATTTGAAACTAGGTCAGATTACCGGCATTAGACGTTTCTTTTTGCGCAAGTCTTCACACCCTTAAAGTGTTTTACAGTAGCTACGTGCTAACTTCTTTGACAGGTAACCACCCATTTTATCCTTCTTCTGGATCTACTATTTCAGAAGAAGGTATGCATCCTTCAGATCCACCCTCCACCCTTGTGGGGTAGTATCTTCCTAAGTGGTAAATTTGGGCGGTGCCCAGGGAGCGAGGGCGCAGTACTAAAACGTTCCAATGTGTAGTTTAGGTAGATGGCAAATTGCAGATGTGGAATGGGAGACAGGTAAGAGAGGAGCGAAGTAAATCCTTCAGATCCACACTTCCCCCTCACATATAACCTTCCTGAGGGATCGTATAATGATGATGATGGCAAGGGTGTCTACCCAAAAACGTACCCTCATTGCACATAGAGGGCGCAGTGCTAAAATGTTTCCAGTTTTGCAGGTTAAGTAGATGGAAGACATACTCCTCCGCAATCTCGACAAACCTGCTTGATCTATTAATGCCTACTCTACGCAGTAGTAAGTTTGGTTGAATGACAATGTTGTACTACCTTACTCCACTTTTTATGACTTCAACTGAGAACAGCTTCCACATGAATGTACCCTAAAAAATAAAGGTATGTTTATATAGAAACAGATTTATTATGTTATTCCCCGAGGAGGATACAGCTGACACAAAAATGAGATATCACACACACAGAAACGGTCGAAATTTTATTGTTTTACCTTCTACTGTTATGAATTTTGTCATTATTAGAAAGTACAATCAATCAATACAGACGAAACGATAACATGTTGAAAGAATTATCCCAGAAAATAGGCTTCCGGTGGGGAAATATTGTCCCAGTACTGTTTGTTCATTAATGTACTTCAACAAGTAATTCAAGTGGAACACACAGTAGGATTGAGGTGGAGGAGTAGATGAACAGCAAGTAAAAATTATTAAAGGAGAAATATACCCTCGACTTTTCCGCTTAGAGGATACCGTTTTGCAGACTTATGCTCTTTTTCGACACGAGCAACACATGCTTGAAAACATTTTTTTTCACCTTAGAAAATGATTCAATTGTCACCCATGTCATTCGCCATTTTGTTTTTTAATTCCGACAGTTCCCACTTGTTTTCGTGATGTAAGCGAGCCACGTATCGCATTTCAACAGGTACATTTCCTCTACTCCGTTCACCATAACCGAGGCAATATGTAGTCAACTTTTTCTCCCAAAACACTTTCCGGGCTCGGGAATTTTGAACGAAACAGAACATGCATTTGGATTTGACTGATATCAAATGTAGCCTGAATACATAGTGGAAGAATTGAGACATCAAATACCTAGAGCTTGTTAAACAGATTGAATCTGTGGCCGACACTGGCAGTGCTAGTACTTCCAACGCTAGTAACAATTCTGCGAAGGAGGGGCAAGCCTGGTGCTTTTGTACGTTTTCCTTTCTCTTTAAACCTTTTCCCGTCAGGAATAAAATATCATTTTCCCTTCCCTTCCCTGCTCCTTCTTCCCCTCTCCTGTTTACACAACCAAATGCTTGGTACTCCGGTCGTTTGCACCAACTTCCGTACAATCTCCGAGAGCAAGTGTACGATTCCTATGCAGAGAGGGTAATTGTTTAACTTACGATGTGGCTAGCTGACGTTATTTTTGTAGGCCGACAACACAGAAGGTTTGAAAAAATAATTAGAAAATACCTTTAAATTTAGAGAAAGGTAGTTTTGACTAGTTATTTTCACAGAGGGTGTAGAATATTAGTCTTTACTATGAGGTCACTGCAAAACCCCAGGGTTTATTTCTCCTTTAAGTCATTTATCTGTCAGACACACTAAACCCATAATTCTCATGGTTCTACCCATCTGCTATGACATCAATCCAACTGACATTAGAAATATTTAGCACATTTTGCGGTCAAGTTTAACGGTGGGATTATATATAATCGACGAGCTGCTCCGTGAAACATATTACAGACAGATCATCAAGAAGAAGCGCCACAATTTGAAACCTATCACTTTAATCAACATCTGGGAACAAATTGTGGCCATAAAAAAAATAGGTGACATCTCAAAACAAATATGATTTAAAGGCAACAGATTGATATTAAATTGATTTCAAGAAAACAACTTCAGGTAAACTTATCCAAGTTTTAGAATACAATGTTTTTTGTGTTTTCTTGTTTTTTCTTTGGCAGTGGTTAGTTATGATACTTGGCATCATATTATTTACCATTGTACCAGTTTCTGTCCAGGAGTTGAAGGTATTATATACCTAACAGTAAACCACTCCATCAACCACATGAAAAGGTGAAAATACAGAGAGAGCTGTAAAGAAACTACAGGGACTCAGCATGAATATTCAGAAAATACAGGGACTCAGCATGAATATTCAGAAACTACAAAGACTCAGCATGAACATTCAGAAATACAGGGACTCAGCATGAATATTCAGAAACTACAGGGACTCAGAATGAATATTCAGAAAATACAGACTCAGCATGAATATTCAGAAACTACAGGTCTTGACATGAATATTCAGAAACTACAGGGACTCAGCAAGAATATTCTAAGGTCCAAAGTAACACTTCAGTAAACATAGAAATCAATGTTATGATCCTGATACGGATCAGATTCATGAGAGATAGTTAAATAACTAATAACTTCAAACACTGTTTACAACTTACTGTATATATCGTTGGTAAACCACTTTGCCACATTCAGAACTGTATACTCACAGAGATTGATATTAACTCTAATATATATACAGGGATACAACACACACGCACTTCTATCTACCTAGCCTAAGAAAATGGTAACATTCTTGCACCCATGCACCTGACCCTCTATAAGGTAAGCACAGTTTTCCTTCTTATAATCTAATTCTACCATTCAGAATAGTAACACTTGTGAATTGAAGACTAAATTTTTCCATCAATTTGAATCCCGCCTGGTATTGGCTACCTAGGGTAGACTGGAGTACATATACATATATGCAGAAGATGGATAGGTGAGGAATGATCAGAAGCTAGCAGGTGTGAGAGAGAGAGATAGGAGGTGATAAATAGACAGATAAAAGACAACTAACTGATGAATGACTAAGAGTGACTTGGCAGACCTATATTGTACCAATTGTTGTGTGGAGACAGACCTGTATTAAAGTGAGGAGTGATGTATTAACAAATTGCCTGAAGACTTGTGGTTTTAATGATTATCATTTACTTGAAGTCCAAATTTATGTAAACATTGTTTAATGATACCAATCTGTACTTTTGTACTCTTGGATGGCGGCTCATGAGTTTACCACCCCAGTGTCGAGTTTAGTGGAACGGTCCCACAATTTAAGATGAACAGAACTGTTCCGTCCTTCAAAGCATCAAGTTGTTAAAAGGTTACCAGTTTACTATAAACCGACCCATCAAGTGTTGAAAAAAGTAATTTTAGTAAGTAGTACATATATGCAATACAGATCTGTTCACTGGTTAAACGAACAGTTGTTTACAGTCTTACCATCACGTGACTGAAGGCCTGCATCTAGCCTATATGAGGTAACATTAAGCGTATGTACGGCCCTATAGTATAGGCCGAGTTGGGTCCTTAGGTTGGATGTGTAACGAATGGGTATCCGGGGAACCGACCAAAATTAGCAAACAGGTATCCGGGAGCACATTTTAGGACGGTTCCAATCACTAGTATTAGCAATGTTTGCAAAGATAAGTGAAGATAACAATTATGTATGAAAGCAATTTCTAGCCATGCATGGAAGAACTGAACTGAAGTCGCCTCCCTGTCAAATATTAACTTGGTGCATGGATATCCCCTTCCTTCGATTTGCCTTCCACTTTCCTCTCCGGCCTCCCTTCCTTCCGTTCCCCCATCTAGAGAGGGTACCCCTGGTTGGAATGTCTTCTCACACCTTGTTAGTCCATGACTGGATGTGATCTATAAACCCTACTTGCCAGTTACTAGGTCATATTACTTAATCCAGTTGAGAAAACACATCGACCCAAATCTATGTGTTGAGACTGTTGCTCTGTTAGTATAGGCCTATAGTCATCTCATCATCAACCCCCAAATTGAGGGATGATTTCACCAATACTAATATTTGTGCAGTGGATAATCATTGGGTTTGATATACAGCTGAGGCTGCTGAGGAGATAAGATATAGTATCTGACGGTGGAAGTTTGAGTTAAAGGAGACAAGAACCCCATGCAACCGTCATCATTAATGTTATTGGTCTATGTGATAGAGATTTAACTGTCATGATCAACATTCCTAGACAGCTACAGTAAGAAGAACCTTATTTCACTTGGGTGATATGGAAAATTAAATGATCCTTCGCGCAACAACGCCAAAGACTAGATCAAGTCTGAGTACGGCATCTTCAAGCCACATGCGTTTCAAGTTTCTATGTTTTTCTTTAGCCTATTAATAATAATAATAATAATCATAATAAATGAGACTTATATAGTGACAAAAGTCACTGCTCAAGGCGACTTACAAAGAAAGCAGATTAATTTACAAAAGAACAAGTGAAAAGAGGAGTCTTAAGAAGACTTGTGAATGTAGAAAGTTTTTTTTTTTTTTCTGTAAATAGAGATGCATTTTTGGCAAATACTAAATCTAAAATATGAAGCTCAGATTTAAATGACCTACAAAGTGTTGGCATTGGTTTTCAGTGTCAAGATTGTTGGCATTCTAACCTCAAAAATATATGAAAGAAAATAAGGGAGAAAAGGTAAACGTGTCAGATCCTAGTGGCTCTGTAACATCACAGATTTTACAAACTGTAAGACAGTCCCCAGACACCTCTTAAAACTATGATACAGTATAGATCCAAAACGGAGCAAAGTTTGTCTTAGGTGTTTCGGAGAGACATGCTCATCAACAAGGTCTCAATCATATCAATAGGCTAAACATGATAGTTTGGTCTGTGCCTCCTTCAATTTAATAATAATAATAATGATAGTTCTTATATAGCCAATAATGACTGCATTTCCAACTGAGAGCAATATTCTACGTTGAATTCCCAACTTTCATGACAATGCCATT